>NC_057717.1:77912778-77920735 GCF_004010195.1 Chiloscyllium plagiosum | reverse complement strand
ACGGAATGATTATTTTGCATCAGTATTTACTCTTGAAAAGGATATAGAAGGGAAATAGATGGTGACACCTTGCAAAATGTTCATATTACAGGGGAGGAAGTGCTGTATATTTTTATTCAGACTAAAGGCCTGTGACCAGTGGAGTGCCACAAGGATCGGTGCTGGGTCCTCTACATTTTGTCATTTACATAAATGATTTGGATGCGAGCATAAGAGGTTGAGTTCGTAAGTTTGCACATGACACCAAAATTGGCAGTGTCGTGGACAGTGAAGAATGTTACCTCAGATTAGAACAGGATCTTGACCAGATGGGCCAATGGGCTGAGAGGTGGTAGATGGCGTTTAATTCAGAAAAATGCGAGGTGCTGCATTTTGGGAAAGCAAATCTTTGCAGGACTTATACACTTAATGGTATTGTCCTCGGGAATGTTGCTGACAAAGGAGACCTTGGAGTGCAGGTTCATAGCTCCTTGAAAGTGGGGTCGCAGGAAGATAGGATAGTGAAGAAGGCGTTTAGTATGCTTTCCTTTATTGGTCAGAATATTGAGTTTAGGAGTTGGGAGGTCATGTTGAAGCTGTAGAAGGCATTTGTTAGGCCACTGTAGGAATATTGTGTGCAATTCTGGTCTGCTTCCTATCGGAAAGATGTTGTGAAACTTGCAAGGTTTCAGAAAAGATTTGCAAGGATGTTGTCAGGGTTGGAGAATTTAAACATAGAGAGAGGCTGAACAAGCTGGGGCTTTTTTTCCCTGGAGAGCTGGAGGCTGTGGGGTGACCTTATAGAGGCTTATGAAATTATGAGGGGCATTGATAGGGTAAATAGATAAAGTCCTTCCCTGGATTCAGGTAGCCCAGAACTAGATGACATAGGTTTAGGGTAAGAGGGGGCAGATATTAAAGAGAGCTACGGTGCAGCTTTTACACACCGATAGTGGTACGTGTATGAAATTATCTGCCAGGGAATGTGATGGAGGCTAGTACAATTGTAACATTTAAGAGACATTTGGATGTTTATATGAATAGGAAGGGTTTGGAGGGATATGGGCCAGGTGCTGTTAGGTGGGACTAGACTGGGTTGGGATATCTGTTCAGCATGGACAGGTTGGACCGAGGGGTCTGTTTCCATGCAGCACATCGCGAAGAATCTATAACTCTATTGCGATGTACCCTTTCAAATTATTTGAGAGAGGATTCAAAAGTCCTGCAACAGACCAAAGCGCTGCTGTTTGGCGGGAGGGGCGTGGGGAGGAACATGACGTGGTAAGAGTACTGGGAACGTTCATTTCCTTGTGCTGGTATGTCATGAACAATAGTTCATAATTTCGAACAAAACTTCTGTTTTTTCAGTCATTTTTAAAGAAAGAAACAACCCTGACACGTGACAAATGCCACTGTCTGATGTATTTTCAGAAAAAAACAAGAAAACCTGCTGCTTGTGCAGTCCCGTTAGGAGCCCAGCATTGTCGTGTTGTATTAGTTCAAGTTCAAGACGAAGTGGGACTGCAGAGCGAAAGAAGATTTCAAGACAATTTCAATGGATTCAATACCAAAGCAACAGTGACCTGTTGCACAGAAATTCAAAAACAAAGAAACCCACACAAACAAATGCATAAATACAGACCTCGCGCACAGATAGACGCACAGACATACAGGCACCTTGAGACACATGCAGGCATACAAACACAAGAGACACACAAACGTAAGTACAGCTTCGTACACACAGACACACTAACAAACATATTCACACACACACGCACAAACTCACACACATACACAGAGGAAGAGATTAGTGACTTAAAGACAGAGATGATAAACTTTTGATTAGTAAGATTCATAGAGAGAAGGCAGCAGAATGGTGTCCAGAAATATATCACACCATATCGACCCGTCGAGGAGACTTTATCGGCCGAATAGCCTAATTCTGCTATTATGATGATATCTGAAAATGTGTTTCGAGATTGCTAAGTTGGCTGAGGTTTTCGAATGATTGTTCGATGCAGAAAACATAATGGGACAGGGTTGTAGGACTCAATGGTCTACATCTGTTCCTCGTTGTTGTATCCTTGTCCCTCAAACAGATGGCCATCATGTGTTGGATTGATATTTATCATCTCCCAATTATGATTGAGATAAAAATGTCCCTATTTAACATGGTTATGCTCACTGCGATGTTGTCATAATCAGAGAAAACTAAGTTATTGAAGATGTTGAAGAAATGTTTTGATGGAAAAGCGAGTCAATGTTTATTGGGAAGGAACAGAAACGGGTGTTTACAACATTCATAACAAATCTGAACTTCCAGAAAACTGTACTAGGCTGGAGGGGCCGAACAGCCAACTACTGCTCCTAACGCAGAGATTGATCTCTTAATCGTTCCCTTGAAGCTGTTACAGATGTAATGTAAAACTCAAAGACGACAGTGGGGATCATTGCATTGAGACAGGAGGAGACGTTTCTCACTCACTGAGGGGTTTCAAACGAATATAATGAAGTCATTCGACCCTTTGAGTGAATTACACAGGACAGGTAAATGCCATTCTTCTCTTCAATGCTACTACATAGGAAAGTCAGAACCCTGGTTAGCTAACAGCAAACAGAGAGTAGAAACTAATATTTAAATCTATTTCAAATCTGTAACTTAATGAAATGCCTTAGGGATTTCTTAAAGGTCATCAACGATTTACAATCTATAGAAATAATTCGGATGAGGGGGCTGAATTGTTTAGAGGTCAACTAGCTCAAAGATCAAGCGATTATGTCAATGTTTTGGCAGGTGAAAGTAGAAAGGTATGGTGCAGGCAAGTGAGTGAGCAAATGGGCAACAGCAACAGTAGAATGGAGTTTGTTTTTTTTGACAGGAAAGATGAAGCAACTGCAGACGATTTAAATAAAAAGTGAAGAACTCTGGGTTATAGAAGGGTTATCATGTTTTAGGAAATGAAACAGATGAAGCTATTTTGGAGATGTATTAAGTGATTAGGAAGCTAAATGGTATTTTGCTCTTCCTTGCAATAAACATCGGGTATGTTCTTAAAGATGCGTTACTGCACCTGTACAGGCGATTTTATGAGCCTACACCGCAGATAATGTATGCAGTTTTGGTCGGCTCAGCTGAAAAAAAAAATCAATTGCTCTCGAAACACTTCAAAAATGTTTCAATCTTCTCGTTCCTGCGATGAAGGTTCAAAAACTAGAAATGGATAAAGCCCTGGTACCAGACCAAAGATATCTCAGGATGTTGTGGGAAGTTACAGAAAAAGTTATATACACGTGAGCAGACATATTTGTCGCATTTTGAACCACAGGCCAGTTGCCAGAGAACTGGGGGGTAGCTAATGTTATGCCTTTACTGGATAAGGTATATAAGGAGAAGTCTGGGAACTATGGGCCCGTGAGTCTGACTTCAGTGATTGGGAAATTATTGGAGGTTATCCTGAAAGTTAGGATTGGTATGGATTCAGAGGAGCAAGAACTGCGTAGGAATAGTCGGAAAGGCGTTGTGCAAAGAAAATCGTGTCTCATAAACAAGATTGATATTATTTGAGAAAGTAACCAAGAATATTGATGAGGGCAGAGTCGTAGACATAGTTTAAGTTGTCTTTAGTAAAGCGTTCCACAATGTTGCGCACGGTGGACTAATTAGTAAAATTAGATGACACGTGATTCAGGGAGAGCTTGCCAGTTGGACACGAGACCACAGGAGTTAGAGGAGGAAAGGCTTTGTAACAGCAGCAGGGACCGCATTCTCAAACGAGTTGACCTGTGCTTCACAACCCATTTCACCTTCAACGACAAGGTCTCTAAACAAAACAACGGGACGTCTATGGGCTCACCACTATCAGGACTTTTAGCAAAGCACTTATATAGCGGTGAGAACCAAAAGTTCTTCCCACGATCGAGCCCATGCTTTTGGTCCTCTACATGGATGACACCTTTGCCATCAAGAAACGCAACAGGCTAAAAGCACCTAACAACATCCTTCCCCGTGTAAAGTTCACCAAAGAGGAGAGAACAATATCCGACTCCCCTTTCTGGACGTCACAGGAGAACAAACAGCAAATGGAGAGCTATCGACCAGTGTGTCCATGAAAGCCACATGCACACTGGCCAGAGACTCAACTGGAGCTTCAATCTGACCTGCATGAGGACTTTATTTAAACGAGCCACTACGCAATGCATCACGCACGAACTACGAGAAACAGACGAAAAACATGTACATAACGTTTTTAGGAAGAATTGGGTACCCGATAAACGCAGTCAGCCAATTTCGAAGCAGCAGACCAAAAACAAGATTGCATAAAACGCACAGACACTCCAGCCATTCTGCTATACGACAATGACATTTCAGAAGTGATGATTAGACTAATCAGGCCCTTCAGAATCATGGTGGTGCATACATCCACCACCACACAGAAACAGCTCCAGATGAATTTAAAGTACCCCATATTCACATTTGTAGAAAGAACGTCATATTGAAAAAATACCCGAGATGGACATCAGCAAATGTTCCATTGGACAAAATGGCAGTACACAAGCCACCAGGATACATTAGTACCAGTTAGCCACAAAAAGACATGACAAGCTATGAATGGTATTCAATAAACACAGGCAAGCAGGGACACCAGCTGGACTGGGACAAAATATCCATCCTGAGACAGGACTAAAAAAAAACACGGATACGAACTCCGAGATGCCTGACATTCAAACCGTAAAATCATTAACAAAAAAAGGATATGAATCCCATTTACTCAAGTATCAGGAAAAGAACCCAAATGATATCACATACCACAGCAAATCAAGACACATAAATAGCAACGGGAGTGAACACATACACTTCACCCGAGATTCACTGATGATGTGATCTAACGTGCCGCCAAAATTTCAGGAAACGAACCCATAATTTCAGTGAACACACTTCCAACAAAATAGAAACAATTTTAGTTTTCCGAACTCGCACAGTGAACTCTAAATAAAAACTATTATCAAATCCAAGCCCTTTTTTTGTTAACTAACTACTTTGCGATTTCGATGAGAGCAAGATATTTATTTTTCGAATGGCAATTACTCTCTGGTTCGATGGTTAGTTGATCTGATCAATTTTGAAAATGTCCTCTTATTTTATATCTGCCATCCTCAGATCCTCTCATTGTTCCAATGTTGTCAATGCAATGAATTCAAACTCAATTTAATTTTGGGATCCTGGGCATAATTAAAGTTAATTGGTTTTATTTGAATCGTCATCAGAAAAGCAACCAAAACTCAGTTATTAACTAAACAGCCAGTTGTTACTTGTATGTATGTTGGATAAGCCCATCATTTGCTGTTCTGTGTAAAAACCAATGTAACTCTACTTTAAATTCAGAAGACAATTTCTGTCTTAAAGCTAGCATACAATCTTGGTCGTACTAAATTGGTTATGTATCGTCCATGGATGTGCAGGCAAGGTGGATTAGCCGGACTAAACACTGGATTCAGGGAATGGAATTGTGCGAACTCTGGGAAGGATATCATTCGGAAGGTCACTTAAACTAAATGGGCTGCACAGCCTCTTCCTACACTGCACGCATTCTAACATTCCAGATGTATTTCAAATTAAAGAACATCTGGTAAATGTTACCGTTTATCAAACACTTATAATCAACGCATTGTAGAATACATGAAAGCATGCCAAACTTCCTCTTCACTACCCTGTTCTCTCTAAGATGCATTTTCAAAGAACTGTAAGTCGGCTGTCCAAGATCGTTTTCGTCATAAACATACTGGAAGACCTTAACATTTAGAAGAGAAGTCCTGCCTGGATTTTTTTTAATCAAAAAGCAGAACTTCATCTTATTCCTAATTAGCTGGATCTGCCAATCTGTGATGCATAAGCACAATTCATTAAGGTCGCGTTCTTTTCTGAGACAACGTTCTATGTTTTCTGCTGTATCACAAATCTTTCTCTCATCTGCAAATGTAATTGCCACACCTCCTAAATTGTGATCTAAATCATTTATGTGCATGACAAAAAGCAGTTGAGCAAGCGTCCATCTTTGCCGCAAACTGTTGGTCACGAGTCGAATCCGAAAAGCAACCCTCGACCACCACGTTTTGTTTTCTTCATTTGAGCCAGTTATGGAACCAAATGAAGAAGTATCTGTGTACTCCATGTTATCTGACTTTGTTAACTAGTCCACTACGTCGAATCTTGGCAAACGCCTTACTGAAATCAACAGAAACAAGGGTCTGCAGCTCTAACTTCAATAGTCCTCTTCGCCACGAATTCAGAAATGCTCAGTCAATTCAATGCAACATCATTCTCCACGCGCAAATCATGCTGACAGACACTAATCACTCTTTGAGTTTCCAAATGCATGCTAATGCTGTTCATCAGAATTCCTTCAAATAACTTGTCCTCCACTGTTATTGGCTCATCCGTCCATACGTCCCCAGTCTTTCCTTCCCACCTTTATTAAATAATGGCACCACTTTCGCCAACCTCCATCCTTCCAGATTACCTGTGACTATCCATGAAATAAGTATCTCAACAAAGATCCCTTCTCTCGCTTCGCACGTGATCAATTCCAGGGGTTTTATACCTTCATGCATCTTGAAACGTTCCGTAACTTCTCCCCGTAATATAAAGACTTTCGAGGATATCATTACTGTTTCGCCATGTTCTCTGTCTGACATATCCTTTTGCACTGTCGCCAATGTTGCAAAGTTTTCTTTCAGTAACTCAAACACCTGCTGCTGTTTCTCGCATACGCCACCTTGCTGATATGTTAGTGCTCTTATTGAACCATTGGCCTCAATGCATTTGCAGAATCCATTTGGATTCTACTTAATCCTGTTTGGCAAACCTCCGTCATGTAACTTTCTGTCCCTCCTGATTACACTTGCAAGTACAACACCACCACATTTGCACTCTTAAGTGAATTCATTCAATCCCTTCATTCTCTATCGAGCATATGTTTCTTTCTTCAACTTGTCCAGATTCTCAATTTGTCTTGCCATCTGTTCTTTTCTTAATCTCCCAGCTTTGCCTTTCGTTTAACGATAATATACGGATTTTGGACACTCGTCCACCGTTTTTGAAGGCTTCTAACTTTCCAGCCTCCACTTTACCTGCGAATACTTAACCCCAGTCAACCTTTGGAAGCTCTTGCCTACTATCGTCAAAATTGGCATTCCCCCAATTCAGAACTTTACATTTTATATTCAGTCAGTGCTTTTAGTATTGACCTCTGACAGAAGGAGCTACATTTCTTTCATATTTCTGTCACTGACCCCCATGTTATGAACAAAGATGACGGCCTGAAATTAGCATAAGAGAACACTTGCCATTTTTGTTCAGGTCTGCTATCTTTACATTATACAGAGTCCATGACAAGTAATGATTTTATTTAAGGTCGAATGATTAATTATTGTATTTTCTCTTTCTGCTACAGCTAACTTGACATGAAATGTAATCGTGTCTCGATGAAAATGCGTCATCTCTGGAAACAAATTTTGTTACATTTGTTTGTGACAGTACCAGATTTTCTGGTCATGATTGCGATTGTGATATGATGTAAAATTATTGCGGTTTTTTCGCCATCTAATTTTCTGTCTATGATATCAGTCTTCAGTGTGCCTAGGGCAAAAATAGCCTTTGGTTGTCGTTCTGCCGAATCAATGTGACATTCTCAATTGTGTGACCACTTATTGGCAGAAACTGAAAATAAAATGTTGCACCTGAAGTGTGTGTATGCAAGTTATAGAAGTCGTGTTCACACTGCCATCCCTGAAAGTGCTTATTCGGGCTTATTGAATTTGAACTGATCTTCCAAATGAAAAAAAAGTGTCCTGGCTCTGCTGCAACTTTTTTGGATAGCATATTATTTATTTAAATGCTCTGCTCGCATTCATTGTCATTTTAGATTAGATTAGATTAGATTACTTACAGTGTGGAAACAGGCCCTTCGGCCCAACAAGT
>NC_057717.1:77902309-77912773 GCF_004010195.1 Chiloscyllium plagiosum | reverse complement strand
GCATGGCCAATTCACCTAACCTGCACATCTTTGGACTGTGGGAGGAAACCGGAGCACCCGGAGGAAACCCACGCAGACACGAGGAGAACGTGCAAACTCCACACAGTCAGTCGCCTGAGTCGGGAATTGAACCCGGGTCTCTGGCGCTGTGAGGCAGCAGTGCTAACCACCGTGCCACCGTGCCACCCACCGTTCCCCCCATTGCTGCTCAATGATTCGAATATCAGACGCATTATAGAATGTCATCGCACCCACTGGACACAGAGGAATTGCAATAATCCGGCCATACCAAAGTTAGGTGACTTTAAACAATTTTGGTCCCGTACTCTGAAAGATGCATTTGCCCTGGAGCGCGCCCAGAGGATGTTCACGAGAATGCTCCGAGGAATAAAAGGTGTAACACATGAAGAACGTTTGAGAACTCTGCGACGACACTGAGTGGCGTTTAGACGGATGAGGGCGCATGTGATTGAAACTTGCAGCATACTGAACGGCCAAGATAGTGTGGACGTTGCGAAAATATTTCCATTGGTAGTACAGATGTGGACCCGAGGTCACAGCCTTAAACTAAAGGGACCACACTTTAGAGCGAAGATCGGGAGATTGCTCCTGAGGCAGAAATTGGCGAATTTATGAAATTCTTCAGAACTAAAGGCTGCGGAGTCCAGGTAATTGAGTATATATTTTTTTCAAATGTAGATAATTTCTTGATTGCCAAGTGGACGAAGGAATTGGGGACGAAGCGGGAAAAATGGATTGGAAAACCTATCAACATGATGGAATGGCAGAGTAGACTCGAATGGCCAAACAGCCAAATTACTCCTCCTATGTCTTATGATCTTTTTTATTGTTCGAAATTACTGGCAAATTTATTTTGTTTTTGTTTCATTAGTTACAGATTTTTATGTTAGAATTGGGATTGCTACTTATCAACAGGTAACTGTGATCATAAATTTATAAAATGACAGAGCATTTTAAGTGGCTGCGTCAATTTTCATGCAGATATGAGCGATGTTACCTCAAAAAGGTTCACTTTCCTCGTAATTCTCATTGACTGCATATTTTCTTGTCAGCTTTCAACATTTGGGCAAGAAACAGGCCAGCTGAATATGGCAAGTATCCTTCTGCAATTTAGGTCATTGGCATTACTGAGCAAGGTGTTTGTATTGATGACAATTAACAGAAGTTGCGTAATTGTTATTGGCTAGTATTTTCTTTTAAGTGGAGGCACATTTGGTGTCAAACTCGTGTTCTTAATCTGGCGATATCGTTAATTTGCTGAGCGAGATACATATATCAGCATTGCTTCACTAAAACCAACCATCACTCTTCCAAAGTCTAATAGATGAAGATCGACGTTTACAAAATATTTTTGATTAGTCAGTTGATTCATCCAGGAATAAGACGAATGATTCAACTGTAACCTGAATGAAATGCTCCTATGTTGGGACATCACAGTAGTTGAGTGGTTGGCATTTGTGTTTCTTGGTGCCAGGGACTCAGGCTTCGAGACTTGGGTAACTGGCGAAATTAACGTTTGAATGTTAGCGTGGATTTCCTCCCAGAATCCAAGATATGCCACATACTTCCTTTGGACATGGAAGAAATGTCTGTGATTTTCAAAGATTCGCAGATTATGTTGATTAGCCATTGGGATAACCGGGATAGAGGAGGTGTTTGGGATTTGCTGGGATTGTCATTTGAGAGCTGGTGTGGACTCAATAGTGGGAATCGCTGATTCCATGCTCTTCCACATTTCCAAAGTCCTGCTTGCCGACTGGGACGCATACTGCATTCGTTAATTACATAGCATATCACCAAAAACGCTGTAAATTTGTAACAGGACTTTTAAATTTTCAAACGCCAGTAAAAATGTCAACATTCAATTTGCTTTCTTCACTTTTTGCTGGATGTGCATGGTTGTTTTGTGTGCTTCATGCTGAATGGACCTGAGTGGAAACGAATCAGCCTGCAATCGTTCTCGTCCACGGCTACTGGACGTAGCTGACTCATTTTCCACATTGTCAGGGAGATGTCAGATTTGGGGCTGAAATGAAACAGCTTCCTCAGGGAAGCGGCTTGAGGTGGAGGATACATTTCAGTCCTTTTGCCAGAGTTGTGTCAGATTCCAATTCCTTTGTTGTATCTACTGTGTTCAGTAGTTTCTTCATGTCACGTGCAGCGAATCGAATTTGCTGAAATTGGGCACCTGTGATTCTGTGGGCATCATGACAAGGGTGAAGTGAATCATAGACTCAACATTTCTGGCTGAGGACCGTGCAAACACTGCATCCTTGTCTTTTTCACTGATGTGCAGGATTGTTCCATTATTTCGGGCGGAGATATTTGTGGACCTATTTCCTGCAATAAAATGTTCAGTATTCCAGCGCCATTTATGAGAGAATGTGGCAGGACTGCAGAGCTTCGACATGATCTGATCGTCTTGGGATCATTTCGACCTCTCTATCAGAAGTTAGTTCCGAATTTTCGAATGTACTCAGATAGGTGCGATAGCTTTAATGGTATGTCATCAGTTTTTGATGTTCTGCTGATCTGGGCATGTTCACCCATACTCCTCACTGAACCACAACTCTGTTTGATGAGAATGGCAGACAGAGGGGTTATCCCGAGCAAAAAGTTACAGATTCTGGATGAATACAAGTGGGTTTTTCTACTGCTGTGGGCTACATTATTACACCAATGCGAGGAATTCTCTTTTCAAAGTAAGGGGTGTTTGATCTTTGAAAAGGAATTTAAATTCGAAATCAATTCAGGGCAATAATGAATTGGTGATGAAAGAAGAGTTATAAGCTCATAGAGCCTTAGAGTCATAGACCCTTCGGCCCAACTGTCCGTGCTCACCAAGTTTCCTAAAATAAACTTGTGCTATTTTTCTGCATTTGGCACATACGCCTTCAAAACTGTCCTGTTCGTGTTGCCATTAGTATTTGTTTTTTTTTAAAACTGTGAAATTTTATTTTGAGGAGAAAGTGAGGACTGCAGATGCTGGAGATCAGAGCTGAAAATGTGTTGCTGGAAAAGTGCAGCAGGTCATGTAGCATCCAATGAGCAGGAGAATCGACGTTTCGGGCAGGCGTCATTCTTCAGGAATCCCTGAAGAAGGGCTCATGCCCGAAACGTCGATTCTCCTGCTCCTTGGATGCTGCCTGACCTGCTGCACTTTTCCAGCAACACATTTTCAGCAATTTTATTTTGAACACTTCTTCCCTGTGGAAAAGACCTTTCAAAATATCCATGCTCTTCCTGATTTTTATAACCATCGAAAACGCCAGCCTCGATCCCTATGCAGAATGGAAAAAAAATTCCAACCTATACAGGCGATTATTTTATCGCAAAACTTCCAGACTCTCTTCCCTGATGTTAAATATTTTCGAGCCGTTTCCAGTTTATAACGTCCATCTATAGCAAGACGACAGGTTTTGTCCTCAGTATTCTAAAGGTGCCCTTAACATTCTCGTAGACAGCCACAAAACGATGCTGCAATTCTTATACTCAATGTTCCGACTAATAAAGGGAAGTGTGCCGATAAGCCTTCTGTACGACCCAGTTTACCTGCAACTCCACATGAAAGGAAATCTTTGTTTGCGCCATCAGTCTCTTTGTATGACAACACTTCCAGATACACCACAGTTAACTGTGTAAATCCTGCCGTGGTTTGTCGATCAAAATGCAACACCTCATGTTTATGTGCATTAAGCTCCATCCATCAATGCTTAAACCACTAACCCAGTTGATCATGATCTCATTTCCCTTTTAAATAACCTTCTTCACTGTTCATTGCACCATAAATTTTGGTGTAGTCTACAAACTTACTATCATCCAAATAATTCATAAAAATAACGAACAACAGTGGACCCAGCACTGGTAATTGTCGCACAGAGCTTGACGCAACAAATGTCCCCAACCACCCTGTCAAGCTAATTTTTGTATCTAATTGGCTAGCTCTCTCTGATGCCCTGTGATCTATCATTGCTACCTAGTCTATCACGGGGAAACTTGTTTGGCCTCACTCGGATCCTTGCAGACGACGTATCCTGCTTTACTATCATCTATCTTCTTGAACACATCTTAAAAGATCACTCAAGATTTTTGTGAGACACAATTTCCCACAAACAAAGTCATGCTGACTGTCGCTAATCAGTCCTTGGCTTTGCAAATGTATGGATATCCTGTCTCCAGGAATACCCTCTGAACACTTACCCAATCTTGACATCAGACTCACCCGTTAGTAACTCACGAGAATTTCTTTGCAGTCCTTTTTTCGGTCAAAACATTGATTGATTTACAGTCATCAGCGCCTCATACTTGGCTGTCAAAAAAAAAAACGAAATCATGTAAACCAGGAACAAACACAGAAGTTGCTGGAAATGTTCAGCATGTATGGAAGCATCCGAGGACAGAAATCAGATTTAACCTTTTCCTCAGATCTCCTAGAAATGAAATAAATATCTCAGCAAGGAGCGTCGCAATGTATTTCCTGGCTTGCCACAATTATCTGGGATTGACCTGAACAGATCCTGGGTCTGTATCTACGATTATACATTTTGAGACCTTCCCCTTCTGTAAAGTGGCCTCGTTTCAAAACATCACTACATGCATTTATTTTCCCGCGTACACTCGCTTCCTTGTCTTTATCCACAGTAAATAATGATATCATATTTTCGTTTCGGATCTCAACCACGTAGCATGAACTGGCTGTGAGGTAGTGGAGTGGGGTAGGTCGAGTCCATGTCAGAATTGTGAACCCAGTATGACCAGGCACTCATGGACTGTTGTTGATCTGTTAACTGTCTTTGTTTGGCTTTCCACCTTTCTAGGAAGGATTGCAATGCTTTATGTTTCAGCGTGATTTTCTTTATTTTTCTGCTTCATACCAAGATTCTGTACGTTGGGAAGGGGAAATTGCACAAAAGAAGGCATTATATTTGATGATTTGCAAACTTTTCACAATATTCCTGGGAATGCATAAAGCATGGAATATTACTGAGCAGTACAGGTCCTTCTGCCCTCGATGTTGCACCGCCAGATGAAACTAATCTGAAGCCCGTCTCAAAAACAATTCCATTCTGATCCATATGCCTTTTCAATGACCATTTAAATGCCCGTAATGTACGCGAGTCTACAACTGTAGCAACCAATACGTTCCACACCTGAACTATTCTCTGACTAAAGAAAGTACCCACTACTTCTTTCCTGTATCTAACATCCCTCAATTTGAAGCGATGCTCCCTCGCGCTCGCCATCGCCATTCGAGGAAGAAGTCACTCAACTTCCACACAAGCTAAACGTCTGATCATTTCATATGTCTCAATTAATTCACCTCTCAACCTTCATCTCTCCAACTAAACAGCCTCAAGTTCCTCAACCTTTCCGCGCAAGACCTCCCCTCCATACAAGGCTACATCCTCATAGAACTCCCGTGCACCCTTTTCAAAGCTTCCACCTCCTTCCTAAAAGGTGGTGACCAGAACTCCAAGTGCAGCCGCACCTCAGTTTTGTAGAGGTGCAACATGACCTCATGGTTCTGAAACACGATCCTTCTATTAATAAAATCTAACCCACCGATTCTCTTCTTTACAGCCATATCAATCTGGGTTGTAACTTTGTGGGAGCTACGTAAATGGACCCAAACATCTCTCTCCTCATCCATATTATCAATAATCTTACGTTTCGCCGAGTACTCTGCATTCCTGTTACTACTTCCAAAGTGAATCATCGCACACGTTGCTGCATTAAACACTATTTACCATCTCGCAGCTCATATCTGCAACATAACTGTTTCCCTCTGTAAGCTAGAATATCCGTGGGTATTATCTTCTCCTGTATTGATCTCTGTGCTGTCGCTTATAAAAATGACAAACAGCTGTGGAGCCGGAACAGATCTTAGTGTTACCCCTCTCGTAACGGAACTCTAGGATGAACATTTCCCATCAAACAACACTCTCTTTCTTCTTTCACCGAGCCAATTTCTGATCCAAACCGCTAAATCGCCCTCAATCTGATGCCTCTCGACTTTGTGCAGTAGCCGACCATGGGTTACCTTATCAAACGCCTTACTGAGATTCATACACACCATATCAACGGTTTTATCGTCACTCACGTATTTGGTCACCTTCTCAAAGAACTCAACAGGAGTTGTGAGGTACGACATACCCTTCGCAAAACCGTGGTGACTATCCCTAATCAACTTATTCCTATTGAAAAGATTATAAATCTCATCTCTTGTAAACTATTCCAACATTTTAGCCGCAAGCAAAGTCCGGCTCACTGGTCCATAATAACCAGGATTATCTCTACTCTCCTACTTGAACAAGAGAACAACATTTTCTATCCTGAAGACTTCAGGTACTATTCCGGTTGACAATGATGGCAGAAAGACCAAAGTCAAAGTCTCAGCGTTCTCTTCCCTGGCTTCCCAAAGTGTGTTGTAGCTGCGAAAATCACTGTGAGAGAGGTGGCTTGTGGATCAATTAACATATCAACAAATGGAAGAGTTTGGAGGTGGTCATGCAGAGAATATGAGAGAGGAAGTGAGAAATGTACAGATCTTGCCTGGAAAGATGAGTGCACAGGGTGTCGAATGGAAATGAAGGCATCTTATGAGCAGCTTTCAAAATGGGCCAGTGTTTCCCAGAATATTCTGAGAACGGGATTCTTTTCTGAGTTCGAATAAAGGGGTCCTTTAACTGAACATTTGTTCTGCAATGTTGAATCTGATATTTGCGTCAATAAAATGTTCGAATATTGTGCTGAATTCTGCAATAATTTGGCTAAGTGTAATATTAACTGAGATCGATGGAAGCTATATCTCCCGAGGTCGGTATTGTTTCTGGCGCGAGCTTATTAATCCGCATAAACTACTCTGCCCCATGGATTCCATCTCACTTAATGTCACCCCAAATGGTCTATTCGTCATAGTTTGATGTACTCGTCGTCGCCTGAACTCCCCCAGATATTCCATGATACCTGGAACTGTCACCATCGTTGGAAAGACGACACTCATTCGGTTGAATATTCAATGTCCAGAGCTGCCCTGCAAAGATCGCGTGAACATGGCAGGCACGGATTTGTCCGCAGAGTGCTGGAGGTCCGGGTAAATGGGCTGGCCTAAAGTTTGTGGCGATGCCCAACGTTCAATCAGAGGCATTTTGATCTCCAGTCTCGCTTCCTCACGAACTGATCTGTTTAGGTTAACCACAATAAACCAGTTTTTAACAGTGTGTATGTTCTAAACCACAAGCATTTCTTCCCTTGGTCATTTTTGTTCCCCTGAAGAAAACCAGTCAGCTTAGTCAGATGTGATCTTGCTGAAGAAATCCGTGACCACTCTCCTCTTTAATTGTTCCGCTTCCAAATGATCATTCATCTCACCTCTTAGTTTTTCCAAGCATTTTCTGCATCAGAAATGAAGTAACCCGTCTTATTTCGATCCAGCAACGTCCAACACAAGGAAACAAAACAAAACAAAAAATGCAAATGCTGATGCCTCCTCAAACCCACTGCCCCCACCCTAGAAAAGAAAAAAAGAATTACTGGAGAAATTCAGTCGGTCAGGCAGCATCAGTGAAGAGACCAACAAAGTCAACATCCGACATAACGGCTTGACATGGCAGCTGCTCTGCCCAGGACCATAAGAAACTGGACAATGTGGTTTGCCCAACTCAAACCATCACGGAAACCACCCTCCCATCCAGGTGTCCATCGACAAGGCCCACTGCTGTGGAGAGGCTACCAAAATCATCAAACATCCTTTGCATCCTGGTAAGTATCTCTGACAATGTGTTCCGTCAGGCATAAAGCGCAGAAGCCTGAACACATGCACAAGCAGGTTCAGGAAAAGATTCTTCCCTGCTGTATGAGACTGATGAATTGGAGCTTTAGCCTTAAACAATGCTGACCTTGCTAAATTGCTCTTGACTACCACATGTGCAGTGCACTGTAACCTGTGTGCTTCTGTCTGATCAGTTCACTCTGTTCAAGTTAGTTTACCATGATCTGCCTGTACTGTCGTAAACAAAGATTTCCACTGCATGGTGATAGACACGACAATGAATAATTCAAATCAAATCAAATCAAAAATTTCATGAAGGAAGTTGAAGATAGACCAGTATTAGCATACAAATGAGCGTCATAATCAGTGTTCGAGAAGATATTCGAGAAGATATCGAAAAAGGCAATTAGTCTCCATTTGAAGAGACATGGATAGTCAGCACGGCTTTTTCAGAGAAGGGTCATGCCAAACAAATCTGGTGGAGAATTTTGAGGAGGTGAGCAGGTGAGAAGAGAGTAAACCAATTAATGGAGGTTCTATGCATTTCAGAAAATAATTTGACAAGGTCCCACGAAGGAGGTAATGAAGGTAGAAGCACGTGCATCGCTGAGTAGCTTGGAATCTTGGCTCTAAAATTGCTTCAGTAAGTAAATACAGAGAGCGTTAATAGAATGTGTTTGGGGAATTGAAGCTGGAATCCATGGGTGTTCTACAGACCTCAGTGCTGGATGACCCATATTTTGTAATATTCATAAATGACATTGATAACAGTGTATAGATTTATGGGTGTGGCCGCGGCGGGAGCGGAGGGCTTGTTTGGTATGGCACGCGGCATAGGCATGTTGGTGTGGGATAGGTACAAGGGTCGGTTGGCCCTGGTATGCACGATTTCAGATTATGCAAATATTGATTGGGTAATTCGCAGTTAGAGACATAATCAACGGTTTTCGATAGAGACAGAAAGGTCCACGGGCAAATAAATCCCAGATGGAATTTAACACTGATAAGTGTGAAGTAATGCACTTTGTCAGAAGTCATAAGACAAGGCAACACCCAATTAATGACAGGACACTCGGACACTCAGAATAACAGAAAGATCTTGAGGTGATTGCTAACAGACTCCTGTACGCAGTAAGACAGGTTAATATGGTAAGGAAGGCATGCATTACAAATATCCTTGGCAATCGAGATATAGATTAGAAGAACAGGGATATCCTGTTGAAGGTTGACAGGACGTTGTTCAGGCGACAGTCCGAGTATTGTGTACAGTTCTGATCACTGCACCACAGGAAGGATGTGATTGAAATGGAAGGAGTGCAAACGACATTGACCAGGTTATTGCTTGGGCTGTTGCATTTTGCTTGTGAAGACAGAGACTGGATACACTCAGGTTGCTTTATTTAGATTAATGATTGGGTACATACGCCAGCAGCGGCAAAAAAGAGGTTGGTCCACAAGTAACAAAATGCACCTTCCAAGGCAAATTGTCAGAAAGGTATACAACACCATCCTTGCCTTGTTGGTGTTCTTGGTAATCCTTGGAACAATGTAAATTATATTAAATCATATAAAACCTCAGCTACTTCAAACCAGACACACGGAAAAGGTTCAATCCGTGCTG
Organism: Chiloscyllium plagiosum; assembly: GCF_004010195.1. Classification (NCBI taxonomy): domain Eukaryota; kingdom Metazoa; phylum Chordata; class Chondrichthyes; order Orectolobiformes; family Hemiscylliidae; genus Chiloscyllium; species Chiloscyllium plagiosum. Next base: position 77,903,360 of record NC_057717.1, on the reverse strand, counting down.
CAATACGTTTGAAATTAGAGGGGCAAAGAACTATGCTAGAAGTCCCTATTTTAAATAAAGATTAACAACTTTATTGTTTAATTACTCAGAGGATATTAAATCCAACAACTATTTTCAACTACTTTCTCTTAAAGCTTACTTTTACCTCTCACAGTACAATACTAGTCAGGTGGAAATCCCGATTAAAGTTTAAAAACATCACGTTTCCAAACCAGTCAGCTTTAACGATTCTCCTTCGTAGATTTCCCACCGCAGATTCTCCCTGGGTTGGTCTTGATTATCTCCTGGAACAACGCTCCACAGGCAGGTACCTTGAAGAGAGCTCTTTAGTGAGCAATTTGCATCTGTTGGGCTTCGGCGGTTCGTCATCTGACTGTTCATAATGTCCGGTTTTATACCCTGAAACGTGGGATCTTTTCATGGATATTAATATCAATAAAATACTAAATTCATATTTGATTGGAGTTTGGTATCTTCGGGCATTTTGAAATGCATGGCCGAGTTTCAGTTTGGTTTCGTTTCATGGCAAACCAGCTACGGCCTTTTTTTTACACCGTGTTTTAATTGCTATCTTCTTCAGGACGCTCTGTGCTTTGTCACTCCATGCTGGGTTTTCAAGTCTCTAAATGTTCCGTACGCCTGCAAACTGTGATAACACGTCTACATAAGAAACAAAAATCAATCTAATCAAACGACGCCTTCATTATTTTTTCTCTGTCCTTAAGCACATTGTTATGACATGTAAATGACTTTAATCTAAGTTCCGTTGTAGATAAACAGATGTGATGGTTTTCAGAAAGGGAAAATGGCAGAGCAACAATGTTAGTTCAATAAAACACACGATAGACATATTACATGGATTTAAATAATACTTTTGGTACTGATTTATCTTGCAGCAAGGGTAGGATAAGTTGTGGGACACTGCTAGATGAATGTATATTCGTGATGATTGATGTTGCGCTTCTGTTCGCCGAGCTGGAAATTTTTGTTGCAAACGTTTCGTCCCCTGTCTAGGTGACATCCTCAGTGCTTAGGAGCCTCCTGTGAAGTG
>NC_057717.1:77880107-77899703 GCF_004010195.1 Chiloscyllium plagiosum | reverse complement strand
AAGGGGGCATAGCTTTAAATTAAGAGGGGTAGGTATAGGATAGATGTTAGGGGTAGGTTCTTTACTCAGCGTGTCGTGAGTTCATGGAATGCCCTGCCCGTGGCGGTGGTGGACTCTCCCTCATTATGGGCATTTAAGCGGGCATTGGATAGGCATATGGAGGATAGTGGGCTAGTGTAGGTTAGGTGGGCTTGGATCGGCGCAACATCGAGGGCCAAAGGGCCTGTACTGCGCTGTATTCTTCGATGTTCTATGTTCTATGTTCTAGATGTGAATTAACAATTTTTGAATTCATAATTTTTCCACAGTTAATTTTCCAGCCATCGCTGCATTTCACTTTGTGATGTGTGTACCCCTTTGGAGGAAAAACGTTTTGATGGGAACTGTGCATCAATCATTTTAAGCCAATCCAAGTTTTTTTTTAAAACTCAGTAAAAAGAATTAAGATACAAGCTTCACGAAATAACTGAATACAGCACCTGCAATGTTATTACTATGTTTAATAATCGAATAAAGTAGCATGGCAGAAAATTGACTGTCCACAGTAAGAAACATTTAACATAATGCTTTAATATATTATTTAAGCATCTTTCATACAAAGTTTCTAAACTGGCATGGAGTGATTCATATTCATGAACTCCAGTCATGGTCTCTCTGATTCGTGGAAATATAATTTCCATATTTTATCACAAAGTCCATTGCACTGTTTATACGTCTGTATACCATATAACACGATCTAAGATCACAAATCCAACGTCCAGGTTCATATGCATGTCCCTTTGTTTCATGTAATAAGAACAGACATTCTGATTCTGCCAGGAGCCGAAACTCTGTTCTTCGTGGCTTTTTTGTTTGCAACCATCGTCTCCGACCTTCCAACACAACAACATGTTAATTCTACATGGCACATAACTCAGGATTAGTTGACTTACATTTACAGAAGAATTGATATCTGTTCCTCAAATAGTTGCACCTGTTTAGACAGTTTTATTTGAGCTGTGAAAAGAAATGTTAAAATCTTAAGCACCTAAATTATGAACACATATTCACAATCGTGACCTCCTGAAAACAACTCTTTGTTTCATCCTGACGACAGGTGAAGATGATTATACCTGTTGAAGGTCAATGATCTCATCCATCGTCCATCTCTGCAGGAATTTTTCACAGCTATTCCTTGTTCGTAAAATCTGTGGGCGCCTCATCAATGCCAGTGTCTCATTTATAATTTAAAAATTAGTGAGGTTTGCTTGTCCTTATACAATATTCAGCACCATTTACTATTCTTGAAATTGCAGAGGGGTCTTTGTCCATATAGATTGAGATAACATCTAGCTTGGGCTCGATCTCAGAAGCCCGAGGAAAAATGTGTGAATCTACCAATCTCCTGTTGGCGTTTTATGACATTACCATCACTGCGTGCATTATTATCAATAAACTAGGCGAACCATTGATGAGAGATAAAAAAAAGACCTGCTCCAGCCATACAAGTGCTGTGGCCACACAGAATATCAGACACTCTGATTGCGGTTTTAATAAGCTCTTTGCCCGCCTCTCCACTCCATCCCCATCATACAGAAAGCATAGATCTGGGGTTGGATTTAAACCGTCCAAGAATTTGGCTGACTGTGGCTCACGTGTGAAACTGAATGCAACATTCACAAAGTTTTACGTTGTCGAGGACAAACAGCTGATTGTCTTCATTGTCACATTAATCATTCAGCACACACTCTCTTCACCAATGACACAATAGCACTGAAGATCACCAATGAAAATCACGCAAAAGAAGCAAACCAGGAACACTGCAAGTCCGTTTTTAACAAAACCTCTCAAGCCCGTGATCTCCAGCAGCTGGAAGTATAAGGGCCGCAGATAAACAAAATACCGTCACATGCAAATCTTCTTTCAAGCAAGATTTTATTCTGACTTCGAAACATATTCTCAGCCCTTCACTGTTGCTGCATGAAAATTCTGGTGTTCACCCCGCAGCAATGCAGATGTTCACCAAGGTAGATCTCGAACACCACAACAAATGGTATTGAACACTGGACAGGCCCTTAAAGCTTACATTACATGAGTACAATTGAACATTATCACCATTTCCACATCTGCAAGGAGCTTTCTTCTGAAACTGAGGGCTGTTTAGTGTCCAAGGTAATGTCCTGTGTGCCAGAGAGTCGGACAGATGTCCAATGTGATTCTTGGTGCTAAAGGTCCACTAAAATCAGGGATTGCCTATGCACTTGGATAATCCGTGTCATAGCTTAATGAGCCAAGTTTAACGAGTTTCCCAACTCTGAATGGTCTCAAAACAAAGAGACAGATGAAGTTGCCTCGTTTACTTATGCTGAGTACTTGCCAATGTGTTGGTGCTTCCTTTTCCAGATAACTACACTGAGTGAATTTTAGGATCCCTCTTCTTCTAAAGTCGATCATATGTTGGGAATTTCATAGTTGAGGAAGTGGGCAGAGTATGTCGATATGCAAATCCCAAGTGGGGTCTAAAAATGGAGCATTTGTCCGAAGCAGGAATATGGCTATTGATAGGGAGCTCTATTTGCTTTTATTATTTGAAAGAATATGTGTGTCACTGGCAACACCAAAATTTACAACCCTTCCTTAATTGACCAGAATAACTCAGACTATTGTGGATCTGCAGTCACATCTACAAAAGGACGCGGGAAGGAAGACAGACTACACTCCTTCAATGTTATTCGTTGTGAGGTGGTTTCTTTTGCCACCAATTGACAACCGTTCATTGTCAACATCTGAAATTAGAAGTACAGATTTCTTTCGAATTAAAATTCAAGGTACTGCCCTTGCAGACATCAAACGCAAAGTATACTACACCGGTCTCCGAATTAATAATCTAATGATAAGGCATTTATGCCTACGGCTTTCTTAGTCATTCACATTGGCGTGAATCCCGACAGACAGTTTCCAATGCCAATCAATACTGCAATCTTGGGGTTTCCTTTAAACAAGTTATGATCCAACTCTGGTGATGCCCATGGAGCGTGTTGATTGAATGATGGGAATTCCTAGCCCCGTGTGTGGGAGCGGGATCTTTGTGCACAGGGGGAGGAGTTTGGGTGCATGAGGCGGGACATCAGGTAGGAAACTGTGCTTAATCACAGATAAATCGTGATATTTCTGAAGTGGAAAGTTGTAAAGAACAATGCTGCATGGATTCAGGTTTCATTGGGTGCAGGCTGTGGTGTACAGTGTTCGACAGATGATGTGGCGTGTCTGTACCAAATATTGAAGTTCTTCTGATTGCACTGGGTTTCCATGCTGGGACATGGTGTTTGGATGCACTGGTGAATATCGTTTTAATTCAACTTAACAGGATGTTCCGAGCGAGGGAGTCAATGCCCTATCATTTCTTTGTTCATATTTGGAATGTCATCCATTCCTGGACATGCACGAATGATCCAATGCCATCTACTGTATTTCATTTTGTGTGAGTGCACAGTTATCAGGGCAAACGCAACTGTGTAGGTTCCAAAACTGAAATCAGGAATTTTGTCATCATGTCTGTGTCAGGTGTCTCCATTCTTTGTTTGTTCCTTGATGCCGAGACTGTTTGTGTGAATGTGTCGTCTCATTGACATCTCCAGCCAGTCTGAGCAACGTATAAAGTCGAACAAATTAACCTCTGTGAAAGCCAATGAAATGTTGAATACGTGACTGATTCTGAGACGAACCCGCTATTTGTGTGCTTCCCTATGTCTTTTAAAAGTGTAAGTGATTCAGATTTTTTGAACGTCGTATTGCATGGAACAACAATTATATTTTTGATAAAGCTAGAACTTATTATATGAGCTCAGGCAGAGATATGTTTGATCAGTAACGACAATTCTCTTTTTCTTCTTTCTCTCTCACTCTCTCTGACAGCTCGTCTGCTGGTGATCTAATCTTAGCTCAGGGCAAGAGTGTTTTTTTTACATGCACCACTCGTGACCTGGTGACTATGGCAACGTCTGATTAACTCTTCATTGTTTTGCAAGTGGTACTTCATCGTTTTCCACCTAATTATTATCCACCATGTTTCCAGGCCATCAGACCTGTTCGTCGTATGATATATGTGATCTGCTGCTTGACCACTGATTGACTTCTCGGGTTCACTTTCTCCTTTTATCGATTTGTCACTGTTTGTTTTCATCCGATGAAAACGGAGTACAGGACAGAGAATACTTCAATTAAGGTTCTATCAACAATTTGCATTTTCTTTTGTTTTAAAAATATTCCAAACTACTACCGATATAAGCATGGAAGGATAATTAATAATGCTCCATGGTACTATTATACCAGATCCAGATTATATTATGACGGCCGTGGGACAATTCGTAAATACTTTGAGCATTTCTTTTAACATCAATGCTCCTACTAGCTTGTACATTCCTTTCTCATGTTCTGGCTGTCAGACACATTTTTGAGGTTATTACCGGTCGTAAGTAAATCAGGGGTCAGTGAAACATAGAGAATGAACAAGTGTTATAGAGCAGAAAGAAATCTGTGGTATTATTCCTTGTCATATCTGTAAATTTCATATTTCTCAGGTTGCTGTATGTTTTAACTTTCTTCCTGTCAGTTATTCATTGGATTCTGCTGCTTTTGATCTCCTTGTTCAAGCCACGTATATGCTGCGGAAGCGAAGCTGCTGCACCAATGTACTGATTCATGTGGTGATACACAAGAGCTTTAGAGAACAGTTAAAGTATGCCGTGAAATATCCAGTTATGAAAAAAAAACAACCAATGAATAACACCAAATAACTGAGAGCAAACACTAAATGCAGCAGATAATGGAATGCGGAGTCCACATGAAAATGGACTTCAAGGAGAAGGAGTCGCAACATGATAGCATGTCTTTCCGAATGGGCAAAGAACGATTCAATTTGAGGAGCAAAACTGTGTAAAGCGTTTTCAGGAATGACCAAACTGTACAAAGCTGAACAACAACAGTATTAACCAAAGATGAATCAGACATGCACACAAAAAAAATCCCCAGCAATCAGTTCTCAGTGAATGAACCAGATACAAGTTAAATTGCCTGGAGGATTGTATCATTGTTCAGAGCAGGCCAGAGTTTCAACAGCAATAGCCAGTTCCTTTCCATTCTTCCTCACTGAATTTGCTGATCGAATAATCTGGATAAAAGTTAAAACAGACAGTAGGTTTTTTTTACTATGAACAGTAAAGTACATTTTTTATAATGTGTCTTTTGATTGCAATGACTTACTTTCCTTGGTTCCATTCACTTCACCCTGTCCAGATGTGATATCAGTCCCTTTCTTAACATGTTCCTTTCCAGGAATCAGCCGCTGTGTTAGTGAGAGAATCCAAAGCCCAGTCAGAGGCTGAAGTGACAGAAAGGTCCGACACTTGGGAATGCAGTCGGACGTAGCAGATGAGCCGACAGCCTCATTGCTTCTATGAAAATGTCTTGTGCCTCTCAGTGATTCCATCGAGCTCAGTGGGAACTGACTGTAGATTAACTCTGTTTGCTTGAGGCTTCGCAATGGAGCCTGAGACCGTTCAAAGATGTATGGACGATCACTCAAGATGTTGATTCCAGGCGCAGATCAGCTGCTAAAATGCATCCCTGGGTTAGCTCATAATTGACCCATCTGATCAAGGTCCCATTTAAAACTGAGATAAACCCCGTTCGCTATTCACTACACCACCAAATTTCAAGCCATCTGCCACTTGCTAACCAATGTAGGCAACCCGGAGACTGCAATGAGACAGCAAGCCTGGCAGCATCAGGAGTTGTACAAGTCAATGTTTTGATAGTGCGGATAAGACAGCTGCTGATAAGGTGGCGGTGTGTGAGGTGGAGATATTTTAGGGGAGAGGGGCAGGGTGGTAAGATGAACATAGGTAGTGGGTTACGGTCAGTTGGTCGATAGGTGGAATGGAAGGGAGAAGGGGGCGGGAAAGAGAGTTGGAGATAGGTAGTTAGTTTATTTGAGCTTGGAGAACTCAGTGTTGAGTCCAACGGGCTGTAGGCATACCAGGCGAAAGCTGAGATGCTATTTTACAATTTGCGATCTGCGTTACTGTGGCAAGTCCTTAATTGATATTGGGCGAAGAGTGTGGCGCTAGAAAAGCACGTCTGGTCAGATAGCCCCGAGGAGCAGGCGAACCGACATTTCGGCAGAAGCCCTTCATCAGGAATGAGGTTTGTGGGCCAAGGGGACTGAGAGATAAATGCAAGGGGAATGGAGTTGGGGAGAAAGTAGTTGAGAAAGTGACAGTTAGATTAAGGTAGGCATGAAAGTGATAGGGTGGAGAGGAGGGTGGAGCAGACTGGTGGGAAGGAAGATAGACAAGTAAGACAGTTCAGGAGGGAGGTGCAGAATGGAGGATTGGGACTGGGGTAAGGTGCGAGTGCGAATATGGGGAAACGGGTGAAATCAAAATTGACCCCATGTGGTTGGCGTGCCCAAAGCGGAAGATAAGGTGTTCTTCGTCCAGGCCTCGGGTGCTGAGAGTTTGTCAATAGAAGAGGCCCACGACCTGCAAGTCCTTGGCAGAGTGGGAGAGGGAGTTAAACTGTTCAGCCGCAGGGTAATTATGTTGGTTAGTGCGTGTGCCCCAGAGATGTTCTCATATATGCTCCACAAGTTGGCATCCTGTCTCCCAAATGAAGAGGAGACAACATCGTGTGCAATGTATACAGTAGGTGACACTTGTGGAAGTAGAGGTAAATTTCTGTTGGAGGTGGAAGCATCCATTGGGGCCTTGGAAGTCGCAGAGGGAATGTCTCTCCAAAACTCTGATAGGGTGGGGGAATATCTCTGGTGATGGTGTCTGTTATCAGGTGGCAGAAATGGTGGAGGATGATACAATGTATCTGAAGGTTGTTGGGATGTAAGGTGAAGACGTTGTTGAGGGGGTGGGGGGTGGGAGTTCTGTCCTTGATGCGATTGAACGGTTGCCGTTCAAGGGTGGAGATTTGGAAAGTGGAGGAGGTTCGTTGGACGGCATTATCCACTATTTCAGAGGGGAAATTGCGGTCTTTTAAGAAGGAAGCCATCTGGGATATTTTTGCCCGAAATTTCGATTCTCCTACTTCTCTGATGCAGTGGATCAGTGTCTTCGGCGTTCCAAGCCTGCACTGACACATTTTTCCCTCCATACTAAAACAGTCTTCACGTAAAGAATCCTTACCAATCTATTTCCTTCCAATTCACGTATTCATCCAGTTGTTTCTTGAAAGCTGTCATTGTGTCTGCTTCTACCATCTCTTCTAGCAGCATGTTCCAGACACTCACCAGCTGTTTTGCACAAATATGTGCTGCGCACATCTCTTTTGCATGATCCCTATCATGAACTTGTGTACCTAATAATTGGCTGCACGACTGTGGAAAAGAGCCTCACACGTTCCACTCTATCTATGCATTGAGAATCTTATTAATATCTACCTGCTGTGTTACAGTGAAAACGTACTCAGTTTATCAAAGTTTTCTTAACAGGCAGCATCCTGGCAAACCTTTTCAGTACACGCTCCAAAGCATTCACATCCTTCTGGCAGCGTTGTGACCAGAACAATATGCAATATTCTAACTTTTACTTCAAGTTCTATAAGTCTGCACTATAACCTGTCTATCCTTATACTCAATGCCCCTCCAAATAAAGGCAAGTCATCCATAAGCCTTTTCACAACCTTATCATTCCGCACTGCTACCTTCAGAGAAACGCAGAGCGCCATCACCTGGTCTCTCTGCATACCAACGCTCCTCAGGAGTCTGCCATTCATTGGATAGTTTCCCACTGCATTTGACCTTCCAAAATGCAACACTTCGCATTTGTCTTAATTAAACATAATCTGTCATTTGTTTCTGCATGTCCTTCCAAATGATCTATAATCTGCTGTACCCGCTGACAATCCTCACTCTCGACAACTCCACCAATCGTTGGATCCTCCTCATAGTTACTCATTTGACCAGCTATCTCGTCCTTCAAATCATTTATGTAGACCACGAGCAGCAGAACCCCAGCATCAATCCCTGGTTGAACACAAGTCATATTCCTCCATTCGAAAATCCACCCTTTTTAAATGAAACCAGCTTTCTCCGATGACCTATCTGGAGCTTTTCATTTCAATCCGGATACCATGTGTTTTCACGTTTTGGACACATCAGCAATGAATGATCTTGTTATAGGTTTTATGAAAGTCCATGCGGACAACACCAACCACTCTTCATTACTTTTGTCCCCACGTTAAAAAAAACCCAATCAAGACAGTGAGGAATAACATCTGTTGCACAAAACTATGCTCTCTATCATTAATACGTCCATTTGTTTCGAAATGAGTATTTACCTTGTCTGTGAGAATCTTTTCCAATACCTTCCCTATCGCCAGCACGAGGCTCACAAGACTATCCCTAAAACATTTCTTAAACAATGGGATGACATTTGGTATTCTTCCATCTTCTGGGACATCACCTGCGTCAAAGAGGTGTCAAAGATGTTTGTTAATGCTTCAGCGGTTTCTTCACTTATTTCCCACAAAATCTGCGATATATTCCAGAGGGATGCAGGATATTATCTACATTAATGTTTTTTAAGATGCTCAACACCTCTTCCTTTTTAATAACAATTTGACTTAGAAATTCGACACTCACATACCTGAGATATTCCTCCACCAATTCCTTCTCTTTGATAAATACCGAGACAAAGTACTCATTTTGGACCCCGAACTACCCCTTCTGCCGTCAAACAGAGCAGGCTCCAAATAGCAGAGCAGGCTCCAAAGACCAAAGTGATTCTGTTAACTGATTTATCTCCAATATCGGATGTCTACTTGGAATACCAAATGATGCTGCATCATGTAAAATACCAAGAGGAGGCATTCGAGAAAAAGAAAGGATTATGCTTGAAAATTTACAATAACCCACAACCAAAAGATTACCTTTGAGATTTAAAATGGATGAATGGAACCAATTTTCCAGCTTTAAATAAATGCAGTTCTCTACTATGACTGAAGCCTCTTCCACTATGTGTAGTCGCTCAACTCCACGCCAAACCCACCCCACCCCTCCCACCGCCAATGAAAGCGGCGATAACCGTTCAGAACAGCCTTGGTTTCGTCGAGACTTTTTTTAGATCCTCTGGATATTTTTCGCAACCACTACACACAACGACTGCAAGATTGCTGGTGCATACGTAATGTTAATAATGATAAATATTTCAAAAATAATATTGCATGCTTCAACATCAAAAATACTTCACATGACAAACCCAGCCGAGCAAAGGAACATCTATTCTACAAGAAAGAGTAAATTTAAGGACGATACCCCTTCTTAACAATCTTCTTTTGGAAACACAATTCTGTGCGAGTGAGTAAGCCATGCATAACCACACCTCACCAAGTGAACAAACACCCGTAAGCACACCTCTACGAGTGACGAACTTCACACATGTATTTATTATTTCATACTCTCACCTCCCAGACGACGCCATTCTATAGACGAGCACTTGCAGCAATGTAGGAAGATGAACTGAGGGTTAAAGGGGAGGGAGAATGGACGGCAAAATGGGCAGAGAAATATTGCAGAGACAGGATTGCAGTCGTGCTGGAAAGCAAGCCAGGTCAGGCAACATCCGACGAGCAGGAAAGTCAACGTTTTAGGTAGAAGCCCCTCATCAGGGCTTTTCCACCACTCTAATCTTGACTCTAATCTCCATCATCTGCAGTGCCAAATTCTGCCTCGACAAATAGGCAGGCAAATGGGCGCGAAAATGGACAGCAAATAGGGCGAGGAAAAGGTTGGGAAAAGGGATGTAAAAATGATGAGGAAGTGGGCGGTTAAGGGGCAGAAAGGGTGCATGGAAATGGGAGGAAAAAGGAACAGAGCCCAAGCCGTGGGAATGAGTCGAAGGAACAATAAAGGGGCGGGATAAGAGAGGGAAAAGGGGGAAAATGCTTCGCGAAGGGGCTTGGAAAGAAACTGAACATGGTGTGGGAAAGAATGTGGAAATGGGAGGCGACTGGGCGGGGAATAGAGCTGGGAACGGAGCGGTTTAAAATGTGGAGATTATCCGGAAGATGATATCAGGAAATTTGGATGAATGCGGAATGAAGTGCTTTAGATAGTTGGGAGAATGAATGATTGGTAAAAAGGGCAGGTAAGGGGATAATGAAAAGGTGGGCGAAGGTGCAGAAGAAGGGATATAAATAGGGACAGAGTGAATATGGGTTGGGGTCTTGAAAGGAGTTGGGACTCTCGCAGAGAGGGGTGAATTGGCATCTATTGTGGGATGAGGGTCGAGAGTTGGATGGAATAGAACAAATCTATCTTTTTTTTTCATTTGAGCTGGTGATGTGGGTTGGTGGCGATGCATAGCATGAGTTTTCTTGGTTTACATGGTGTGTATGTCCCGATGTTAAGTGGAGGTAAGGAGGAGAGTGGCGCGAGGGAGAAATTGGGACTGCGGGTGTGACGTGTGAATGGTTTGGAGCCCTGGGATTGATGGGTATGGGGCTGGGATGTATGGATGGTATTTATCTGGTGAATTCGCGGAAATGAGTGGATATGGGTCTGGTGCGAGGGGAATCTATGGAGCCGGAAATAATAGACTGGGTAGCATTTGGTTGGGGGTGTATCGACATATACGATATTATGGGGCTTATGGTTTGGGGTTGAGAATCTATTGAGCGTTATAGGTAAAAGCGTTTCTATAATTAGGCGAACAGATAAAATAATTTGCAAGCCAAATCTAGTGTCACGCAGGGTGTTTTTCCTGTTCTGTGCCAGGGTGTAGGACATCTCTGAAGGGCTTGAAATGATACCGGAGCTGGAGGCTGTCGCTCCAATTGGTATGGTCCACGTTGAGACTAACGGTAGAGGCAATGCAGAAATAAAATAACTGCTTGAGGCCTATCAAGCACGAGGAAGGAAATTAAGGGACAGGTCCTCGAGGATTATAATCTCTAGATTGCTACCCAAGCCACGTGCAAATTGGCTCAGTGATAACAAAAGTCGGGAAGCAAGCACGTGGCTCAGGGAATGCTGTCTGAAAGAGGGGCTCCATTTCATGCTGAATTGATATATGTTTTAGAACCGGGGTTTCCGTACTGGAGAGACCCTCCACACCTGAACCGAACTGGAACCAGTGTTCTCGCGAAAAAGGATAAATTAGGCAGTCACGAGGACTTTAAATTTGTGAGTTGGAGTAAGGGAAAGGGAAAACAACAAGAAGTATGATGATAAATGAAAACGTAAGGCGTTTTAACGTTCGAGGCAGGCTCTGAAAGAAGTAAAAAGGAAGAATAACTCAGAAGATAAGAGAAATGTTGGGAATCATGACGGTAAGAAAACTAGCAGAAAGGGACTTTACTGGAATGGTCACAGCATTCAAGGAAAGGTTGATGAGTTAATTGCACAAATCGTGATGAATGTACATGCTTTGGTAGCTATTACGGAGATATGGTTACAGAATGGTCACCACTTGGAGTTAAAATTCTCTGGAGATTATTCAGAAATGTAGATAGGAATGTCAGGGCTGTGGTGCAGTTCTGAAATTCAAGGATGACATCAGGGCGGTGCTGACAGATGATTTACGTTCCATGGAGAAGGAACATGAATCAATTTGGGTGGAAATTAGGTATTCTAAGAAGAAACTATTCCTCATAAGCGGAGTCTATAGACAACCTCTGAATAACGTCACATTGAGGCGGGCAATAAACAAAGAAATAGCTAATGCTTGCAAAAATGGCATGGTTATTTTCATACATGATTCGAATCTACATTTAGATTGTCGAACCAGTTTGGTCATGGTAGCCTTGAGGAGGATTTCGTTGAATGTATCTGCAATAGTTTTCTTGAAAAATATGTCAGGGAAACGATGAGGGAGTAAACTGTCGGAGGTCTGGTCCTGTGTAATGAGGCAGGAATAATTAATGACCTCATATTGGTGATCCTCTTGGAAGGAGTGATCACAGTATTATGAATGTAGAGCACGGATGTCGAGTGTGAAGATAAAGTCCAATGCCACTGTGAAATCGCGGAGACATTCAACAGGTATTTTGTATCAGTCTTTGCATGGGAGGGTAGTCATTGCAGTGGAGAACAATCTTTGAAGTGGAGGACACAAATAACATGAAAGTAATTGATAAAGAGGCGAAGTCAGGTGAGGACCTGGAAACGATCTTTTCTTCTGTCAGAAGCGCTAGTTTTGGGCAATCTAATGGACCTGAAAACAGATAAGTCTCCTGTCCCTGATGGAATACATTCCAGGTTACAAACAGAGATTGAGGGAGAAATAGCAGATGCATTGGCGGTAATTTGACAAAATTCACCGGACTCTGGGGCAGTTGCAATATTAGAATACAGTAGATGTAATGACACTGTTTAAAAATGGAGATCGACAAAATAAGCAGAATTAAGGACCAGGTAACTTAACCTCTGCAGTGGTCTAGATGGTTTGAGTCTATTATCAATGAAGAAACGACAGGGTATCTCGAAGGAACTTGTCCTGTTGGAAACACGCAGCGTGGTTTCATGAAGGTCATGTATGACAAATCTTTCGAATTCTATGAAGACATTTCGAGCAAGATCGACAACGGGGACCTAATGGATGTGGTGTACCGACACCTCCATAACGCCTTCGACGCGTTTCTGCTCAAGCATCTGCTGCATAAGATATGGATGTATGGTTCGGAGTAGACTATCAGCATGGATCGAGGATTGGTTGACGAACAGGTAGCAAAGAGTGGGAATTAGTACTAATCTGGCTGGCAAACAGTGGTGTGCCAAAGGGATCACTGGTGAGTCAGCAATTACTTACACTTTAAACAGATGATTTGAATTTGTGGACCACGTGTACGATGTCAACGTTTGCAGATGACACTAAAATGAGTGGCACAGCAAAGTGGGAAGATGACTGTGAAACTTTGCAGAGGAACATAGATACGTTGAGTGAGTGGGCAACAGTCTGGCAAACCGCATACAATGTTGACAAATGTGAAATCATTCATTTTGATGAGCGTAGCACAAAAAATATATCGTTACATGAATGATTTTTCATGATTCACAGAAGGTTGGTCTGCAGGGACAACAAGCAATTGGAAAGCAAATGCAATTTTTCCCTTCACTGTTAAATAAGTTGGTTTTAAAAGCAGAGAGGTGTGTTACATCTGTACTAGTTGATTATGAGGCCACGCTTGGAAAACTGTGTGCAGATGTGGTCTTCAAACTTGAGAAAGGACAGCAAATGATGAGAGTAGGGCAGTTGATGTTGTATAAACGGACTTTAGTAAAGCCTTTGATAAGGTTCCACATGGTAGGCCGATGGAGAAAATTCAGAGGCATGGAATTGAGAGTGATTTAGCAGTTCGGATTAGAAACTGGCTTTCTGAAAGAAGGCCGCATGTGGTGGTTGATGGAAAATATTCAGTCTGGAGTCCAGTTACTAGTGGTGTGCCTAAAGGATCTGTTTTGGCACCGCTGCTGTTTGTCATTTTTATAAATGACTTAGATGCAGGCACAGTTGGATGGATTAGAAAATTTGCAGATGAACTTAAGTCGATGGAATAGTGAACTTTTTTGAAGAATATTACAGGTTGCAGGTGGACTTGGATAAATTGCAGAATTGGGCTGAGAGGTGGCAATTTGAGTTCAATGCAGCTAAGTGTGAGGTGATGCATTTTGGGAAGAATAACAGGAAGGCAGAGTACTGGATCAATGGAAAGATTCTTGGTAGTGTGGATGTGCAGAGGGATCTTAGAGTCCATGTGCAAAGATCTCTGAGAGTTGCCACCCGGGTGGATAGTGCTGTTAAGAAGGCATACGTTGTGTTAGGTTTCATTGGTAGAGGGATGGAGTTCCTGAACCGCAATATCATGCTGCAACTATACGAAACGATGATGCGGCCACACTTGGAATGCGGTGTACATTCCAAATAGAAGAATTGGAAAGGTGCAGAGAAGATTCACCAGGATGTTTCTTGGTCTGGAGGGAAGGTCTTAAGAGAAAAGTTTTGGAGACTTTGGTCTGTTCTCATTGGAAAGAAGAAGGCTGGGGTGGGGGGGGGTGGGGGGAAGAAGGGGGGAAGGGATTTGATAGATACATACAACACGATCAGAGGATTAGATGGGGAGACAGTGAAATACTTTTTCCTAAGGTGATAATGTCAGCTTGTACGAGACGGCATAACTACAAATTGAGGGGTGACAGATTTAAGACAGATATCAGAGGCAGGTTCTTTATGCAGAGAGTGGTAAGGGTGCTGAATGCCGTATTTGCTAATATAGTCAACTCAGCTACATTAGAGAGATTTAAACAATTCTTAGATCAGGACATGCATGATTTTGCGATGGTGTAGGGGGACGAGCTGCGAATAGTTCACACGTCGGAACAACATCGAGGGCCGAAGAGCCTACCTACGCTGTATTGTGCTATGTTCTATGTTCTAAATTGTGTACTGGCATTGGAGGGGTTGCAGAGGAGGAACACTAGTTTGATTCTGGAGTTGAGGGGTGAGGCTTATGAAGAGAGACTGAGTAGATTGGGATTATATGCATTGGAATTTGGGGTGATCTTATAGAAACATATCAAAATATGTAGTGAATCGATAAAATAGAAGTAGATAGAACGTTTCCACTCGTCGGTGAAGCTAGGGCAAGAGGGCATAGCCTCAAGATTAGAGGGAGCAAATTTATGACCGAATTGAGAAGGAACTTCTTCATCCAGGTGGTTGTTATTCTATGGTTTTGTTTTTTTAAATGAAAGAATTAAACCATATGGTGAGAACGCTGGTAAGTGGAGTTGAGCACACGAAAAGTTTCATCATGGGCTCACTGAATGGCAGAGCAGGCTTGAATTGCCGGACGGCATACTCCTGGGCCCGGTTCATATATTCTTCTGCTCTCATGTTATGCTTTGTCGTGCGTTCTGGTCCGGGGTGTTATTGTGGATTATGGACTGAAGTGAAGGTTAGATCACAGGGCCGGGCATATTGTTTATCACTAGATATTTTCTTGGGTGTGTGGAGCTGGAACATCAATGGAGGATATACGGTGAATGTTATGGGTCATTGGGATCTGGGGACATTGTTGAGTTTGGATGTGTGTTGGTGTGGAGCTGATGAGAAACAAAGTGTTATGGAAGTGAGAGGCAATGGACCAGGATGGTATGTGGCTGTGGGAAAATTGGGCAGGGATAACTTGAGGTGGGGGCGTGACACGTGAGGTTTTGACCTGACGGCTATGCGGTATTGGGGTATAGAGCTAGAGGAGGGCATGGGAGTGACGTCTTTGAATATGCCATGGAATGGACTGGGGCTTTTGCATACCTTCCTATTTTGTGTGTATGATGAGGGTGTGGGGAATTTAGGGACATGAATGAGATGGTATGTGGCTTGGGGGATATTAGGAACATAGAGATGCACTGGTAGGTGCAAAAGGGGTTTGGGGTTTAAGGGGATGCACATTGAGGTTGTAGGGCGTGGAGAGCTGTGGAATATGGGACCGAGGATAAGGTAATGGAGGGTATTGGGGTTGTGAAAAAGGATATACGTGGAGCTATGGAAAACAGGGTCACTGGGGATGTGTAGCTGCAGCTGTATAGGCATGGATGTGTGGAGGGCATTTGGGATTTGCATATGGAGCCGAGGTTAAGGGGGTATAGAAAAATAATTATGGTGTTTAGGAGCTTTTGAATGGGGATACGGTATGAGGCTTGGGAGACGGTGTTTTTAAAGGATTTGATGAATTTACAGGTGGCATAGTGGCTCAGTGATTAGCACTGCTGCCTCACAGCGTCAGGAACCTGAGCTTGTACCAGGCACGGTTGCCTCTGTGTGTCGTTCATGACGAACCTGTTCCATTAACAAGTTTTGTTTGTCCTTGACGTTTTATACGGAGAGTTTTGAAATGATAGGTTGCGAAAACATCTGTGGTTAGATGGATTTTAGGCCCATTTGTATACAGATAACGCATCCTCACTCTTGCAGAAGTCTTTGAGGAGAAAGTGAGGTCTGCAGATGCTGGAGATCAGAGCTGAAAATGTGTTGCTGGAAAATCGCAGCAGGTCAGGCAGCATCCAGGGAACAGGAGAATCGAGGTTTCGGGCATAAGCCCTTCTTCAGGAATGGAATAAGGGCTTATGCCCGAAACGTCGATTCTCCTGTTCCCTGGATGCTGCCTGACCTGCTGCGCTTTTCCAGCAACACATTTTCAGCTCTTGCAGAAGTCTGCCAAGCTAAAGAAAATCACTTGACTCATGAAAGGGGAGTTGAGAATCCAAGGAGCAGGAGAATCGACGTTTCAGGCACAAGCACTTCATTCTCCTGCTCATTGTACTTTGCCTGACCCGGTCTGCTTTCCCAGCAACACATTGTCGACACTGAACTCCACCATCTGCAGTACTCTCTCTCTTCCCATGAAAAGGGAGTTCCTGTTCTCGAAGCTCAGTTATTCGCGCGTGCACGTGTGTGTGTTTGTGTTTGTGTGTGTTTCGAGAGAGAAAGAGAGAGAGAGGCAGAAGAAAAACTGCTGAACCCCCTCCCCTCTCTCTCTCTCTCTCTCTGTGAGTTTTCTCCTGTGAGGACTAGATTCTTTTTAATATTGTGCCAAAGGTTTTTAATGGGGTTTTTAAACAGTGTTTTGCAACAGCATCATTAAATTGGTGTTGTTGTCAGGTGGGTTTCTGAAAAGGATAATTTGTTCAGTATTCTGTTTTCAATTCTTTGTGTTTAATTTAGTAACATTGGAAATAGATTCAGTTATTTTAGAAATAACATGTTTATTTGTAAGTACTACTTTCGAAGCTTTCCTGCTTCATCAGGTGGTTGATGACCTCCTGACGAAGGCGCAGCGCTCGGAAAAAAATGCTTCCAAGGAGACCTGTTGGACTATTAGCTGGTGTCGTGCCGTTTTTAACTTTTGACAGACCACGTCCATATCAGTTTAGGACTAGGTATCTTGATATTCTGTTTCTCTCCTGGAATATCCATTGTGCACTTTCTTAAAATCAAATAGTAAAATTAGCGTCTGTGATGCCATCTTGAAATGTTTGAGGGGTCTGGCCTGGTCCAAAAACTTTGTGGTCAAGCTGCGTGAATTAACAGACAAGCCGAATGTGGAGCTGCCTCCTTCCACGAGGAGAGAAGAGATAACTACAGAAGAAGCTCAGCATTTACATTTATTGGAAACACTAACAGAATCTTTAGAGAACGCTGACGTTCACTTGAAAATGAAACAGTTTCTCTCAGAGGCAAAAGACAAGAAAAGGGCAACTGAAACGAAACAGTTTGAATTATAATTAAAATCAGAGAGACGGAAAAGGAGAGAAAGTTTGGACTTTAGGAATTGGCACATCGGAAATTCACATTAAATGGATGGAGTTAAAGGCTGAATGTAATCCTCGTGAGGAAGAGAGTGTGGATTAACAAACCCATGATAGGCAGAGGCCTGATGGGGATCTGTTTTAACATAATCAAGCATTGACAAAATTTGAGTAGGAGGATGTGGAAACCTATTTCAACTCATTTGAAAAAGTGCTCAAGAAATACGGTGGCCAGTGACCATGTGGATTTCGTTGATCCAATCCAAGGAATTCGCATCACGATCAGCAGTGGTAGATGGAGCGGATGAGGAGGTAAAGAAAACCATCTTAACTGCATATAAGCGTATGCATATAAGCATATAAGCATAAGCCCACAGACAGCATTTAAGGAATCTAAGGAGGGACACTGGTCAAACTTACATTGAGTTTGAAAGGATCAAACAAAGTCATTTTGATAGGTGGATAAGGACCTTAGGAATAGACCAAACCTCTGACGCTCTTAGAGAATCAAATATTTTGGAAAGGGTTCCAAAATTCACTTCCTACAGTGGTGAGACTCATGTGGAAGAGTAGAGCGTTAAAACGGCAAGATTAGAAGCTGAAATGGCTGATGGTGATAAGTTGGTCGAGAAGGCAATGGTTGGCTTTCAGAATAAAATTTAACCTGTGACGGATAGAAATTGGGGAAAAGAGAAATCCTCATGTGGAAATGGAAAGTTAGCTTCGGTGAAGAGCAGAAGAATAATTCGCCACAGGGTAAATTGGAAACCCTTGAAGGCGACATAGATGCTAAGAAGTTCCGGTGTTTTCACTGCAATCAAGTAGGCCATATGAAATCACTATTTTGGTGGGTTAGGAGAAGCAATGGAAGCCAGATGTAGGAAAACCGGGTAATCATGCAAATGTTCTTCGAGACGTCACGGGAAGCAGAGTGGGACATGGTCAGACTGTGGCTCATACAGCCCCATAGGGAAATTCACCTTCAACATAATATCTGGTCGAAATGACACCAAAATTCATTTGAGAATGTAACTTCAAAAAATAAGTTTGCAATTTACATATGGATGAAGTGAAACCAACATGGGTCAAGCTAATAAATGAGAGACTTCACAAATAATCCAGGTCTTTTTAATATATAATTTCAGTTACATCACACTGTAAACTTTTGTTATAAATTCTTCGTGTTACAAACTGATTCTCCACAACTACCTGATCAAGGAGCAGCGCTCCGAAAGGCAATGCTTACAAATAAAACTGTTGGACTATAACCTGGTGTTGTGTGATTTTACCACAAGGGACAAAGGAAACTCTCAGTCTCTGAGGCTGAAGGATGAGGAGATATGTCTCCTGCGGGTCTGCTGCGAGAAAAGGTATGAGCACTGTGAATTCCTGGTGAGGCAAAATATGCTCAATTGTGTAAAGTGACCTTGCAATTTCCAGAGAAGGGCGGAGAATTTATAATCGGAGTACTGGACAATCTCTCAGTTTCAGTAGTACAATTTGTCCTGCTAATGAAATAGCTGATTCACCAGTAAGAGTGATGCCGACAGTGGTTGAAAAGCGAATGGAAACTCAGGCAACCGAAAATTTGCAGGAATAAATTGTGGAACTTTTCCCGATTTTGTGGTAACGAGGTCATGAAGTCAGTAATTGAATAAATAGAGATAAAAAAGTACGGATAAGAAATTTGAAGTGGAATTTGTCGAAATATTGTTTGATCAGAAGGTTGGAACAAAACAGGCGCAAATAGATGACAATGCACACATGGTTAGCTCAAATAAATAAATTGAGTTAGAACAGAGAGATGAAACTTTAAATCAGTTAAAACAAAATGCATACACAGAAAAGGAATCCGAATACGTGCCGAAATATTACGAACTTAAAAATGTTCTCATAATAAGGAATTGGAGACCGTAAAATATACAGGCAGAAGAGAAATGGGCCAATACTCTTCACAGCATGTTGTCAGTAGAGTATAGAAAGGACGTGTTACAAGTGACGCATGAGCTACGACTTGGGTGTCATTTAGAAGTGAAGAAAACACAGTCTAAAATACAGAATCGTTTTACTGGCCTAGAGTATGCAAAGAGGTATTTGAATTTTGCCAGATGTGTAATGTATGCCAGGCAACTGGAAAACCACAGATGGTAATAAAACCTGAACTTTTAATACATATCCATGCATTTCATGAATATTGTACAGGAGTCTGAAATGCATTTCTCCCATATCTCTGGTAAAAAGTAGAAATCAGTATTTGCTAACAATAAATGATGTAACGACTAGATTTTCAGATGTCATTC
>NC_057717.1:77860682-77879607 GCF_004010195.1 Chiloscyllium plagiosum | reverse complement strand
AATAGATGAAGATCGAAGTTTACGAAATATTTTTGATTTGTCAGTTGATTCATCCAGGAATAAGACTAATGATTCAACTGTAACCTGAATGAAATGCTCCTATGTTGGGACATTACAGTAGTTGAGTGGTTGGCATTTTTGTTTCTTGGTGCCAGGGACCCAGGCTTCGAGACTTGGGTAACTGACGAAATTAACGTTGGAATGTTAGCGTGGGTTTCCTCCCAGTATCCAAGATATTCCACATACTTCCTTTGGACATGGAAAAAATGTCTGTGATTTTCAAAGATTCGCAGATTATGTTGATTAGCCATTGGGATAACAGGGATAGAAAAGGTGTTTGGGATTTGGTGGGATTGACATTTGAGAGCTGGTGTGGACTCAATAGTGGGAATCACTGATTCCATGCTGTTCCACATTTCCAAGGTCCTGCTTGCCTACTGGGACGGATACTGTATTCGTTAATTACATAGTATATCACCAAAAATGCTGTAAATTTGTAACAGGACTTTTAAATTTTCAAACGCCAGTAAAAAAGTCAACATTCAATTTGCTTTCTTTACTTTTTGCTGGATCTGCATGGTTGTTTTGTGTGCTTCATGCTTAATGGACCTGAGTGGAAACGAATCAGCCTGCAATCATTCTCGTCCACGGCTACTGGACGTAGCTGACTCATTTTCCACATTGTCAGGGAGATGTCAGATTTGGAGCTGAAACGAAACAGCTTCCTCAGGGAAGCGGCTTGAGGTGGAGGATACATTTCAGTCATTTTGCCAGAGTTGTGTCAGGTTCCAATGCCTTTGTTGTATCTTCTGTGTTCAGTAGTTTCTTCATGTCACGTGCAGCGAATCGAATTTGCTGAAATTGGGCACCTGTGATTCTGTGGGTATCATGACAAGGGTGAAGTGAATCATAGACTCAACATTTCTGGCTGAGGACCGTGCAGACACTGCATCCTTGTCTTTTACACTGATGTGCAGGATTGTTCCATTATTTCGGGCGGAGATATTAGTGGACCTATTTCCTGCAATAAAATGTTCAGTATTACATCGCCATTTATGACAGAATGTGGCAGGACTGCAGAGCTTCGATCTGATCTGATCGTCTTGGGATCATTTCGACCTCTCTATCAGAAGTTAGTTCCGATTTTTCGAATGTACTCAGATAGGTGCGATAGCTTTAACGGTATGTCATCAGTTTTTGATGTTCTGCTGATCCGGGCATGTTCACCCATACTCCTCACTGAACCACAACTCTGTTTGATGAGAATGGCAGACAGAGGGGTTATCCCGAGCAAAAGGTTACAGATTCTGGATGAATACAAGTGGGCTTTTCTACTGCTGTGGGCTACATTATTACACCAATGCGAGGAATTCTCTTTTCAAAGTAAGGCGTGTTCGATCTTTGAAAAGGAATTTGAATTCGAAATTAATTCAGGGCAATAATGAATTGGTGATGAAAGAAGAGTTTTAAACTCATAGAGTCTTAGAGTCATAGAATATGCAAACAGACCCTTCGGCCCAACCTGTCCGTGCTCACCAAGCTTTCTAAAATAAACTTGTGCTATTTGTCTGCATTTGGCACATACGCCTTCAAAACTGTCCTGTTCGTGTTGCCATTAGTATTTGTTTTTTAAAACTGTGAAATTTTATTTTGCGGAGAAAGGGAGGACTGCAGATGCTGGAGATCAGAGCTGAAAATGTGTTGCTGGAAAAGCGCAGCAGGTCATGTAGCATCCAATGAGCAGGAGAATCGACGTTTCCGGCATGAGCCCTTCTTCAGGAATCCCTGAAGAAGGGCTTATGCCCGAAACGTCGATTCTCCTGCTCCTTGGATGCTGCCTGACCTGCTGCACTTTTCCAGCAACACATTTTCAGCAATTTTATTTTGAACAGTTCTTCCCTGTGGAAAAGACCTTTCAAACTATCCATGCTCTTCCTGATTTTTATAACCATCGAAAACGCCAGCCTCGACCCCTATGCAGAATGGAAAAAAAATCCCAACCGATACAGGCGATTCTTTTATCGCAAAACTTCTAGACCCTCTTCACTGATTTTAAATATTTTCGAGCCGTTTCCAGTTTATAACGTCCATCTATAGCAAGGCGACAGGTTTGGTCCTCAGTATTCTAAATGTGCCCTTAACATTCTCGTAGACAGCCACAAAACGATGCCGCAATTCTTATACTCAATGTTCCGACTAACAAAGGCAAGTGTGCCGATAAGCCTTCTGTACGACCGAGTTTACCTGCAACTCCACATGGAAGGAAATCTTTGTTTGCGCCCTCAGTCTCTTTGTATGACAACACTTCCAGATACACCACAGTTAACTGTGTAAATCCTGCCATGGTTTGTCTAACAAAATGCAACACCTCATATTTATGTGTTGAAGCTCCATCCATCAATGCTTCAACCACTAACCCAGTTGATCATGATCTCATTTCGCTTTTAAATAAACTTCTTCACGTTCATTGCACCATAAATTTTGGTATAGTCTACAAACTTACTATCATCCAAATAATTCATAAAAATAACGAACAACAGTGGACCCAACACTGGTAATTGTCGCACAGAGCTTGACACAACAAATGTCCCCAACCACCCTGTCAAGCTAATTTTGTATCTAATTGGCTAGCTCTCTCTGATGCCCTGTGATCTATCATTGCTAGCTAGTCTATCACGGGGAAACTTGTTTTGCCTCACTCGGATCCTTGCAGACGACGTAACCTGCTTTACCATCATCTATCTTCTTGAACACATCTTAAAAAAATCACTCACGATTGTGAGACACAATTTACCACAAACAAAGCCATGCTGACTATCGCTAATGAGTTCTTGGCTTTGCAAATGTATGGATATCCTGTCTCCAGGAATACCCTCTGAACACTTACCCACTCTTGACATCAGACTCACCCGTTAGTAACTCACGAAAATTTCTTTGCAGTCCTTTTTTCGGTCAAAACATTGATTGCTTTCCAGTCATCAGCGCCTC
This sequence comes from Chiloscyllium plagiosum, assembly GCF_004010195.1. Lineage (NCBI taxonomy): Eukaryota > Metazoa > Chordata > Chondrichthyes > Orectolobiformes > Hemiscylliidae > Chiloscyllium > Chiloscyllium plagiosum. The sequence continues at coordinate 77,876,619 of NC_057717.1, read as the reverse complement.
ATACCTGGCTGTCAAAAAAAACGAAATCATGTAAACCAGGAGCAAACACAGAAGTTGCTGGAAATGTTCAGCATGTATGGAAGCATCCGAGGACAGAAATCAGATTTAACCTTTTCCTCAGATCTCCTCGAAATGTAATAAGTATCTCAGCAAGGAGCCTCGCAATGTATTCCCTGGCGTACCACAATTATCTGGGATTGACCTGAACAGATCCTGGGTCTGTATCTACGATTATACATTTTGAGACCTTCCTCTTCTGTAAAGTGGCCTTGTTTCAAAACATCACTACATGCATTTATTTTCCCGCGTACCCTCGCTTCCTTGTCTTTATCCACAGTAAATAATGATATCATATTTTCGTTTCGGATCTCAACTACGTAGCATGAACTGGCTGTGAGGTAGTGGAGTGGGGTAGGTCGAGTCCATGTCAGAATTGTGAACCCAGTATGACCAGGCACTCATGGACTGTTGTTGATCTGTTAACTGTCTTTGTTTGGCTTTCCACGTTTCTAGGAAGGATTGCAATGCTTTATGTTTCAGCATGATTGTCTTTATTTTTCTGCTTTATACCAAGATTCCGTACGTTGGGAAGGGGAAATTGCACAAAAGAAGGCATTACATTTGATGATTTGCAAACTTTTCACAATATTCCTGGGAATGCATAAAGCATGGAATATTACAGAGCAGTACAGGTCCTTCTGCCCTCGATGTTGCACCGCCATATGAAATGAATCTGAAGCCCGTCTCATATAACAATTCCATTCTGATCCATATGCCTTTTCAATGACCATTTAAATGCCCGTAATGTACGCGAGTCTACAACTGTAGCAGCCAATACGTTCCACACCTGAACTATTCTCTGACTAAAGAAAGTACCTATTACTTCTTTCCTGTATTTAACATCCCTCAATTTGAAGCGATGCTCCCTCGTGCTCGCCATCACCATCCGAGGAAGAAGTCACTCAACTTCCACACAAGCTGAACGTCGGATCATTTCATATGTCTCAATTAATTCACCTCTCAACCTTCATCTCTCCAACAAAACACCCTCAAGTCCCTCAACCTTTCCTCGTAAGACCTCCCCTCCATACAAGGCGACATCCTCATAGAACTCCTGTGCGCCCTTTTCAAAGCTTCCACCTCCTTCCTAAAAGGTGGTGACCAGAACTCCAAGTGCAGCCGCAACTCAGTTTTGTAGAGGTGCAACATGACCTCATGGTTCTGAAACACGATCCTTCTATTAATAACATCTAACACACCGTTTCCCTTCTTTACAGCCATATCATTCTGGGTGGTAACTTTGTGGGAGCTACGTAAATGGACGCAAACATCTCTCTCCTCATCCATATTATCAATAATCTTACATTTCGCCTAGTACTCTGCATTCCTGTTTCTCCTTCCAAAGTGAATCATCGCACACGTTGCTGCATTAAACACCATTTACCATCTCGCAGCTCATATCTGCAACATGACTGTTTCCCTCTGTAAGCTACAATATCAGTGGGTATTATCTTCGACTGTATTGATCTCTGTGCTGTCGCTTATAAAAATAACAAACAGCAGTGGAGCCGGAACAGATCTTATTGTTACCCCTCTAATAACGGAACTCTAGGATGAACATTTCCCATCAAACAACACCCTCTTTCTTCTTTCATCGAGCCAATTTCTGATCCAAACCGCTAAATCGCCCTCAATCTGATGCCTCTCGACTTTGTGCAGTGACCGACCATGGGTTACCTTATCACACGCCTTACTGAGATTCATATACACCATATCAACGGCTTTATCGTCATTCACCTATTTGGTCACCTTCTCAAAAAACTCAACAGGAGTTGTGAGGTACGACATACCCTTCGCAAAACCGTGGTGACTATCCCTAATCAACTTATTCCTATTGAAAAGATTATAAATCTCATCTCTTGTAAACTATTCCAACATTTTAGCCACAAGCAAAGTCTGGCTCACTGGTCCATAATAACCAGGATTATCTCTACTCTCCTACTTGAACAAGAGAACACCATTTGCTATCCTGCAGACTTCAGGTACTATTCCGGTTGACAATGATGGCAGAAAGACCAAAGTCAAAGTCTCATCGTTCTCCTCCCTGGCTTCCCAAAGTGTGTTTTAGCTGCGAAAATAACTGTGAGAGAGGTGGCTTGTGGGTCAATTAACATATCAACAAATGGAAGAGTTTGGAGATGGTCATGCAGAGAATATGAGAGAGGAAATGAGAAATGTACAGATCTTGCCTGGAAAGATGAGTGCACAGGGTGTCGAATGGAAATGAAGGCATCTTATGAGCAGCTTCCAAAATGGGCCAGAGTTTCCCAGAATATTCTGAGAACGGGATTCTTTTCTGAGTTCGAATAAAGGGGTCCTTTAACTGAACATTTGTTCTGCAATGTTGAATCTGATAGTTGCGTCAGTAAAATGTTCGAATATTGTGCTGAATTCTGCAATAATTTGGATAAGTATAATATTAACTGAGATCGATGGAAGCTATCTCTCCCGAGGTCGGTATTGTTTCTGGCGCGAGCTTATCAACCCGCATAAAATACTCTGCCCCATGGATTCCATCTCACTTCATGTCACCCCAAATGGTCTATTCGTCATAGTTTGATGTACTAGCCGTCGCCTGAACTCCCCAAGATATTCAATGATACCTGGAACTGTCACCATCGTAGGAAAGACGACACTCATTCGTTTGAATATTCAGTGTCCAGAGCTGCCCTGCAAAGATCGCGTGAATATGGCAGGCACGGATTTGTCCACAGAGTGCTGGAGGTCCGGGTAAATGGGCTGGCCTAAAGTTTGTGGCGATGCCCAACGTTCAATCAGAGGCATTTTGGTCTCCAGTCTAACTTCCTCACGAACCGATCTGTTTAGGTTAACCACAATAAACCAGTTTTTAACAGTGTGTATGTTCTAAACCACAAGCATTTCTTCCCTTGGTCATTTTTGTTCCCCTGAAGAAAACCAGTCAGCTTAGTCAGATGTGATCTTGCTGAAGAAATCCGTGACCACTCTCCTCTATTAATTGTTCCGCTTCCAAATGATCATTCATCTCACCTCTTAGTTTTTCTAAGCATTTTCTGCATCAGAAATGAAGTAACCCGTCTTATTTCGATCCAGCAAAGTCCAACACAAGGAAACAAAACAAAACAAAAAATGCAAATGCTGATGCCTCCTCAAACCCACTGCCCCCATCCTAGACAAGAAAAAAAGAATTGCTGGAGAAATTCAGTCGGTCAGGCAGCATCAGTGAAGAGACCAACAAAGTCAACATCCGACATAACGGCTTGACATGGCAGCTGCTCTGCCTAGGACCATAAGAAACTAGAAAATGTGGTTTGCCCAACCCAAACCATCACGGAAACCACCCTCCCATCCAGGTGTCCATCGACAAGGCAACACCCAATTAATGATAGGACACTCGGACACTCAGAATAACATAAAGATCTTGAGGTGATTGCTAACAGACTCCTGTACGCAGTAAGACAGGTTAATAAAGTAAGGAAGGCATGCATTACAAATATCCTTGGCAATCGAGATATAGATTAGAAGATCAGGGGCGTCCTGTTGGAGGCAGACAGGACGTTGTTCAGGCCACAGTCCGAGTACTGTGTACAATTCTGATCACTGCACCACAGGAAGGGTGTGATTGAAATGGAAGGAGTGCAAAGGACATTGACCAGGTTATTGCTGTTGCATTTTGCTTGTGAAGACAGAGACTGGATAAACTCAGATTGCTTTCTTTAAAGTAATGATCGGGTACATACGCCAGCAGCGGCAAAAAAGAGGTTGTTCCACAAGTAACAAAATGCACCTTCCAAGGCAAATTGTCAGAAAAGTATACAACACCATCCTTTCCTTGTTGGTGTTCTTGGTAATCCTTGGAACAATGTAAATTATATTAAATCATATAAAACCTCAGCTACTTCAAACCAGCCACACAGAAAAGGTTCAATCCGTGCTGCAATACGTTTGAAATTAGAGGGGCAAAGAACTATGCTAGAAGTTCCTATTTTAAATAAAGATTAACAACTTTATTGTTTAATTACTCAGAGGATATTAAATCCAACATCTATTTTCAACTACTTTCTCTTAAAGCTTACTTTTGCCTCTCACAGTACAATACTAGTCAGATGAAAATCCCGATTAAAGTTTAAAAACATCACGCTTCCAAACCAGTCAGCTTTAACGATTCTCCTTCGTAGATTTCCCACCGCAGAATCTCCCTGGGTTGGTCTTGATTGTCTGTTGGAATAACGCTCCACAGGCAGGTACCTTGAAGAGAGCTCTTTAGTGAGCAATTTGCATCTGTTGGGCTTCGGCGGTTTGTCATCTAACTGTTCAGAATGTCCGGTTTTATACCCTGAAACGTGGGATCTTTTCATGGATATTAATATTAGTAAAATACTAAATTCATATTTGATTGGAGTTTGGTATCTTCGAGCATTTTGAAACGCATGGCCGAGTTTCAGTTTGGTTTAGTTTCATGGCAAACCAGCTACGGCCTTTTTTTTACACCGTGTTTTAATTGCTATCTTCTTCAGGACGCTCTGTGCTTTGTCACTCCATCCTGGCTTTTCAAGTCTCTAAATGTTCCGTACGCCTGCAAACCGTGATAACATAATCGACATAAGAAACAAAAATCAACCTAATGAAACGACGCCTTCATTATTTTCTCTCTGTCCTTAAGCACATTGTTATGACATGTAAATGACTTTAATCTAAGTTCCGTTGCAGATAAACAGATGTGATGGTTTTCAGAAAGGGAAAATGGCAGAGCAACAATGTTAGTTCAATAAAACACACGATAGACATATTATATGGATTTAAGTAATACTTTTGGTACTGATGTATCTTGCAGCAAGGGTAGGATAAGTTGTGGGACACTGCTAGATGAATGTATATTAGTGATGATTGATGTTGTGCTTCTGTTCGCCGAGCTGGAAATTTTTATTGCAAACGTTTCGTCCCCTGTCTAGGTGACATCCTCAGTGCTTAGGAGCCTCCTCTGAAGCGCTTCTGTGGTGTTTCCTCCGGCATTTATAGTGGCCTCTCCCTGCCGCTTCCGGTTGTCAGTTTCAGCTGTCCGCTGTAGTGGCCGGTGTATTGGGTCCAGGTCGATGTGTTTGTTGATGGAGTTTATGAATGAGTGCCATGCTTCTTGGAATTCCCTGGCTGTTCTTTGTTTGGCTTGCCCTATAATGGTAGTGTTGTCCCAGTCAAATTCATGTTGCTTGTCGTCATGTGGCTACTAAGGATAGCTGGTCGTGTCGTTTCGTGGCTAGTTGATGTTCATGGATGCTGATCGTTAGCTGTCTTCCTGTTTGTCCTATATAGTATCTTGTGCAGTGCTTGCATGGGATTTTGTACACTACATTAGTTTTGCTCATGCTGGGTATAGGGTTCTTCGTTCTGGTGAGTTGTTGTCTGAGGGTGTCATGACCTGGAATCCTTATTGGATAGAAGCAAGTCATTTGGCTTACTGAGTTAACATCAACACGCCAAAGCCCATCGCGATCGATCCTTGTAACCCTACGTTTCCTTTGGCTAACCCAATAAGCGTGCACATCTTTGAACCGTGAATGGAAACTGGAGCACACAGTGAAAAGCCCGCAGCGCGCGCGCGCGCGCGCGCGTTCACAGCGGAAGAATGTGCAAACTCCACAAACACAGTGATGGGATTGAACCCAGCCTCCTAGTGCTGACAGGTAGAATTACTAAGCACTGGGCCACTTCTAACACAGAACTGCAAATGCTGACTAGATTCCATAGCTTTACCTGGTTAGATTTGAATTAACAATTTTTGAATTCATAATTTTTCCACAGTTAATTTTCCAGCCATCGCTGCATTTCACTTTGTAATGTGTGTGCCCCTTTGGAGGAAAAACGTTTTGATGGGAACTGTGCATCAATCATTTTAAGCCAATCCAAGATTTTTTTTTTAAACTCAGTAAAAGGAATTAAGATGCAAGCTTCACCAAATAACTGAATACAGCACCTGCAATGTTCTTACTATGTTTAATAATCGAATAAAGTAGAATGGCAAAAAATCGACTGTCCACAGTAAGAAACATTTAACGTAATGCTTTAATATATTATTTAAGCATCTCCCATACAAAGTTTCTAAACTGCATGAGTGATTCATATTCATGAACTCCCGTCATGGTCTCTCTGAGTAGTGGAAATATAATTTCCATATTTTATCACAAAGTTCTTTGCACTGTTTATACGTCTGCATACGATATAACACTATCTAAGATCACAAATCCAACGTCCAGGTTCATATGCATGTCCCTTTGTTTCATGTAATAAGAACAGACATTCTGATTCTGCCGGGAGCCCAAACTCTGTTATTCGTGGCTTGTTTTTTTTTTGCAACCATCGTCTCCGACCTTCCAACACAACAACATGTTAATTCTACATGGCACGTAACTCAAGATTAGTTGACTTACATTTACAGAAGGATTGATATCTGTTCCTCAAATAGTTGCACCTGTTTACACAGTTTTATTTGAGCTGTGAAAAGAAATGTTCAAATCTTAAGCACGTCAATTATGAACACATATTCATAATAGTGACCTCCTGAAAACAATTCTTTGTTTCATCCTGACGACAGGTGAAGATTATTATACCTGTTGAAGGTCAATGATCTCATCCATCGTACATCTCTGCAGGAATTCTTCACAGCTATTCCTTGTTCGTAAAATCTGTGGGCGCCTCATCAATGCCAGCATCTCATTTATAATTTAAAGATTAGTGAGGTTTGCTCGTCCTTATACAATGTTCAGCACCATTTACTATTCTTGAAATTGCAGAGGGGTCTTTGTCCATATAGATTGAGATAACATCTAGCTTGGGCTAGATCTCAGAAGCCCGAGGAAAAATGTGTGAATCTACCAATCTCCTATTGGCGTTTTATGACAATGCCATCACTGCATGCATTATTATCAATAAACTGGGCGAACCATTGATGAGAGATAAAAACAAAGACCTGCTTCAGCCATACAAGTGCTGTGGCCACACAGAATATCAGACACTCTGATTGCTGTTTTAATAAGCTCTTTGCCCGCCTCTCCACTCCATCCCCATCATCCAGAAAGCATAGCTCTGGGGTTGGATTTAAACCGTCCAAGAATTTGGCTGACTGTGGCTGACGTGTGAAATTGAATGCAACATTCACAAAGTTTTACGTTGTCGAGGACAAACAGCTGATTGTCTTCATTGTCACATTAATCATTCAGCACACACTCTCTTCACCAATGACACAATAGCCAGCACTGAAGATCACCAATGAAAATCACGCACAAGAAGCAAACCAGGAACACTGCAAGTCCGTTTTTAACAAAACCTCTCAAGCCCGTGATCTCCAGCAGCTGGAAGTATAAGGGCCGCAGATAAACAAAATACCGTCACATACAAATCTTCTTTCAAGCAAGATTTTATTCTGACTTCGAACCATATTGTCAACCCTTCACTGTTGCTGCATGAAAATTCTGCGGTTCACCCCGCAGCAATGCAGATGTTCACCAAGGTAGATCTCGAACACCACAACAAATGGTAGTGAACACTGGACAGGCCGTTAAAGCTTACATTACATGAGTACAATTGAACATTATCACCATTTCCAAATCTGCAAGGAGCTTTCTTCTGAAACTGAGGGCTGGTTAGTGTCCAAGGTAATGTCCTGTGTGGCAGAGAGTCGGACAGATGTCCAATGTGATTCTTGGTGCTAAAGGTCCACTAAAATCAGGGATTGCCTATGCCCTTGGATAATCCGTGTCATAGCTTAATGAGCCACGTTTAACGAGTTTCCCAACTCTGAATGGTCTCAAAACAAAGAGACAGATTGAAGTTGCCTCGTTTACTTATGCTGAGTACTTGCCAATGTGTTGGTGCTTCCTTTTCCAGATAACTACACTGAGTGAATTTTAGGATCCCTTTTCTTCTAAAGTCGATCATGTTTTGGGAATTTCATAGTTGAGGAAGTGGGCATAGTATGTCGATATGCAAATCCCAGGTGGGGTCTAAATATTGAGCATTTGTCAGAAGCAGGAATATGGCTGTTGATAGGGAGCCCTATTTGCTTTAAATTTTTGAAAGAATATGTGTGTCACTGGCTACACCAAAATTTACAACCCTTCCTTAATTGACCAGAATAACACAGACTATTGTGGATCTGCAGTCACATCTACGAAAGGACGCGGGAAGGATGACAGATTACACTCCTTAAATGTTATTCGTTGTGAGTTGGTTTCTTTTGCCTACAATTGACAACCGTTCATTGTCAACGTCTGAAATTAGAAGTCCAGATTTCGTTTGAATTAAAATTCAAGGTACTGCCATGGCAGACATCAAACGCAAAGTATAATACACCGGTCTCCGAATTAATAATCTAATGATAAGGCATTTAGGCCTACGGCTTTCTTAGTCGTTCACATTGGCCTGAATCCCGACAGACAGTTTCCAATGCCAATCAATACTGCAGTCTTGGGGTTTCCTTTTAACAAGTTGTGATCTAACTCTGGTGATGCCCATGGAGCGTGCTGATTGAATGATGGGAATTCCTAGCCCCGTGTGTGGGAGCGGGATCTTTGTACACAGGGGGAGGAGTTTGGGTGCATGAGGCGGGACATCAGGTAGGAAACTGTGCTTAATCACAGATAAATCGTGATATTTCTGAAGTGGAAAGTTGCAAAGAACAATGCTGCATGGATTCAGGTTTCATTTGGTTGCAGGCTGTGGTGTACAGTGTTCGACAGATGATGTGGCGAGTCTGTGCCAAATATTGAAGTTCTTCTGATTGCACTGGGTTTCCATGCTGGGAAATGGTGTTTGGATGCACTGGTGAATATCGTCTTAATTCAACTTAACAGGATGTTCCGAGCGAGGGAGTCAATGCCCTATCATTTCTTTGTTCATATTTGGAATGTCAGCCATTCCTGGACATGCACGAATGATCCAATGCCATCTACTGTATTTCATATTGTGTGAGTGCACAGTTATCAGGGCAAACGCAACTGTGTAGGTTCCAAAACTGAAATCAGGAATTTTGTCATCATGTCTGTGTTAGGTGTCTCCCATTCTTCGTTTGTTCCTTGATGCCGAGAGTGTTTGTGTGAATGCTGTCGTCTCATTGACATCTCCAGCCAGTCTGAGCAACGTATAAAGTAGAACAAATTAACCTCTGTGAAAGCCAATCAAATGTTGACTACGTGACTGATTCTGAGACGAACCCGCTATTTGTGTGCTTCCCTATGTCTTTTAAAAGTGTAAGTGATTCAGATTTTTTGAACGTCGTATTGCATGGAACAACAATTATATTTGTGATAAATCTAGTACTTATTATATGAGCTCAGGCAGAGATATGTTTGATTAGAAACGACAATTCTCTTTTTCTTCTTTCTCTCTCACTCTCTCTTACAGTTCGTCTGCTGGTGATCTAATCTTAGCTCAGGGCAAGTGTGTTTTTTTTACATGCACCACTCGTGACCTGGTGGCTATGGCAACGTCTGATTTACTCTTCATTGTTTTGCAAGTGGTACTTCATCGTTTTCCACCTAATTATTATCCACCATGTTTCCAGGCCATCAGACCTGTTCGTAGTATGATGTATGTGATCTGCTGCTTGACCACTGATTGACTTGTCGGGTTCACTTTCTCCTTTAATCGATTTGTCACTGTTTGTTTTCATCCGATGAAAACGGAGTACAGGACAGAGAATACTACAATTAAGGTTCTATCAACAATCTGCATTTTCTTTTGTTTTAAAAATATTCCAAACTACTACCGATATAAACATGGAAAGATAATTAATAATGCTCCATGGTACTATTATACCAGATCCAGATTATATTATGACGGCCGTGGGACAAATCTTAAATACTTTGAGCATTTCTTTTAACATCAATGCTCCTACTAGCTTGTACATTCCTTTCTAATGTTATGGCTGTCAGACACATTTTTGAGGTTATTAACGGTCGTAAGTGAATCAGGGGTCAGTGAAACATAGAGAATGAACAAGAGTTATAGAGCAGAAAGAAATCTGTGGTATTATTCCTTGTCATATCTGTAAATTTCATATTTCTCAGGTTGCTGTATATTTTATCTTTCTTCCTGTCAGTTACTCATTGGATTCCGCTGCTTTTGATCTCCTTGTCCAAGCCACGTATATGCTGCGGAAGCGAAGCTGCTGCACCAATGTACTGATTCATGTGGTGACACAGAAGAGCTTTAGAGAACAGTTAAAGTATGCCGTGAAATATCCAGTTATGAAAAAAAAAACAACCAATGAATAAAACCAAATAACTGAGAGCTAACACGAAATGCAGCAGATAATGGAATGCGGAGTCCACATGAAAATGGACTTAAAGGAAAAGGAGTCGCAACATGATAGCATGTCTTTCCGAATGGGCAAAGAACGATTCCATTTGAGGAGCAAAACTGTGTAAAGCGTTTTCAGGAATGACCAAACTGTACAAAGCTGAACAACAACAGTATTAACCAAAGATGAATCAGACATGCACACAAAAAAAATCCCCAGCAATCAGTTCTCAGTGAATGAACGAGATACAAGTTAAATTGCCTGGAGGATTGTATCATTGTTCAGAGCAGGCCAGAGTTTGAACAGCAATAGCCAGCTCCTTTCCACTCTTCCTCACTGAATTTGCTGATCGAATAATCTGGATAAAAGTTAAAAGAAACAGTAGGTTTTTTTACTATGAATAGTAAAATACATTTTTATAACGTGTCTTTTGATTGCAATGACTTACTTTCCTTTGTATCATTCACTTCACCCTGTCCAGATGTGATATCAGTCCCTTTCTTAATATGTTCCTTTCCAGGAATCAGCCGCTGTGTTAGTGAGAGAATCCAAAGCCCAGTCAGAGGCTGAAGTGACAGAAAGGTCCGACACTTGGGAATGCAGTCGGACGAAGCAGATGAGCCGACAGCCTCATTGCTTCTATGAAAAGGTCTTGTGCCTCTCAATGATTCCATCGAGCTCAGTGGGAACTGACTGTAGATTAACTCTGTTTGCTTGAGGCTTCGCAATGGAGCCTGAGATCGTTCAAAGATGTATGGACGATCACCAAGGATGTTGATTCCAGGTGCAAATCAGCTGCTAAAATGCATCCGTGGGTTAGCTCATAATTGACCCATCTGATCAAGGTCCCATTTAAAACTGAGATAAACCCCGTTCGCTATTCACTACACCACCAAATTTCAAGCCATCTGCCACTTGCTAACCAATGTAGGCAACCCGGTGACTGCAATGAGACAGCAAGCCTGGCAGCATCAGGAGTTGTACAAGTCAATGTTTTGATAGTGCGGATAAGACAGCTGCTGATAAGGTGGCGGTGTGTGAGGTGGAGATATTTTAGGGGAGAGGGGCAGGGTGGTAAGATGAACATAGGTAGTGGGTTACGGTCAGTTGGTCGATAGGTGGAATGGAAGGGAGAAGGGGGCGGGAAAGAGAGTTGGAGATAGGTAGTTAGTTTATTTGAGCTTGGAGAACTCAGTGTTGAGTCCAACGGGCTGTAGGCATACCAGGCGAAAGCTGAGATGCTATTATTACAATTTGCGATCTGCGTTACTGTGGCAAGTCCTTAATTGATACTGGGCGAAGAGTGTGGCGCTAGAAAAGCACATCTGGTCAGATAGCCCCGAGGAGCAGGCGAACCGACATTTCGGCAGAAGCCCTTCATCAGGAATGAGGTTTGTGGGCCAAGGGGACTGAGAGATAAATGCAAGGGGAGTGGAGTTCGGGAGAAGGTAGTTGGGAAAGTGACAGTTAGATGAAGGTAGGCATGAAAGTGATATGGTAGAGAGGAGGGTGGAGCAGACTGGTGGGAAGGAAGATAGACAAGTAGGACAGTTCAGGAGGGAGGTGCAGAATGGAGGTTTGGGACTGGGGTAAGGTGCGAGTGCGAATATGGGGAAACGGGTGAAATCAAAATTGACCCCGTGTGGTTGGCGTGCCCAAAGCGGAAGATAAGGTGTTCTTCGTCCAGGCCTCGGGTGCTGAGAGTTTGTCAATAGAAGAGGCCCACGACCTGCATGTCCTTGGCAGAGTGGGAGAGGGAGTTAAACTGCTCAGCCACAGGGTAATCATGTTGGTTAGTGCGTGTGTCCCAGAGATGTTCTCATATATGCTCCACAAGTTTGCATCCTGTCTCCCAAATGAAGAGGAGACAACATCGTGTGCAATGGATACAATAGGTGACACTTGTGGAAGTAGAGGTAAGTTTCTGTTGGAGGTGGAAGCATCCATTGGGGCCTTGGAAGTCGCAGAGGGAATGTCTCTCCAAAGCTCTGATAGGGTGGGGGAATATCTCTGATGATGGTGTCTGTTACCAGGTGGCAGTAACGGTGGAGGATGATACAATGTATCCGAAGGTTGTTGGGATGTAAGGTGAAGACGTTGTTGAGGGGGGATGGGAGTTCTGTCCTTGTTGCGATTGAACGGTTGCCGTTCAAGGGCGGAATTTTGAGAAGTGGAGGAGGTTCGTTGGACGGCATTATCCACCACTTCAGAGGGGAATTTGCGGTCTTTTAAGAAGGAAGTCATCTAGGATATTTTTGCCCGAAATTTCGATTCTCCTACTTCTCTGATGCAGTGGATTAGGGTCTTCGGCGTTCCAAGCCTGCACTGACACATTTTTCCCTCCATACTAAAACTGTCTTCACGTAAAGAATCCTTACCAATCTATTTCCTTCCAATTCACGTAATCATCCAGTTGTTTCTTGAAAGCTGTCATTGTGTCTGTTTCTACCATCTCTTCTAGCAGCATGTTCCAGACACTCACCAGCTGTTTTGCACAAACATGTGCTGCGCACATCTCTTTTGCATGATCCCTATCGTGAATTTGTCTACCTAATAATTGGCTGCACGACTGTGGAAAAGAGCCTCACAGTTCCACTCTATCTATGCCATTGAGAATCTTATTAATATCTACCAGACCGCCATCACCTGCTGTGTTACAGTGAAAACGTACTCAGTTTATCAAAGTTATCTTAATAGGCAGCATCCTGGCAAACCTTTTCAGTGCACGCTCCAAAGCATTCACATCCTTCTGGCAGCGTTGTGACCAGAACAATATGCAATATTCTTCGTTTTACTTCAAGTTCTATAAGTCTGCACTATAACCTGTCTATCCTTATACTCAATGCTCCTCCAAATGAAGGCAAGTCATCCATAAGCCTTTTCACAACCTTATCATTCCGCACTGCTACCTTCAGAGAAAAGTAGAGCGCCATCACCTGGTCTCTCTGCATACCAACGCTCCTCAGGAGTCTGCCATTCATTGTATAGTTTCCCACTGTATTTGACCTTCCAAAATGCACCACTTCGCATTTGTCTTAATTAAACATAATCTGTCATTTGTTTCTTCATGTCCTTCCAAATGATCTATAATCTGCTGTACCCGCTGACAATCCTCAATCTCCACAACTCCACCAATCGTTGGGTCCTCCTCATAGTTACTCATTTGACCAGCTATCTCGTCCTTCAAATCATTTATGTAGACCACGAGCAGCAGAACCCCAGCATCAATCCCTGGTTGAACACGAGTCATATTCCTCCATTCCAAAATCCACCCTTTTTAAATGAAACCAGCTTTCTCCGATGACCTATCTGGATCTTTTCACTTCAATCCGGATACCATGTGTTTTCACGTTTTGGACACATCAGCAATGAACGATCTCGTTATAGGTTTCATGAAAGTCCATGCGGACAACACCAACCACTCTTCATCACTTTTGTCCCCACGTTAAAAAAAACAATCAAGACAGTGAGGAATAACATCTGCTGCACAAAACTATGCTCTCTATCACTAATACGTCCATTTGTTTCGAACTGAGTATTTACCTTGAGAATCTTTTCCAATACCTTCCCTATCGCCAGCATGAGGCTCACAAGACTATCCCTAAAACATTTCTTAAACAATGGGATGACATTTGGTATTCTCCCATCTTCGAGGACATCACCTGCGTCAAAGAGGTGTCAAAGATGTTTGTTAATGCTTCAGCGATTTCTTCACTTATTTCCCACAAAATCTGCGATATATCCCAGAGGGATGCAGAATATTATCTACATTAATGTTTTTTAAGATGCTCAACACCTCTTTCTTTTTAATAACAATTTGACTTAGAAATTCGACACTCACATACCTGAGATTGTCCTCCACCAGTTCCTTCTCTTTGATAAATACCGACAAAGTACTCATTTTGGACCCCGAACTACCTCTTCTGCCGTCAAACCGAGTCCCTCCTTTGTCCTTTTTCTGGCCACCCTTTTGTTATTTATGCTTTGATTAAAAGCCTTGTGATTCCATGCAATTGTCTTTGTTGGCAACTTTTCACGATTTTTTCAGCTGTTTTAAATATTTGCTAAAGTCCTTTCCTGCTTAGACTTAAAAGGATCCATCCTTGACCTTAAATGTGGTTTCTTTCTATTTTGACCAAGCTCATAACATATCTGGTCATGAAACTTTCATGCCACTTACCATACGTATCGTTCATTCTCCCATGAATGTGCCACTTCTGAAACTATTATCAGCTGCTGGTTGAAATCCTCCCACATATCCGATGTGGATTTCCCCTGAAATAGCTGCTCTGAATAAAAATTCCCCAGTTCCTTCGTAATATTTCTGTAGTACGCCCTGCTCCAATTTAATACCATGGCTCGAGGACTATGTTAACCCTATCCATGAGTATCATAAGTCTGCCGGTATTATTGTCACTACTCCCAAATGCTCCCCCAATGCTTCACACACCTGGCAGGGCTCTTTTCCCCAATCCAGGTCCAGTATGACTCCATCCTTGCTTGGGCTGTTTAAATACTGCTTCAGTAGACCCTCCAGAGTGGCCCTTCCAAGCTCCTCCCCATCCAAGATAATGGCATGCCGTGCGTCTCAACCAATACAGGGGAAGTTGACATTACCCATCACAAATTCACTATCATGTTTACATATTACCAAAATTGGTCTACTTATTCTATCCTATATCTCCTGCTGCCTGTTGGGTGGTCTGTAGTATAACACCAGCACTGTGATTTAACATTTCCTCTTTCCGAGTTCCACCCATATTGCCTCACAGCACAAGGCGTCTGATGTATCAACCCCAAGTACATATGTGAGATACTCTTTTACCAGTAATGCAACTCTACCACCTTTTTACGTCCCCTTCTGTCATTCCTTAAATATGCAAATCCTGAGAAATTCAGCTTCCAACCCTGTCATTCTTTTAGTAACTCTCCGTATCGTCAATGATATCATCGTTCCAAATGGCAACCAAAAATCTAACATAATTTTCTTGTCTATTATACTACTCGCATTGAAACACATACACTTCAGGCAGCCTTCCCTGCTCAATGCAGCAGTATTTCCCTGTATGTTCTTGTTTCTGTTCATGTTTACTTTGGTTTCAAACTCTCCCTCAACTCCTGCATCAACTCTCTGGTTGCAATTACACTGCCGCACGAGTTGAAATCGCCCTCAAAACATTCAAGTATGCCCTGAAAAAGAATATTAGTCACGGTTCTACGTCGGAATAGGGGAGCTATATGTAAAGAGCGAGTCGGAAGGGCGTGTTGGGTGAGAAAAGTAGCAAGATGGCGAGGTAGTGATAGGTGGACATAGCTCGTGGGTATGATCTGGTTGGTAACTGGAAAAAAGGGGCGGGAGCTGGAATGAATGGGAGGACGTGAGGCTGGAAAGGGAGCTAAAGGATGGGTTGGAACTTTACTTGAAATTAGACAACACAAAATTATGTCCTCCAGGATGTATGCTGCACAGGGAGAAGATAGAAGGTCGAGTTTCTTTTTGAAATGATGCCACATTTGGAATTGCGAAAAATAAATATGATAAGGGTGACGTTGTTAACCAATGAAAATAGGCAGATAGATGCACCGAGCAAGTAGAAGGGCAAA
>NC_057717.1:77847967-77858555 GCF_004010195.1 Chiloscyllium plagiosum | reverse complement strand
ATATCAGGAAATTTGGATGAATGCAGAGAAGAGTGCTTTAGATAGTTGGGAGAATGAATGATTGGTTAAAGGGGCAGGGTAAGGGGATGATGAAAAGGTGGGAGAAGGTGTAGAAGAAGGGATATAAATAGGGACAGAGGGAACATGGGTGGGGGTCTTGAATGGAGTTGGGACTCTCGCAGAGACGGGTGAATTGGCTTGTATTGCGGGATAAGGGTCGAGAGTTGGGTGGAATAGAACAAATCTATCTTTTTTTTCATTTGAGCTGGTGATGTGGGTTGGTGGCGATGCATAGCATGAGTTTTCTTGGTTTACATGGTGTGTATGTCCCGATGTTAAGTGGAGGTAAGGAGGAGAATGGCGCGAGTGACAAATTGGGACTGCGGGTGCAACGTGTGAAGGGTTTGGAGCCCTGGGATTGATGGGTATGGGGCTGGAATGTATGGATGGTATTTCTCTGGAGAATTCGGGGAAATGAGTGGATGTGGGTCTGGTGCGAGGGGAATCTATGGAGCTGGAAATAATAGAGTGGGTAGCATTTGGTTGGGGATGTATCGACATATACGATGTTATGGGGCTTACGGTTTGGGATTGAGAATCTATTGAGCGTTATAGTTAAAAGCGTTTCTATAATTAGGCGAACAGATAAAATCATTTGCAAACCAGATCTAGTGTCACGCAGGGTGTTTTTCCTGTTCTGTGCCAGGGTGTAGGACATCTCTGAAGGGCTTGAAATGATACCGGAGCTAGAGGGGGTCGACCCAATTGTTCTGGTCCACGTTGAGACTAACAGTACAGGCAATGCAAAAATAAAAGAACTGCTTGAGGCCTATCAAGCACGAGGAAGGAAATTAAGGGACAGGTCCTCGAGGATTATAATCTCTGGATTGCTGCCCAAGCCACGTGCAAATTGGCTCAGTGATAACAAAAGTCGGGAAGTAAGCACGTGGCTCAGGGAATGCTGTCAGAAAGAGGGGCTCCATTTCATGCTGAATTGATATGTGTTTTAGAACCGGGTGTTTCCGTACTGGAGAGACCCTCCACACCTCCGAACTGGAACCAGTGTTCTCGCGAAAAGGATAAATTGGGCAGTCACGAGGACTTTAAATTTGTGAGTTGGAGTAAGGGAAAGGGAAAACAACAAGAAGTATGATGATAAATGAAAACGTATGGAGTTTTAAAGTTCTAGGCAGACTCTGAAAAAAGTAAAAACGAAGAATAACTCAGAAGATAAGAGAGATGTTTGGATCATGACGGAAAGAAAACCAGCATAAAGGAACTTTACTGGAATGGTCACAGCATTCAAAGAAAGGTTGATGAGTTAAGTGCACAAATCGTGATGAATGTACATGCTTTGGTAGCCATTACGGAGATATGGTTACAGAATGGTCACCACTTGGAGTTAAATATCTCGGGGTACCAGATTATTCAGAAATGTAGATAGGAATGTCAGGGCTGTGGTGCAGCTCTGAAATTCAAGGATGACATCAGGGCGGTGCTGAGAGATGATTTACGTTCCATGGAGAAGGAACATGAATCAATTTCGGTGGAAATTAGGTATTCTAAGAAGAGAATGTTCCTCATAAGCGTAGTCTATAGGCAACCTCTGAATTACCTCAGATTGAGTCGGCCAACAAACAAAGAAATAGCTAATGCTTGCAAAAATGGCACGGTTATTTTCACACATGATTCGAATCTACATTTAGATTGTCAAACCAGTTAGGTCATGGGAGCCTTGAGGAGGATTTCGTTGAATGCATCTGCAATAGTTTTCTTGAAAAATATGTCAGGGAAACGATGAGGGAGTAAACTGTCGGAGGTCTGGTCCTGTGTAATGAGGCAGGAATAATTAATGACCTCATATTGGTGATCCTCCTGGAAGTAGTGATCACAGTATTATGAATGTAGAGTACGGATGTCGAGTGTGAAGATAAAGTCCAATGCCACTGTGAAATGGCGGAGACATTCAACAGGTATTTTGTATCAGTCTTTGCATGGGAGGGTAGTCATTGCAGTGGAGAATAACCTTTGACGTGGAGGACACTAATAACATGAAAGTAATTGATAAAGAGACGAAGACAGGTGAGGACCTGGAAACGATCTTTTCTTATGTCAGAAGCGCTAGTTTGGGGCAATCTAATGGAGCTGAAGACGGATAAGTCTCCTGTCCCTGATGGAATACATTCCAGGTTACTAACAGAGATGGAGGGAGAAATAGCAGATGCATTGGCGGTACGGTGGCACAGTGGTTAGCACTGCTGCCTCACAACGCCAGAGACCCGGGTTCAATTCCCGCCTCAGGCGACTCTCTGTGTGGAGTTTGCACATTCTCCCCGTGTCTGCGTGGGTTTCCTCCGGGTGCTCCGGTTTCCTCCCACAATCCAAAAAAATGTGCAGGTTAGGTGAAACAAATCTTTCGAATTCTATGAAGACATTTCGAGCAAGATCGACAACGGGGACCCAATGGACGTGGTGTACCTACACCTCCATAACGCCTTCGACGAGTTTCTGCTCAAGCAACTGCTGCATAAGATATGGATGCATGGTTCGGAGTAGACTATCAGCATAGATCGAGGATTGGTTGACGAATAGGTAGCAAAGAGTGGGGACAAATTAGTACTAATCTGGCTGGCAAACAGTGGTGTGCCAAAAGGATCACTGGTGAGTCAGCAATTATTTACACTTTAAACAGATGATTTGAATTTGTGGACCACGTGTACGATGTCAACGTTTGCAGATTACACGAAAAAAGTGGCACAGCAAAGTGGGAAGATAACTGTGAAACTTTGCAGAGGAACATAGATACGTTGAGTGAGTGGGCAAAAGTCTGGAAAACCGCATACAATGTTGACAAATGTGGAGTCATGCATTTTGATGAGAGTAGCACAAAGATTATATCGTTACATGAATGATTTTTCATGAATCACAGAAGGTTGGTCTGCAGATATAACAAGCAATTGGAAAGCCAATGCAATTTTTCCCTTCACTGTTAAATAATTTGATTTTAAAAGCAGAGAGGTGTGTTACATCTCTACGAGTTGATTATGAGGCCACGCTTGGAAAACTGTGTGCAGATTTGGTCTTCAAACTTGGGAAAGGACAGCAAATGATGAGAGTAGGACAGTTGATGTTGTATAAAGCGACTTCAGTAAAGCCTTTGCTAAGGTTCCACATGGTAGGCCGATGGAGCCAATGCAGAGGCATGGAAATGAGAGTGATTTAGCAGTTCGGATTAGAAACTGGCTTTCTGAAAGAAGGCAGCAGGTGGTGGTTGATGGAAAATATTCAGTCTGGAGTCCAGTTGCTAGTGGTGTGCCAAAAGGATCTGTTTTGGCACCACTGCTGTTTGTCATTTTTATAAATGACTTAGATGCAGGCACAGTTGGATGGATTAGAAAATTTGCAGAGGAACTTGGAATACTGAACTTTTTTGAAGAATATTACAGGTTGCAGGTGGACTTGGATAAATTGCAGAATTGGGCTGAGATGTGGCAATTTGAGTTCAATGCAGCTAAGTGTGAGGTGATGCACTTTGGGAAGAATAACAGGAAGGCAGAGTACTGGATCAATGGAAAGATTCTTGCTCGTGTGGATGTGCAGAGGTATCTTAGAGTCCATGTGCATAGATCTCTGAGAGTTGCCACCCGGGTGGATAGTGCTGTTAAGAAGGCATACGTTGTGTTAGGTTTCATTGGTAGAGGGATGGAGTTCCTGAACCGCAATATCATGCTGCAACTGTACAAAACGATGGTGCGGCCACACTTAGAATGCTGTGTACATTCGAAATAGAAGCATTGGAATGGTGTAAAGAAGATTCACCAGGATGTTGCCTGGTCTGGAGGGAAGATCTTAAGAGAAAAGGTTGGGAGACTTTGGTCTGTTCTCATTGTAAAGAAGAAGGGGGGGGGGGGGGGGGGTGGATTTGATAGATACATACAAGACGATCAGAGGATTAGATGGGGAGACAGTGAAATACCTTTTCCTAAGGTGATAAAGTCAGCTTGTACGAGAGGGCATAACTACAAATTGAGAGTTGATAGATTTAAGACAGATATCAGAGGCAGGTTCTTTATGCAGAGTGGTAAGGGTGCAGAATGCCCTATGTGCTAATATAGTCAACTCAGCCACATGAGAGAGATTTAAACAATTCTTAGATCAGGACATGGATGATTTTGCGATGGTGTAGGGGGACGAGCTGCGAATAGTTCACACATCGGAACAACATCGAGGGCCGAAGGGCCTGTCCTACGCTGTATTGTGCTATGTTCTATATTCTAAATTGTGTACTGGCATTGGAGGGGTTGCAGACGAGGAACATTAGTTTGATTCTGGAGTTGAGGGGTGAGGCCTATGAAGAGAGACTGAGTAGATTGGGATTATATGCATTGGAATTTGGGGTGATCTTACAGAAACATATCGAAATATGAAGTGAATCGATAAAATAGAAGTAGATAGAACGTTTCCACTCATCGGTTTAGCTAGGGCAAGAGGGCATAGCCTCAGGATTAGAGGGAGCAAATTTATGACCGAATTGAGAAGGAACTTCTTCATCTAGATGGTTGTTATTCTATGGTTGTTTTTTTAAATGAATGAAACCATATGGTGAGAACGCTGGTAAGTGGAGTTGAGCACACGAAAAGTTTCGTCATGATCTTACTGAATGGCAGAGCAGGCTTGAATTGCCGGACGGCATACTCCTGGGTCTGGTTCATATGTTCTTCTGCTCTCATGTTATGCTTTGTCGTACGTTCTGGTCTCGGGTGTTATTGTGGATTATGGACTGAAGTGAAGGTTATATCACAGGGCTGGGCATATTGTTTATCACTGGATATTTTCTTGCGTCTGTGGAGCTGGAACATCAATGGAGGATATACGGAGAATGTTATGGGTCATTGGGATCTGGGGACATTATTGAGTTTGGATGTGTGTTGGTGTGGAGCTGATGAGAAACAAAGTGTTATGGAAGTGAGAGGCCATGGACCAGGATGGTATGTGGCTGTGGGAAAATTGGGCAGGGATAACTCGAGGTGGGGGCGTGACACGTGAGGTTTTGACCTGACGGCTATGGGGTACTGGGGTATAGAGCTAGAGGAGGGCATGGGAGTGGCGACTTTGAATCTGCCATGGAATGGACTGGGGCTTTTGCATAGCTTCCGATTTTGTGTGTATGATGAGGGTGTGGGGAATTTAGGGGCATGGATGAGATGGTATGTGGCTTGGGGGATATTAGAAAAATAGAGATACACTGGTAGGGGAAAAAGGGGTTTGGGGTTTAAGGGGATGCACATTGAGGTTGCAGGGCGTGGAGAGCTGTGGAATATGGGATCGAGGGTATTGGGGTTGTGAAAAAGGGCATACGTGGAGCTACGGAAAACAGGGTTGCATGGGATATCGAAAAGGGCAATGCAACGAGACGATTTGTGGTTGATGAAACTGAGGAATATGGAATAGGATTGTGCGTCACTGGGGATGTGTAGCTGCAGCTGTACAGGCATGGATGTGTGGAGGACATTTGGGATTTGCATATAGAGCCGAGGTTAAGGGGGTATAGAAAAATAATTATGAGGTTTCGGAGCTTTTGAATGGGGATACGGTATGAGCCTTGGGAGACGGTGTTATTAAAAGCATTTGATGAATTTACAGGTGGCGTAGTGGCTCAGTGATTAGCACTGCTGCCTCACAGCGTCAGGGACCTGAGCTTGTACCAGGCACGGTTGCCTCTGTGTGTCGTTCATGACGAACCTGTTCCATTAACAAGTTTTGTTTGTCCTTGACTTTTTATACATAGAGTTTTGAAATGATAGGCTCCGAAAATATCTGTGGTTAAATGGATTTTAGGCCCATTTGTATACAGATAACGCATACTGACTCTTGCAGAAGTCTGCCAGGTTAAAAAAAAAATCACTTGACTAATGAAAGGGGAGTTGAGAATCCAAGGAGCAGGTGAATCGACGTTTCAGGCACAAGCACTTCATTCTCCTGCTCATTGTACTTTGCCTGGCCTGCTCTGCTTTCCCAGCAACACATTGTCGACACTGAACTCCACCATCTGCAGTGCTCTCTCTCTTCTAATGAAAGGGGAGTTCCTGTTCTCGATGCTCAGTTATTCGCGTGTGCACGTGTGTGTGTGTGTGTGTGTGTTTGTGTTTGTGTGTGATTTCGGGAGAGAAAAAGAGAGAGAGGCAGAAGAAAAACTGCTGAGCCCCCTCCCCTCTCTCTCTCTTCTCTCTCTGTGAGTTTTCTCCTGTGAGGAGTAGTTTCTTTTTAATATTGTGCCAAAGGTTTTTTATGGGGTTTTTAAACAGTGTTTTGGAACAGGTGGGTTTCTGAATAGGATAATTTGTTCAGTATTCTGTTTTCAACTCTTTGCGTTTAATTCAGTAACATTGGAAATAGATTCAGTTATTTTAGAAATAACATGTTTATTTGTAAGTACTACTTTCGAAGCTTTGCTCCTTCATCAGGTGGTTGATGACCTCCTGACGAAGGCGCCGCGCTCGGAAAAAAATGCTTCCAAGGAGACCTGTTGGACTATAAGCTGGTGTCGTGCCGTTTTTAACTTTTGGCACACCACGTCCATATCAGTTCAGGACTAAGTATCTTAATATTCTGATTCTCTCCTTGAATATCCATTGTGCACTTTCTTAAAATCAAATAGTAAAATTAGGGTCTGTGATACCATCTTGAAATGTTTTGAGGGGTCTGGCCTGGTCCAAAAACTTTGTGGTCAAGCAGCGTGAATTAACAGACAAGCCGAATGTGGAGCTGCCTCCTTCCATGAGGAAAGAAGAGATAACTACAGAAGAAGCTCAGCATTTACATTTATTGGAAACATTAACAGAATCTTTACAGAACGCTGATGTTCACTTGAAAATGAAACAGTTTCTCTCAGAGGCAAAAGACAAGAAAAGGGCAACTGAAACGAAACAGTTTGAATTATGATTAAAATCAGAGAGACGGAAAAGGAGAGAAAGTTTGGACTTCAGAAATTGGCACATCGGAAATTCACCTTAAATGGATGGAGTTAAAGGCTGAATGTAATCCTCGTGAGGAAGAGAGTGTGGATTAACAAACCCATGATAGGCAGAGGCCTGATGGGGATCTGTTTTAATATAATCAAGCATTCACAAAATTTGAGTAGGAGGATGTGGAAACCTATTTCAACTCATTTGAAAAAGTGCTCAAGAAATACGGTGGCCAGTGACCATGTGGATTTCGTTGATCCTATCCAAGGAATTCGCATCACGATCAGCAGTGGTAGATGGAGCGTATGAGGAGGTGAAGAAAACCATCTTAACTGCATATAAGCGTATGCCAGAAGCCCACAGACAGGATTTAAGGAATCTAAGGAGGGACACTGGTCAAACTTACATTGAGTTTGAAAGGATCAAACAAAGTAATTTTGATAGGTGGATAAGGACCTTAGGAATAGACCAAACCTCCGACACTCTTAGAGAGACAATTATTTTGGAAAGAGTTCCAAAATTCACTTCCTACAGTGGTGAGTCTCATGTGGAAGAGCAGAGCGTTAAAACGGCAAGATTAGAAGCTGAAATGGCTGATGATTATGAGTTGGTCGATAAGGCAATGGTTGGCTTTCAGAATCAAATTTAACCTGTGACGGATAGAAATTGGGGAAAAGAGAAATCCTCATGTGGAAAGGGAAAGGTAGCTTCGGTGAAGAGCATAAGAATAATTCGCCACAGGGTAAATTGGAAACCCTTGAAGGCGACATAGTTGCTAAGAAGTTCCGGTATTATCACTGCAATCAAGTAGGCCATATGAAATCACTGTTTTGGTGGGTTAGGAGAAGCAAGGGGAAGCCAGATGTAGGAAAACCGGGTAATCATGCAAATGTTCTTGGAGACGTCACAGGAAGCAGAGTGGGACATGGTCAGACTGTGGCTCATACAGCCCCATAGGGAAATTCACACCTTCAACATAGTATCTGGTCGAAATTACACCAAAATTCATTTGAGAATGTAACTTTAAAAAAGAAGTTTGCAATTTACATATGGATGAAGTGAAACCAACATGGATCAATCTAATAAATGAGAGACTTCACAAATAATCTAGGTCTTTTTAATATATAATTTCAGTTACATCACACTATAAACTTTTGTTATAAATATTTCGTGTTACAGACTGATTCTCCACAACTACCTGATTAAGGAGCAGCGCTCCGAAAGGCAATGCTTACAAATAAAATTGTTGGACTATAACCTGGTGTTATAGTGATTTTAACACAAGGGACAAAAGAAACTCTCAGTCTCTGAGGCTGAAGGATGAGGAGATATGTCTCCTGCGGGTCTGCTGCGAGAAAAGGTGAGCACTGTGAATTCCCGGTGAGACAAAATATGCTCAATTGTGTAAAGTGACCTTGCAATTTCCAGAGAAGGGCGGAGAATTTATAATCGGAGTACTAGACAATCTCTCAGCTCCAGTAGTACAATTTGTCCTGCTAATGAAATAGCTGATTCACCAGTAAGAGTGATGCCGACAGTGGTTGAAAAGCGAATGGAAACTCAGGTAACCAAAACTTTGCAGGAATAAATTGTGGAACTTTTCCTGATTGTGTGGTAACGAGGTCATAAAGTCAGTAATTGAATAAATAGAGATTTAAAAAGTAGGGATAAGAAATTTGAAGTGGAATTTGTCGTAATACTGTTTGATCAGAAGGTTGGAACAAAACAGGCGCAAATAGATAACAATGCACACATCGTTAGCTCAAATAAATAAATTGAGTTAGAACACAGAGATGAAACTTTAAGTCAGTTAAAACAAAATGCATACACAGAAAAGGAATCCGAATACGTGCCTAAATATTACGAACTTAAAAATGTTCTCATAATAAGGAATTGGAGACCGTAACATATACACGCAGATGAGAAATGGGCCGATATTCTTCACAGCATGTTGTCAGTAGAGTATAGAAAGGACGTGTTACAAGTGACGCATAAGCTACGACTTGGGTGTCATTTAGAAGTGAGGAAAACACAGTCTAAAATACAGAATCATTTTACTGGCCTAGAGTATGCAAAGAGGTATTTGAATTTTGCCAGATGTGTAATGTATGCCAGGCAACTGGAAAACCACAGATGGTAATAAAACCTGCACTTTTAATACATATTCATGCATTTGAGGAATATTTTACAGGAGTCTGAAATGCATTTCTCCCATATCTCTGGTAAAAAGTGGAAATCAGTATTTGCTAACAATAAATGATGTAACGACTAGATTTCCAGATGTCATTCCATTATGAAATATCACAGCTAAAAGGATTGTAGAGTAATTGATCTTTTTTTTCCACCAATTGAGCTTATTAAGGTTCAGATTAAGGTTCAAAATTAACATCAAAATTATTCAAAGAAGTTATGGACAGTTTAAGAATAAAACAATTCAAATTTCCTGCATGGCAAACAGAAATGCAGGAAGGGGTAGAAAGGTGGCATCAGTCTTTAAAGATCATGTTGAGGGCTGACAATGAAGACAATCCAGAAGATTTGGGTAAACAAATTCCACTTGTGCATTTTTGCCATCAGTGGTGCACCAAATAAACCGACCAAATTCCGTCCATTTGAACGAGGTTTTGGGTATGATGTGAGAGGACTATTACAATTGATTGAGGAGAAATGAATAAGTCAGAATTCAGAGACCACACAGCTGAACAAATTTTAGGAAAGGATTAACTATAGATAGGGAGTTGGCTCTACAGCACTTAAAGGTATCGCAGCATACCATGAAACAGAGGCAGATACAAAATAAAAAATTGCGACTTTGCTATCGGGGATAAGATATGAGTGTTACTTCTAGTGACACATAAGGAAGTAACACTTTCAGAAGATTCTGAATTGGACATTCCTCAAATTAAATTGGACAACAAGCAAGTTGTCAAAAATTGGGGTAAATTACTGAGTTGTGTTGTAGAGGCAAATCCAAAGGACCTAAATTTGTTCATGTTGTCACATAAGGATATAAGTGGAAATAAACTGGGAAGTACTAACCTAATTCTGCATGATGTAGATTAAGCCTCTAAACAGAAGCAACATGTTTAGAGCCTGAATCCTCTAAAGCTGACGCAGGTTCGAAAGGACACGGAACGCATGCTCCAAGATGATAAAGTCGAAATGAGTTACAGTGACAGGAGCTTACCCATGGTTATGGTTCTGAAACAAGCTGGAACCCACCGGTTACGTGTGGACTATTGCAACGTCAATGCTATTACAAAGACTGATGCAAATCCGATTCTGCAGTTGGAAAACTGTTTTGAGAAGTTGGGGCAAGAAACTTATATTTCAAATTTAGGCTTGCTCAGAGGATACTGACAGGTACCTTTGTCAGAAAGAGCAAAGACAATTCGGCTTTCATAACGTCGGATGTACTGTATCAATTTGAAGTCTTGCCATTGGGTATGAAAAATGCCAGCCATATTTCAGAGATTATCCAATAAGTTCTCTGCCGGTATAGCCAACTCTGTCGTATCTACAGATGACACGATTATATTTACCCACACATACAAGGTACGTTTACAACATTTATCAAACTTGTTTGATCGACTTCGAAAGGCAGACTTGGTGACAAACCTGAC
>NC_057717.1:77801225-77845164 GCF_004010195.1 Chiloscyllium plagiosum | reverse complement strand
GTGGATAGAACGTGGCGTCGTTGAGGGGTGTAAGAGGGCAAAAAGGTGTAGCTGCAATGGAAGTCGGGAGATGGTTGGTGTATGTGAGTGTGGGTGGAAATGCGGGTTTGTGAAAGGATATAATTGCTCTGGAGAGAGTGCAAAGTATAATATACCAAAATGTTGCCGGGCTGGAGAATTATAGTTCCAAGAAGATATTTCAAATATTGGGCTTGTTTTCCTTGAAACAGCAAAGGCTGAGTTGGAACATGGTTGAAACATGCAGAACTGTGAGGCGAAAAGATAGCATTGCCAGGAGGTGACGGGGCACCAATCCCTTTTAAACTCACTCCTGTGCCGTGGGCATCATTAGCCCGGCGAACATTTATTGTCCATCTCCATTTGCTATATTCTTAGACGTATGGCAAAATGTAGCCCATTTCCTGTAAACGTTTCTGGTCAGAAATGTTAGGATGAGCAATATCTAATCACGAACTGTTTGTCCTTCTATTCTGGAACAGGAATGGGACATCAGTAATACAGATGCCATCTGTCAGCTCTCTGATGTGAAAAGCGATTTTTTTCAAATAATAGAGAAGACACCGCATCCCAACAGCTTGCCTTCAGTTTTGAAAATAGCTGCCTTTTTATGCACCCGTCCTCTCTAGTTTAATTCTACCCTACACGGACTCTTCCTCGACTTAGCCATCAGAAGCATCATCTTCTCAAGTGAAATGTTGCAGTGTTTTCATTTAATATCTTATCTATGTCCTCATCTATGACAGTCCAAACCTTGTTCCCACTCTTTCCCATAATTATCCATTTACGATTTAAAACATTTTGAGTAACATTATCGGAGATGTTACGCTGCAAACATGTAATGCGTGGAACTTGAACCTGTGGCTTCTGGCACAGACATAAGGGCACAATAATTCGGCCACAAAATCTCTTTCTTTTAATCAGTCTGACCTTACCAAAAAAAAAACACTTCATAAGGTTACCCACTAATCTAATGTCGTGTGCTCTCTTGACTCCCCTTCTCCACCTCCTCTATGCTTTCCGTCTCCAGTACAGGGTTAATGAAGGGGAAAAAAATTCCTAAAGCTGACAAGACAGTTAATTTTATTAGACATGTTTACATAACATGTCTCTGACGTTTGTTTGAAAGCACAGAGGAATGTTCAGACAGCTGCAGTAGGTGTTTTCCATTCCGTTGATTTTAGCCGTAAGGGACGAGAATCTTGTGAATCAAGGGTTTAATTATTCCTGCTCAGCAGTCAGACGCTAATCAGCCTTATAAATCTTAAGCGCAAGTTTCGTACCTGCCTCCAACACTACACCTAACAGCGAGTTCCTGACACCTACAATTAAAATAAATTTGTCCCTGATACGTACTTTGAACTTAACAACTTTCACGTTAAATGCATGCACCTTAGTATTGGACATATCAACTATGGTGAAAAGCATTTTCACTATCAACTCGATATAAATTGCATATGTCTCCCCTCTGCTTCCGCTGCACCACAGAAAATAAGATGAGTTTTTACGCTTTCTCCTTATTGTTCATGTCCTCTAATCCAGGCAGCATCCTGATACCCTATTCTGTACCCTCTACGAAGTCTTCGTAATTCTCCAATGTGGTAACCAAGATTGAACCCAAACTTGAACAGATGAAAAACATTATTGGCTCGCCAGTCCTCGGGATCTTTCCAGTGGTTAATGACCATGGTCAAGACCCCAGCAATCTCTTGCCTTACTCAATAACCTGGACAGATGTTATCAGAATCTATAGCTTTACTCACTTTTATGCTCTTCAGGAGACACAGCACCACTTCTTTCTTGATCTCAAAATGCTGCGCATATCAGGCTGTTCCACACAAATCTCATTATTCTCCACATCCTTCTTATTGGCGAATACTGATTCAAAATACTCCTTTAAGAATACCCACATCCTCTTATTCCAAGCACAGTTTTCCTCCCAAAATCCTTGAGTGGCCATACCTTCTCTGGAGCGATTCTCTTCTATTTAATGTTGTATAGAATGCGCTTGGATTCTCTTTAACCCTACTTGCCAAGAACATTTCAGGGCGCCTTCCTGCTGTCCTGAATCCCTACATGATTCTTTGCATTTTTTTTATATTCCTCACAGGTCTTGTTTAATTTTACCATCCTAAAATTCCGTGTTATCCAACTGCCCCTTACCTTGCCTTCCTTATTGTTCCTCCTGTCTGCAACATGCTGGTCTCAATACTGATCCCTTGGGAACGTCACTCCAAATTCCTCTCGCGAGAAAAGTATCCAGTGGTCATTACTCTCTTTTACCTATAACGCTAGTCAAATTTGTAACCATGTCATCACTACCGCTTGCACCATGACTTGTAACCTTGCTCACAAGATTTCTGGTAATTCATGTGAATCACATGAGTAACCTTGGCATCATCTGCCCATCTCAATAATTTAAAATCATTCAGCAAGTTGCCTATGCAAAATTTCTCCTTTACTTTACCAAGTCAACCCACCTTTTTCCACGTGACTGTGAGATCTGTCCGAAATAATTGCTGCCAAAAGCTCTCCCATCACCAGGATTAAGCTGGCAATGCTGTGACTGTCAGGATTGACTTTAAATATTCTTCAGAACAAACCTGTAAGTTCTCTCCTTCAATCTCCTGGAACATCATCCGAGACCAGGGGAAACTGTAATGTTCGGGCCAGTCGCACCACATCTTAGCTCACACTTCACCCAAATGCCTTAGATGTATCTCATCCTGCCCTGCTGTACTGTTAGCTCCGAGAGCGTCCACCATTGGGATAGCGACATGGATAGAAAATGTGTCCCTCTCAGTACTGTGTACCTGCACATTAACAGTTTGCTGATTAATATTGAAACTGTTTTCTCACCCTCACTGGAAAGTTTTAAAATAATCTTTCATTTCTCGACAGCGTGAGTCCCTGAACCACCCATCAACCTCGAGGTCGTGCACTTTCGATAACATGGCCAGGCCTCAAGACTCCGCGTCAGCCCTCAGGACGGGTCTGAGCTCCACATCTAGCACAGTTTGGTCAGAAAGTCTGTCAATCCTGTGGTTCTGCACAATAGGAAGTGAGGTACCATGCAGGGAATGTCGTCTGGAGGTGAATGTGGAAGAAAAGCGAAATCACTGGAGAAACTCGAATGTTTTGGTAGATTCTGAGGAGTTATAACAGAGGCAACGTTTCCAATGCAGATATGTGGTACATATGCTGAAAATGATGGGGAGGTCGTCGTTCTCACTCTCACTGCTGCAATAAATGGCTAATGAATCCTGAAACAAAGAGAAGAGCAGTTAGTCACAGAAAGGGATGATTCATTGTGAGGCAGGAAGAAAGAAAAGTTGATCATGTGGTTGGCTGTGCTTGAAGCGCCCGTGTCATTACAAGGGTGTGTACTGCGTGCAAAGGACACGGAAGAAGGTGTTGACGAATTAAAATTGTTGAATTTGATATTTAGCCCCGAAGGCTGCAGGCTTACAAGCAGAAAATGAGTATGTTCTTTCCTTCGAGCTCAGCTTCCTGGATCCCTGCAGTCGGCCTCCAGTGAGAGATGCTGGACCTGGGAAAACGGTGATGTGTGGAAGTGGCAGGAAAAAAGGAAGGTCGGGATCATTCTTACGAAGCGGAGGCGTCCCGCAAAGAGGGCCTCCCAATCTGTGACTCGTCTCCCTGATGGAAAGGAGAAACTTTGTGAGCAGTTAATACAGTAAACTCGATAAGTGAAGTGCGGGTAAAACACTGCTTCACCTGGAAGGAAGCTGGAATTTTAGACAGTGAGGACGGATGAGGTAAACGGGCAATCTGTGATTGCATGGGTGCCATGGGAGTGGGTTGGAATCAGAGAAGGACCCGGGTGTCCCTGAGGGCACAGTCCCTGTAGGATGCTGACAAAGCAGGGAAGTGAAACATAAATGTTTGGTGGAGGCCCCACAATGTAGGTGGTGGAACTTGCTGCTCATAATCCTTTGGATGCAGATAGAAAGCATCGTATCGGCCTGCATCACGGCGTGCTGTGGCAACTGCTGTTCCCAAGACCAGAAGAAACTGCAAAAAGTTATGAACACTGCACAGTCCATCACACAAACGAGCCATCTACTTATCGTTTCCGCTGTCTCAGGAAAGCAATTGGTATAATCAAAGACCCCTCGCAGCTCCATTATAATCTCTAAAATCGTTTTGCATGAGACAGGGGACAAAAAGTGTTCGATACACGTGTGTAGATTTAAGAACAGCTTTATCCCCAAAACTATTTGACTTCTAAATGAAGGTCTCAATTTTAAAATTTACTTTTAATGTTAGTCACTATCCATCTTCTCTCTGCAGCCAAAACATTGTATCCTTCACTCAGTTCTATTACCTTCATGCGCTTTGTATGATATGTTAAGATCTGCGGGTACTGCACACAGAACAAAGCTTTTTTTTTTTACTGTACATGGATACATGCAATAATAATAAATCAAAAATATTGGTGGGATAGCATTTAGGACCAGTGGAATCCACTTTGAAGATAAAAACTGTATCTTTCAGAGGTCCTGTTGGGATTGACAGGCCCGGTAGCCATATCCCAAACATTTCCTATACTGGTGCCCTCACCACCACATTCTCTTCCGTCCCACAACACTGATAGGATCTCTTTTGGTCCTCTCTTTTCATCCCATAAGCATCCGCATCCAAAAGACTATAAGCTGAAGTTTCGGCTATTTCACATTCAGTTGTCCCATGGCCACTGGTCAAAAGAACCCAGTGTATGTTACCTGGCCGTGGCAACATGTAATAAGGACTGCGGCAGATGGAAGCTCTCTTAAAGCTAACCTTCTGTGCAGCACAACTCATCAACTAGGAGAAAGTGAGGATCGCAGATGCTGGAGGTTAGAGTCGAGAGTGTGGTTCTGGAAAAACACAACATTCCTGATGAAGTGCTTTTTCGCAAAACTTCGATTCTCCTGATCCTCGGATGTTGCCTGTGCTGCTGTGCTTGTCCAGCATCACACTCTCGCACATGTCATCACTTGGAACCACAGGACAATCTTCATTGAGCAGTACTCATCAGGCAGGTGAAAGGTAGACCAGAAAAGAAGAGGAAGAGGGAGAAAATGTTCGCTACCACGTCGGTGAGCGAAGAGACTCCAGCCCCGCCCCCATGATTGAATGAAATTTTCACATTTCGTGCCGACAGTCTGTTTGTTCTCTGGTATCATTACTGATTCCAATTGTCACGGTTGTACATTTCCTTTATGTTCCTCTTGTAGAACGGACACTGCGAAATTTGAAAGGTTCAGAAAAGATTTACATGCATGTTGTCAGGCTTGAACGGTTTGACGTATAGGGAGAGGCTGAATTGTTACGGGCTGTTCTCCCTCGAGTGTAAATGCAAAGTTTTAGAAAATCATGGGGGACATCGATAGGATAAACCTACTAAGTCTTTTTCTCTGAGGCGGAGGAGTCCAGGACCAGAAAACATAGGATTAGTGGAATAGGGGCAAGATTTAATAGGGACCGACAATGCAACCTTTTCATAAAAACGATAGTGTATGTACGGCATGAGCTATCAGTGGAAGTGGTGGAGTTTGGTACAATTACAGCTTGTAGAACATAGAACAGAGAAAATAGGAAAATGCAGCACAAAACAGTCTCTGAGGCACAGGATGTTGTGCCGAGACGTAATCCTAATGTAAAATATGGTAACTTAACCTACGCATCACTCAACTCACTGCTATCCATGTTCATGTCCAGCAGTCGCTTAAATGCCCCCAATGACTTCGCTTCCACCGCCTCAGCGAGCAACGCATTCCATGCATTCACAGCTGTCTGCATAAAGAACCTACCTCTGATGTCTTCTGTATACCTTCCTCCTAATATCTTCAAACTTTGACTTCTCGGACCAGTCAATCCTGCCCTGCAGAAAAGTCTCCGACTATTGACTCTATCTATTCTTCTCATAATTTTGTAGACCTCGATCAGGTTTTCTCTCTTCCTCCTTCTCTCCAGAGAGTAAATTCTGAGCTTATTCAAACTTTCTTCATAAGCCAACCCCTCCAGTACAGGCAGCATCCCGGTAAATCTTCTGTGAAACCTCTGCAAAGCCTTTGTATCTTTTCTACAGAAAGGCGACCAGATCTGGACGCAATATTCCAAGTGTGGGCTCAGCAGGGAGGAATGGAGCTGCAGCAAAACCTCGCGGCTCTTAAACGTGATCCCCCTGTAAATGAAAGCCAACACACCATATGCTTTCTTAACTACCCTATCCACTTGGGTGGCAACTTTAAGGGAACTATGTACTTGTACATCAATATCTCTTTAATCCTTCACACTGCCAAGAATCCTGTCTTTAATCCTATATTCAGCATTCGAGCTCGACCTTCCAAAATGAATCACTTCGCATTTATCCAGGTTGAATTGCATCTGCCATTTCTCAGCCCAGCTCTGCAACCTGTCTATGTCGCACTGCAGCCCGCAGTAGCCATCCATACTATCGACGACACCTCCAATCTTTATGTCATCTGCAAATTTACTAACTCACCCCTCAACCTCCTCATCCAATTCATTTATAAAAACTACAAAAAACAGAGGGCCAAGAACAGAGCCCTGCGGGACCCCACTCAAAACTGTCCTCCAGGCAGAATTCTTGACACCAACAACCACTCTCTGCCCTCTGTCAGCCAGCCAATTCTGAATCCAGATAGCCAAATCTTCCTGTATTCCATACGTCCTGAATTTATGAATAAGCCTACCATGGGGAACCCTATCAAATGCCTTGCTCAAATCCATATACACCACATCCACTGCTCGACTGTCGTCGACCTATCCTGACACCTCCTCAAAGAACTCAGTAAGGTTTGTGAGGCATGACCTGCCCCTCAGAAAGCCATGCATTTAAAAGGCATATGGCTGAGTATATAAATAGGAAGGTTTAAGAGGAATATGGGCCAATGTTGGCAAATGGGACTAGATGAATTTATGATATCTGGATGGCATTGACGAGTTGTATCAAAGGATCTATTTCCGTGGTATACATTTTTGTGACTCCATAATTAACTAATGTATCATGCCTGAACTGATGCTGCTTTCCAAACTCAATGAGTCATGAAAAATGTTACTGAGGAATTATCGATTGCCTGTCTTATTTTACTGTGATCACGAGCACTCCAAAATATCAACAATAGTGTGTCATTTGGAAGAACTGTATGAGATGTCAATTGAGCCCTTTCTTGCTATTGAGAACAAAAAGTCGCCTTTTCCCAGCAAAACCTGGTTACGCTGATGAGATTATTATTCATAACTGGCAAAACATATATTAATGGGGATTAATGCTCATTATGATGCTCAGTATTACTTAATCTTGCCTCAATAACGCACAGGATCCCAAAATACCATCTGCCGACCAGAATCTAAGTGTCGAGAAATTCCGACACTGACGTTAATGGAGTCTTGCGGTACCAGTTCGCAACTTGCTTCACCGAACATCTACGTTGGACACCCGGAATCGCCATCTGAGGGTGTGCTCAATGAGCAACAGCCACATTCACCCCCTGTCTATGGATACTGGCATCCAACATCTGACATATGCAAACCTTTCCACACCATCACAGCACAGCAATAACCTACTTACAATTCATGCTTGTACCACCAGGTTACTCGGACAATTTGCACAAAAGAGCAATTGCCCAGCTCACCGTCTAGGTGAGGCTGCTTCTTTGCTCCTGCAGCTGCCGTGGGGCCATGTCACATGATGCATGATCAGATTTAATCAACTGGATCTGTTCATGGCCCAGGAAAGGATCTGAGAGTTTCATATTCTGTGTGAGAAAGTATGTGTATGTGTGTATGTCTGAATGCATGGGTGTCTGTAAGTCTGAGAGTGTGCATATAAGTAGACATGTATTTCTTTTGCGTATGTGTGCGAATGCATTCAAGTGTGTGTGTGTGAGTGTGTTTGCGTGCATGTATAAGTTCATGCGCACGCACATGTGTGTTTCTGAGAGTGTGAATGCATCTGGTTATAGTCCAACAGTTTTAATTGGAAACACTAACCTTCAGAGTGCTGCCCTTCATCGGGTGGTTGTGGGAGCAGCGCTCCGAAAGCTAGTGCTTCCAATAAATCCTATTGGACTATAACCTGGTGTTGTTTGACTTTTAACTTTGCACATGACAGTCCAACACGCAGCATCTCCAAATCAAGCGTGTATCTGTGACAATGCGAGTTGGTGTATCTGTGTATCTATGTGTATGTGCCAGAATGTTGTGTGAATATTTGTGAAAGGGCTTGGTTGTCTGAGCGTGTGTGCATGTGTGTATGTTTGTGAGTGCGTGCGCGTGTATATACGACTATATGACTCTGTGTAGGTGTGTGTGTGTGTGTGTGAGACAGAGAGATAGACAGAGGCATTCAACAGAGGTGCAGAGAGGCAGAGACAGGGAGAAAGGCAGAGGGGAGCTGGCGGTGTGGGAGAGAGACAAAGAGAGACAGAGACAACCATACTCGCAAGGACAGAGTCATATTAGCAGACAGAACAGAGGGCATTCAGAAAGAGGATTGGAGAGAGACGCACACCGATAAAGACAGAGGCATAGTCAAGAGGGATGGAGAAAGAGAGAGAGACACACACAGTGACATTGGGACAATCAGATAGGGAGAGGGGCAGAGACAAACCTGGAGACAGTCAGAAAAAGAAAGGCAGGCCCAGAAGCAGAAAAGTGGAAACAGACTTCAAGTGGGGAAAACATAAGAGAGAGCATGATGTTTTTGAGAGAGATGGCAAGAACTGAAGCATGAGTGGAGACGAGGGACGACAGCGCTGAAATAGAGAAGCAACAAAGACAACAAAACAGAAAGGCAGCAAGACACATAAACAAGAGGGCACAAAGAATAAGGGAGGAGGAGTCAATGTAAAAGAGAGAGAGAGAGAGAACGATAAATAAAAACGGGATGTAAATGGAGATAAAGGAACAATTCAAAGACGATGAAGTAACTGAAAAAAGCAGAGTGAGCGTCGCCATGAGGGAGTGCAGGACAGAGAAACGGAAAAAAGACATACCAGGGGAGAGTGGCAAAGAGAGAGAATGGAAGAGTTAATCATGCAAATCAGTGCCAGAATCCTACACAATCCACAAAATCCAGGGCACAATAAGCGTCCAGAAATTCATCTATTTTTGTTGCAGTGGTTTAACTTCTGTAGTCTCTTTTAGAGGGGATATCCACAGGATCACCATCCTCTGAGTGAAGACAGTTCTCATCTCTGTTTTGCATGGCCATGCCTTGTGAAATGCCAAAGAATAGCTTCTGCCGTACGTTCGTGCATCACCTATGATTATGAAATGCTGTTGGTGTTTAAGGTTATGTCCTCAGCCAAATCCATGTATTCTCAGTCTAATACGCCATTCTTCACAATCCTGGAGAATTTAATACGGTGTTAGCTGGACTTCTAATCTTGCGACGGTCACTCAAGCCTATCTAATCACTTGGTCATCCCAAAAAACTCTTTCCTCTTTTTGTGTTTTGCTGATTGTCCGTTGACCATATGAAATTTAAATACGTAGACAATAGCCCGCAAGTAAGTCATTCAGCGCTTCAAGTCTGCGGGCACCATTCAACATTTTGGCGAGAGATCATGAAACTCCGTCCCCTTTTCTCACTTTCCCCCATACACGCTGACTCCTGTAATCCAAAGAACAATATCTAACGCGTTCATGAAAACGTTCAATATTCGGGCGTCAGCGACCTTCCGCGGCAGAAACTTCCACAGGCTCTCCATTCTCTGGGTTAAAAGTTTCTGCTCACCTGAGTCCGTAATAGCCGATCATGTATCTTCAGGTTATGACCCCCTGGTGTATACTCCATAGTTACCTAAAGCAACCTTCCTGCGTTCAGCCTGTCTACCCCTGTTAGAATTTTATAGTCTTCTATGAAATACCTCGTCATTCATTTAAACCCAGTGTATACACTCCCAACTGATCTATCCTCTTTTCATACATCTGCCTTGCCTTTCCAGGATTAGTGCGTGAAACCTTTTCTGCGCTCCGTCTATCGTCAGAATATCCTTCCACAGCTAAGGAGACGACAGCGCCACACACTCTTCCAGGTTTGGTCTCAACAAGACGCAGTGCAATTTCAACAATCCATCCCTTGCCCTGTGACTCGAAGTCCCTAGCTATGTAGACCAAAACACCATTTGCTCACCTGCTGCACCTTCTTGTTTACTTTCAGCGAGAGGTGTAGAAGGACACCAGCTCTTGTTTTAATGTCTACTCCTTTTTGGTCAGCAACTGATTATTTCTGGACCAGGTACACCCTCAGAGTCACAAAGTCAGAGTCATACTACACGGAAACAGACGTTTTTGTCCACCTCGTTCATACGAGTATCTTTCAGTTAAATAGTGCCACCTGCCGACGCCTGGCACATATCACTTCAAATTTTCCTATCTATGTACCTGTCCAAATGTGTTTAAATTTAAAATTGTGATCACCGCTACCACTTCCTCTGGCAGCTCGTTCCATCCATGCACCATCCTTTGTGAAAGGAAATTCTCTCTCAGGGCTGATTTGAATCCTTTCTCTTTAACCTTCAAACAATGTGCTGTAGTTTTGGACTCTCTGCACTGGGTAGAAGATCTTGGCAATTCACTTTATCCCTGTCTTTCATGAATTTGTAAATTCTATAACGTCGCCACTCCTCTGGTATTCTCTGCAAGAAAAGTCTCAACTTATCCAACGTCACCGTATAACTCAATCCCACCAGTACTAAGAATATCGTTGTGAATTTAATGTACAATCTTTCTCAGAAAGCAACATTCTTCCGGAAGCAAAAGGAACAGAACTGTGAAGCAGTATTCTAAAGGTGGCCTACCCAATGTCCAACATAACGTTGGGTGATGTCCCAAAGCCTATAGTCAATACTCTGACAAATGAAGTCAATAATGCAAAATGCCTTCTTCGCTAACATATCGCCCTCTGACAATAGGCAATAGACAATATGTGCAGGAGTAGGCCATTCTGCCCTTCGAGCCTGCACCACCATTCATTATGATCATGGTGGATCATCCTTCACCAGTATCCTGTTCCTGCCTTATCTCCATAACCCTTGATTCCACTATCCTTGAGAGCTCTATCCAGCTCTTTTTTAAATGAATGCAGAGACTGGGCCTCCACTGCCTTCTGGGGCAGAGCATTCACCACAGCCACCACTCTCTGGGTGAAGACGTTTCTCCTCATCTCTGTCCTAAATGGTATACCCCGTATTTTTAAGCTGCGTCCTCTGGTCCGGCACGCACTCATCAGCAGAAACATGTTTCCTGCCTCCAGAGTGTCCAATCATTTAATAATCTTATACATCTCAATCAGATCCCCTCTCAGTCTTCTAAACTTAAGGGTATCCAAGCCCAGTCGTTCCAATATTTCAAAATAAGATAGTCCCGCCATTCCATGAATTGACCTCGTGAACTTACGCAGCACTCCCTCAATAGCCAGAATGTCTTTCCTCAAATTTGGAGAACAGAACTGCACACAATATTCCAGGTGCGGTCTCACCAGGGACCTGTAGAGCGGCAGAAGAACTTCTTTACTTCTATACTCAATCCCTCTTGTTATGAAGGCCAGCATGCTATTGGCTTTCTTCACGACCTGATGTACCTGCATGCTTGCCTTCATTGAATAGTGTTCAAGAGCACCCAGATCTCTTTGTACTGCCCCTTTATCTAACTTGACTCAATTTTGGTAGTAATCTGCCTTCCTGTTCTTGCCACCAAAGTTGATAACCATACATTTATCCACATTAAACTGCATCTTTCATGCATCTGTCCACTCACCTGACCTGCCCAGATCACCCTGTAATCTCCTAACATCCTCCTCACATTTCATCCTACCACCCAGCTTTTTATCATCAACAAATTTGCTCATGTTACTATTATTACCATCTTCTATATCATTAATATATATTGTAATAAGCTGCGGTCCCAGCACTGATCCCTGTGGCACCCCACTCTACACTGCCTGCCATTCCGAAAGGGAGCCGTTTATCACTACTCTGTTTCCTGTCAACCAACCAATTTTCAATCCAAGTCAGTACTTTACCCCCAATAACATGCGCCCTAACTTTGCTCACTAACCTCCTAAGTGGGACTTTATCAATGGCTTTCTGAAAGTCCAGGTACACTACATCCACTGGATCTCGCTTTTCCATCTTCAGAGTTGCATCCTCAAAAAAATCCAGAAGATTAGTCAGGCATGACTTCCCCTTCATAAATGCATGCTGACTCTGAACTATCCTGCTACTGCTATCGAGATGTGTCGTAATTTCATCATTTATAATTGACTCCAGCATCTTTCCCACCACTGAGGTCAGACGAACTGAACTGTGCATCTGTACCCCAAATTCCCTCTGTTCAACAACTCTCCCCAGAGTCGTGCTGTCTTGGAACCAAAGGGATATATCCTGGATTATTAATGAGGGTGAGATTCGCAACACATGCTACTCCAAAACGGAATTGTGCTGATTGCAACCGCAAGACACAATTCCAATTGCTTGACAATCACCTCTGCTCTTCGCAGTTATTCATCTCTATCGGCTACAGCTTCTGCTCCTGCAGTTGCACTGAGTGATCTGAGAAGACGATGAATTTAGCACACGCATCCAGTTTCAATTTAAGATGATGTTGCCAGAACCTGAAGAGGCTCTCGGAAAGCAGGGGCTCACACCCATTCTCAGGTCGTCAGACAGAGAGAGATTGAAATTGCACCAACAGGGAAAGCAAAATGGATACGATATACATAAGATTTACGAAGAGATAGAAAATATTCGGAGACTTGAAGAATAAGGCAAGGACAAAATTACAAAAAAAAACGAGAGGTACGGAGAAAATCGAAGTATGTACACGTAGACAGTGAGAACGTGAGACTGATATATATAGAGAGTATGATAGTGGAAGACACAGACGAAAGAAACACAGGGCAATTGAAAGAGAAAAACAGAGGAAGGCGATAACAAAGGGCCATGGCCATGGAGAAGTTTGGATTTGAGTTGGGGTGCATCATGAAGCAATGTTTTACAGGTAATTTCATGTTGTTGTCTGTTTAGGTTTTCTCCTGAGGAAGGTGGGAGGCACCGTCAGGTTCCGGATATGAGGTCATATCAACTCGAGCCTGCAGGATGCATCTATTGGACGGTGCAGGGATTCGTTTCCATTCAGCATGATATATTGATACCATTGACTGCATCATGGGTCGGGAACAAAACACTCAGAACAGAACGAACTCTGCAGAGATTCGTATAGCGGCACCATTCAGAAGATGCTAACCAATAAAGAGATCTCATATAGAATTCCCCCAACAATACAGAGACATCACTCAGAACGCATCGACCACTAGAGAGACATCGTATAGGAAGGTCTGGCCATCAGAGACATAATTCAGAAGTCACTGAGCTTTGCTGAGGCTGTGATAGCAGTACTGACTATCTGCCTAGCCCTGTGCGATTCCCTGAGCACTGAAATCTAGCAGGATCCTGAGCCAACTCAGGGATCTCCGTGCAGCATTACATGCATCCAGCATAGTAGTGCAGGACAGCTTTGGGCGAGACACACAGGAACTAGCTTGGAGCTCCCTGCTCGATGCTCTATCAGGGTCTTCTGTCAGTACAGACTAACTCTCCATATGCACCCAAGGACCTTGCTCAGAACACTCTCAACCTTAGTGTTTGTGCTGGAAAAGTTGAGGACCAGAGATTTCTGACACCTTTTGGTACAAATAATGGTTTACTCCATGGAGTTGATGTTGATGATAGGCGGAATTTGAATTAAAACCTTCTGCTGCATCACTGCATCCGATTCCTTTGCATCTACCATCGCTGTTGGAGCGGGTAGGAAAAGATGAAGGGTCAGCTGGAACCCAAATGACATGGAAGACAAATATGGTTTATATCATAGCGCCTGAGACCCGGGTTCAATTCCCGCCTTAGGCGACTGACTGTGTGGAGTTTGCACGTTCTCCCCGTGTCTGCGTGGGTTACCTCCAGGTGCTCCGGTTTCCTCCCACAGTCTAAAGATGTGCAGGTCAGGTGAATTGGCCATGCTAAATTGCCCGTAGTGTTAGGTAAGGAGTAAATGTAGGGGTATGGGTGGGTTGCGCTTCGGCGGGTCGGTGTGGACTTGTTGGGTCGAAGGGCCTGTTTCCACACTGTAATGTAATCTAATCTAATCATTATAAAGTATATGGTAAAGTATACCACAACATTGTGGGAACAGGGTAGGAACGAGGAATGAAGATGCAGAAAAAATTAACAGCAGAGACAATTCAGATCATCATGACTATCCTTCCAAGCAATACAATTATGGTAAGTTGAACAGTTGTTCTACTTAATTCCTTTACCCTGCATATTACCCATCATCAATAATCGATCAGTCTTGATCATGGAAACACTCACAGCCTGACTTTAAACTTTCTGTCAGAGCCGTATAAAATGCAGACACACTGAGTATGAAGAATGTTTGTCCATCATTCCAAAATCAATAAAAACATCTTACCACTTCATAGCTTTCATAATTTTTCCCATCAGTGGTGAGTATTGTAGAATGCCATCGAATCCTTACAATGTCGAAATCGACCATTTAGCTTAACAAGTCCGCAGTGACCCTCCAAAAAGCATCCAAACCAAAATCATCACCCGCCCTGTCATCCAATAAGTGTATCCGGTCAAAACCTTCTCCCTATCCGCACATTGTGCATTCTCCCACAGCTAGCACAACTAACCCAAACTACCTCGGAAGTGGAAATTAGCAAGGCCAATCGAGCTAACTTGCACATCTTTGGATTGTGGGAGAAAGAGTGTGGTGCTGGAAATGCACAGCAGTTCAGATAGCATCCTCGGAGCAGAAGAATCAACTTTTCTGGCATAAGCCCTTCATTCCGAATGAGGCTTGTGGGCCGGTGGGCGGGACTGAGATATACATGGGAGAAGGTGGGGCTGGGGAAGGCAGTTGAGAATACATTAGGTAAATGAAGGTGGGGAGGATTTGGTAGATTGGAGAGGAGAGTGGAGTGGATAGAGAGGAATGATGAAAGATAAGTCAAGAGGGCGGTGCCGAGTTGGAGGTTGAGGACTGGGATAAGGTGGGGTGAATGGAAGTGATGAAACTGGTGAAATCCGCTTTAATCCCGTGTGGTTGCAGGTTCCCAATGCGGTAAATGAACTGTTTTCATCCAGACATCGGGTGATTCGTTTTGGCGATGTAGGAGGTCTTCCTCCACGCCTCAAATGCTGCCTTGCGAAATTGGAAACACAGGGCATTAATGTGGATTTGACAGTTTATTCATTTCCCCTCGCCCCACCTTATCTCAGAGCCATGTCCCCAACTCGGCACTGTCTTCTTGTCTTGTCCATCCACCCTGCACCCTCCTGTCCGACCGTTCACCTTCTCCCTCAACTTCATCCGTATATTGCTTACTAAGCCACCTTCTCTCCAGCCCCACCCGACTTCTGTTTATCTCTCAGCCTCCCAGCCACACACCTTTGCCCGAAACATCGATACTCCTACTCCACGGATGCTGCCAGACCTGCTCTGCTTTTCCAGCATCATAATCTCGACTCTGATCTCTCGATTCTGCATTCCTCAATTTCACCTTGTGGTTGGAAGCCGGAGCACCCAACGGAAGCACACGCAGACACGGGGAGAAAGTGAAAACTCCACACAGACTGTCACCTGAGGCTGGAATCGAAGCCCGGTCCCTTGTGCAAAGAAGCACATACTACGTGAGTGTGTCAATGTCGGAACGTCAGTACAGAAGGAATGATGCACTGCTGGAGTGTCAACAATAATGTGACGCCACATGTTAGAGAATCAGTACGAAGGAAGTGAAGACTTGCTGCAGGGTCAGGACTGAGGCAGTGCTGCATTGACACAGGGCCAGTATTGAGGGAGTATTACACTTTTGGAGTGCCTGCGCAGAGTCCACTGAACTGTCAGAGTGGCAGTACTACGGGATCGCCGTACTGGCAGATGGTGAGTTCTGAGTGGTCAGTGCACTGTCGGTGTATCAACACTGAAGGAACTGTTAGATCGTGACAATAAAAGGGAGGTCCCTGATGCATCCCGATTGACAGTCACGGTTTCAACATCTGCATTTTCCAGACGTTCTGTACTATATGGAGGTCTGTCAATCTGATGAGAAGGTTTGGTACAGACTTTTCTTCTTGGGACGAGTGGAAGAATTTGTTTCTGGAATGGATGTGTTCGTCGGATGAGTTTCATTTGTTTCAGAATTTACATGATGCGATGTGTTGCTATTTAGTTTTAGTGGTG
The DNA here is from genome assembly GCF_004010195.1 of Chiloscyllium plagiosum. NCBI lineage: Eukaryota > Metazoa > Chordata > Chondrichthyes > Orectolobiformes > Hemiscylliidae > Chiloscyllium > Chiloscyllium plagiosum. The sequence goes on along the minus strand of NC_057717.1, from coordinate 77,828,865 downwards.
GCCTGAATTTGACTTCGATTAAATGCAGAAAATGAATCTGTTTACGTTTTTGAAGTTGTGAGCGGTGCTGAATTAGTTTGCTGTTAAAACATATCATTGCAAGCTGTACAGAGAGTGGCATGGCCATATTATCACTAGTTTGCTTTTTCTTATAAGCTAGAGATTGGTGTTCTATGGGTGAGGATTTAAATCCACGACTGCAGATGCTTAAATTCAAATTGCTACCTTACTTGGATTTAAAATTCTCATCCATTTCTCCATTGTTGGTAACCCACCATGTGCACTGGGTCCTCTTCCATCAGAAAGGGCAGTGTGTTCGCTTCACATGTTCCTTCATCTGATTCCACATCCTGGGAAATTGGGGATGGAGAATAAATGCTGACCTCGGCAGCAATGCACATATTCTTTGGATGATAATAATCACATTTTAATCAGTAAGTGAAATGCTCTAATTTGAAGAAGGCAGCTCCTACCTGTGAGCACAGCTGGACAGGTCTGAGATATGCTTTCATACTTCGAATAAACTGTCTTGATGCAACATCGGTTAAAATAATTTGTGATGTTGGTATGAGACTTATGGTGTTTGAACGGCCTGTGTTATTGCTGGCAGATTCCAAATTATGTAAAAACAATGACTGCAGATGCTGGAAACCAGATTCTGGATTAGTGGTGCTGGAAGAGTACAGCAGTTCAGGCAGTAAAATCGACGTTTCGGACAAAGGCCCTTCATCAGGAATACAGGCAGAGAGCCTGAAGGGTGGAGAGATAAGTGAGAGGAGGGTGGGGGAGAAAGTAGCATAGAGTAAAATAGGTGAGTGGGGGAGGGGATGAAGGTGATAGGTCGGGGGGAGGGTAGAGTGGATTGATGGAAAAGAAGATCGGCAGGTAGGACAGGTCATGAGGGCGGTGCTGAGCTGGAATTTTGGAACTGCATTGAGGTGGGAGAAGGGGAAATGAGGAAACTGTTGAAGTCCGCATTGATGCCCTGGGGTTGAAGTGTTCCGAGGTGGAAGATGAGGCGTTCTTCCTCCAGGTGTCTGGTGGTGAAGGAGCGGCGGTAAAGGAGGCCCAGGACCTCCATGTTCTCGGCAGAGTCGGAGGGACGTTTGAAATGTTGGGCCACAGGGTGGCGTGGTTGGTTGGTACGGGTGTCCCGGAGAGTTCCCTAAAGCGCTCTGCTAGGAGGCGTCCAGTCTCCTCGCTCCTTGGATGCTGCCTGAACTGCTGTGCTCTTCCAGCACCACTACTTCAGTTTCCAAATTATGTTCCTCCATAACTGGGATTAAACGAGTTATTGTAATAAATTTGTTGACTAACAGAAATTTGAAAAAAAAGCAACAAAGCTGAGAAATGTTGTGACCTCGATCTCCACAAAGAGCTTCCACACAGTATAAGGCAACGTCTCTGGGAATATATCAGCTCAGTGTTTCAAACGAGGAGCTTGCCAGCTGCCTGCAGGGACAGATCGCCGCACACGGGAAAATGCATCTACGAATTCAAAAGTGGAGAAGGTGTTCTACACCACACTTACTTTTATTGGCGTTCCTGTTATGGCATTATGACATTGAAGTTGTTTTAATCTGCTGATGATATGCTCTCTGTTTTTAGCTTTTCAACAACAATGTCTCCAGCTCACTGGGTGGTTAGGCTATCCAAGCACGAGAAGAGTGACAGCAATTCATTCAACAGCATTCTCGGTACAATTCACCACTTACAGGGACACCCAGCTGCAGCATTTTCTAATCTTAGTGTTCTGTCATCGATTCTGTTTTCATACGGATTGAAAGTACGAGGACAGATCACGCAAGTTAGCTCTGAAGAAGGGTCACTTGAAGCGAAGCATTGCCTCTGCTTTGTCTCCCACGGATGCTGCCTGGAAATTATTAATTTGATTTTCAAATTAGGCCTACAACGCAAAGATCATAGAAGTCCAAACACTCTCACGTTGTTACGAAGGGAGTCCCGCATTATCTGTTATGCTCCCCTCGTGTAACACATGGAACAGTCCTGTTTAAGATCCTGTATACATTTTGATGACCTGTTTACTAATCCTATGGAAGACCTGATCAGGATTTCATCCAATTATAAGAGCAGAGAATGGCTTGAGAGAGAGTTTGTTCTATTGATAGTTCAATCACGAGTCCGATGACTGAGTTGGCAGCGAGATTTCGAACAGACTCTGCACCTGACAGAGTTGGAGCTGAAAACTGTCAGAATCGACTACACTCATTCGAATGCACGTTTGAGAGTGGGCAAAGAGTTGAGCCAGAGGAAAAGTACAGCAGGTCAGGCAGCATCAGAGGACGTGGGAGTCGACGTTTCAGTTTAAAATATTTCATCAGGCCTCGAGAGGGGGAAGGGGACTCAGAAATAAATGGGCAGGGTATGGCTTTTGGAAATATATGTGAGATAGCAACAGGTGGAAGCAAGCTGGAGTTGTCTGTGATTGATCATTGGGAAGACTGGAAAGTATAGGTGGCAAGGAAGATGGACAGGTCGAGTCAGATCAAGGTAGTGAGATGGAGAAGGAGGGCTGTGCCTGTGATGAGGTAGGTTGATGGGAGATTTAGAAGCTGGTGAATTCTACGTTAAGGCAATAAAATCTTACTGTTGTTCTGTAGAATAGGTGGGGGGAATTATGATCAGTAATTCATTGCTTCTGTTCCCATTTGATAGCAATTGCAATTCATGCCCGGGGAAAGTGCGGTGTTCACCTTGCACTACTCGCTACCTGGTGGTTATGGCAGCTACCCACCTGATGGTTATTATCGCGACTGTTGTTGCACAAACGCATTTATTTACATAGCAACGTTGACTCGGTTCAGAGCGAAAGATTAGTTACACAGCAAAATACCTGGTCACAGGAATTCTTTGCTTTTTGAATAATACGACTAAATATTATAAATGGTGGCACTCCTTTTAACATTACCTGCGTAATTCCAATGGCTGCCACTTCAATGCAGTCCAAAACACGAACTTCCTGTCATGCGTTGAAAAGTCAAAATTGATTGATATATTGTGATGTGTAATGAAGTACACAGAAAAGTTTCTTTTAACGAATAGTCCAGGCAGCTTATTGTAAGTTAGGGTGTGGTGATCAAAAGACTTAAACCGAGACATAAAGGGTAAACTGAAAAGAGCATGCACTCGGTGACACCAACATTAGTAATATCAGTATTATTTGAGGCAAGAGTGCAATTTACACAACGCAGCTCCTTTGTTTTAACAGTGATACCATTCCTCTCTCTGCCGGCCTCCCCACAGCACTTTGCAGGGGCTGGTGGAGGATGAATGCCCTCAAGCATTCGGCCGTAGAGGGACAGAGGGAGGGGGGATTTTCACAGCATAATCAGACAATCATCAGATCAGAAGATGCTTCGATTTAAACTTCGACTCAGCAGTGATAGGTCAGAGGCTAAATTGTAAAGGGGACAGTGCAGAGGACGTTATCGTATTCGCTCAGCCAACAGTCAGGAAAGCAAATGTCCCCAGCTTTTAACAGTGCTTGGCGTAGGATAAAGTGGAAAAGGTAACATATTATTGTAAGTTTGCTGTAAAAATTAAAATTGTCTTGGGATATATTCATTTTACTGAAAGCAGTTCCAAACATCTACAATGTTTTTTTGTTAAGTGTTGAAGTCATAAATACGACAACCTAAGTTACTCCCCGCCTCCCTACATTGAACAACATTCCACTCTGTTTGCCCCATGTGAATAAGATATTTATATCCTTTTATAATTTCACGGCCGTACTGATTTAATTGCTACCTATATTGCACCAACTCATTCATTAAGAAAAAGGTATGAATGCAGATGCTGGAGAGTCAGAGTTAAAGACTGTGGCATTGGAAAAGCACAGCATGTCAGTCAACATCTGAGGAGCAGGCGAATCGAAGTTTCGAGTGTAAGCCCGTGAAAAAGAATGCAGACGGGCAAATGATCTGGGAGATAAATAGGGCTTGTGGATAAAATAGATCGGAAGTCGATGCAGGGAAGGACAATTGTGATAGGTCGGTGGGGAGGGTGGATTGGTCAAGTGGGAAGGAAGATGGACAGGTAGGACAGAACAAGAGAACTGTGTCAATTTAGAGTGTTAGATCTGGGATCAGATAGTGGGAGGGGACATGATGCAGTTGGTGAATTCAAATTTGATTACATGTCGTAGAAGCGTTCCGAGGTGGTAGATAAGTCTGTCGATCCAAAGAGTCATAGAGATGTACAGCATTGAAACATACCCTTCGGTCCAAACCTTCCATGCCGACCAGATATCCCAACACAATCTAGTCCCACCTGCCAGCACCCACCTCATATACCTCCAAACCCTTCCTACTCATATACCCATCCACCTGCCTCTTAAAGATTGTATTGTACCAGCCTCCACCACTTCCTCTGGCAGCCCATTCCATACAAGTAACACCCTCTGTGTGAAAACATTGCCCCGTAGGTCTGTTTGAGATCTTTCTCCTCTCACCCTAATCCTATGCCCTCGCGTTCTGGACTCCTCGACTCAAGGCAAAAGACTTTGCCTATTTACCCTACCCATGCCTATTTAACCGTCCTGATTTTGCAAACCTCTATAAGACTCCATCCTACTCGGCACCCTGTGCTGACCTCTTATCCTCCCTCGATCTCATTATCTCAAACAGCCACCGGCGCCTCAAACGATCATTCCTTCTTAGCAACTGCAACCTCTCACCCTCACATCGCTCAGCCTCCACTGGCCCTGCTGCCACCCCAACCTCACCATCAAACCAGCTAACCAGGGTCGAATGTGATAGTATAACACAACGACTTGTAACTCACCAAATCCAGTGCAGGTTTACATGAGAGCATCCTTGACACAAAGTCGAACACCAAACAACCCGTTTAAACAATTTACTGACCATTTCAATTATTTCTATTTCAAGCCCATCCTTACCCTAAATCCGTGCGGCCAAATGGGTATTTTGTGGGTAAGACAAAATACTCTGGGCATAAAAATACTTTTGCCAATCCAATCTTTCCACGTTCAAAGCTCACTGACCTTTGCCCTAAACCTCAAATTCAAGCTTGATGACTCGAACGAATTATTCGGTTCCATATTAATTGATGGGTTTTCTTCCTTGTTTCAATTTTCTCTGTTCCTGGACATGGCAAGTGTACCATAGTCGATATCACACTTTCCTCTTCCGTACCACCAGAATGTACATTTCCATTACCACTGCACCCAGGTTCAAGTCTTCTTCGCGATTCACAACTTTATATTCCTATTTCAATGTCATGCAGGCAATCAGAATTCTCTTAATCCGGCTCTGTTGATTAAGGAGTCCATTGTCTGTTCGTGAATATTCAGTAGACCGCAGATATGAACCGTCATGAACACAAAGCCGCGTCGGACCCATCGCGCTCGCAGTCCCACATGTTCTGGTAATAGTTTCACCCTGAATGGATCTCCTTGTTTACGCACATCAATCGAATGTTTCTGTGCTCCCTTTCCCAGTATCTGGCTTTCTGTCTGTCTGCACATTCCCCTTTCAGCTCCTGCAGGTATTTTTCCAGTTTTTCTAACACATTGTTCAACTTTATTCATGCAATTGCATATCTCCAGCCCTGCGACTACCACACACCCACTTGCAGCTGCATTGTCTGTCCAGTCATTAATTCAAAGCGGATCAACCTGGTTCACTTTGTTGGGTTTAACCTCAGTTACACCAGGATGGTGGGTGTACTCTTACCTATTCCTGTCTAGTTTCCGTCAGGACGTTAGTCAGACTAACTTTCAGTGTCCGATGCATTCATTCTGCCGTTCATGAAGTTTTGGGGATTGTATGAGGGATGGTATCACAGTTCTGTAAATAGCAGGGAACATAGCTGCTCAATTACTTTCGTTGGGAAATGTGTATCTTGATCAGAATCTACCGGGAAATGCTTTCAACAACAGTTTATACCCATCTTTTAAGGACCAGCCGGATTTCTTTTCCTGTGACTGGTTTTCTGGTCGTTTAAAGTCGATGTGCAATTGTTCCCATGGGGCCCTGGGTTTTGGCAGGTGGTTCCATTTTACCTTGACTGTTTTCACTGTCTCGAATTGTGCGCAGAGGACATATCATTAAACAAACTTTGCCATTCCGCTTCCTATTCCATACCACCCTCAGCAACACTTCATCTGATATTGCATATTTTCTCACCCGATATGGGCCAGACCATGGTATGTTTTAGTAAGGGATTATGCCCGAAAGGGTTTCTGCCCGAAACGTCGATTCTCCTTTTCCCTGGATGCTGCCTGACCTGCTGCGCTGTTCCAACAACACATTTTCAGCTATGTTTTAATAATGTTTGTCTTGTATAGTGTGGTTCCAATGCTTGATTCTGCACCTTCCATGCCCTGTTTTCCCCTCTCATTGCCCCATTTCCAATTGTTCTTGAGGATGAGAAAAGCGTTATACTGAAATACCGTCGCCTCTGGACAGAGAATCCAGAACCATGGGACACAAGCTCTCCTAACAAAAGCAGGAAAGAGAGGGAATTCCTTTCCTTGCAAGCTCATTGATCTATGAGTATTTACTTCTCCAGAGAGAATTGGAAAGTGGGTGATTGAAGGTATTCTCGGAAGAACGTTTCAATTCTTGGTAGACCAAGGAATCAGTGGTTTTGTCGTCTATCGCGGAAGTGAGGTTAAGGCTACATTGAGGTCTGACATGTTCCAATGGACTGACGTTGAAAAAGGAGGGGTCCATTGGCAGAAAACTGATTCTCTATTCCCTAAATCGTATGAATCTCGATACTGTTGTTTATTTACTGAAAACATTGAAACTTAACGTGCTCAATTGCAGATCTGTTGCAAAAGTGCAAGAATTACTTTAAAGTCTACAGTTGTTTGTCAAGTGTCCACAACACTTTTCTTTTCAAAAAAAGGGAAAAATATCTGACCTTTATTGGTCTGAACACTGCCGTCAAGGGAAATGTATTTAACGCGGGACCACAAGAGGGCAGGACTCTTGTCTGGAGGAAATGTGTGTGACTTCTTTCCAAGCTCAGTCTCCTGTAGCAAGAAGAGAGCATTTTTTTCTCAATGAAGAGATGGTTGTTTGAAAGAACCTTGAGTGGCAAAGAATGTGGAAATCTTGTCAAGACGATGATGGAGACTTTTCTCATGTTGAGGAGGTAAGGATGAGACAGGTATTTAGAGGGCTGCAAAGTAGACAAGTGGAGCAGGACGGGTAGAAAGGGCATTACAAAGCTTCAGTGAATAGGATTAAGAACGTTCTTGACTTATGTGACGAACAAGGGGATGGCCAGAGTGAGCGTATGGCTGATCATGGTTAGTGGAGGCACTTGCGCCTGGAGTTGGTGGAAGTATGGAGGACCTGAATGAATACTTTACTGAAGTACTCACTATTGAGAGGGATGTTGACGTTCTGTTAATAGCGTGAAACAGACTGATGTGCTAGAGCGAGAGACGCTGGTGTTGGACTGGCGTGTACGAAGCTAAAAAATCACGCAACATCAGTTTATAGTCGAACAGGTGTGTTTGGAAGCACTAACGTTCGGAGCGCTGCTCCTTGATCTGGTGATTGTGGAGAATAAGATTGGTGACACGGAATTTATAGCAAACGTTTACAGTGTGATGTAACTGAAATTATACATTGAAAAAAACCCGGATTGTTCGTTAAGCCTCTCATCTTTTAGAATGTTCCAGTTAGTTACAGTTTTTCGCATATAAATCGCAAAATATTTTTAAAATTTACATTCTCAAGTGCACTTTACCAATTGGTGTCAAGTCAACACAGATAAGGTATTGAAGGTGTTAACTCCCTGTGAGGCTGCGTGTGCCACAATGGCCAGACTGATGCAAACGTAAAGGATTTACAGAATCTTACACGGATTTATGCAGTTTTTGAGCAAAGTAAACTTACACGGATTTATGCAGTTTTTGAGCAAAGTAAAATGTAATTCTGCAAGTACAAATTAATCGCACAAGGCCATATGTGTACATGTCAGTGTGGGTGGGGTTTGGGGGTTTATGAGTGTCTGTGAGAGGTTGTGTGTGTGTGAGCGTAAAGGAGTTTAAGTCAGTAAGAGTGTGTGTGGGAATGTACGTATGAGAGTATGTGGGAGTGTATGAGAGAGGGTCTGTGTTTGTGTGTATGTGTGTGTGCGTGTGTGTGCGAAAGTGCCTGCCTGTCTGTCGGTATATCTGTATATGTGTATGTACAGTGCAATGGGCTCATCTGTAGTGTGACATCAACCCAACGTCCCGATTTATCCATTACCGTATCCTCTGTTTGGTCACGCCAATGTTCCATGCCTCAGTGCATCTTACCTGCAGCGTATGAGATAGACAATTTTGGCTGAGTCGCATGAGTACTTGCCACGTACATGGTGGGCGGTGTCCCCACGCGTTATGGTGGCATCTGTGTCGACACTCTGACATGTCTTGCAGCGTCTACCATGAACATGTTGCATGATATTTTCCTGAACGTCGAGCAGTTTGCGACGAACAATGATCTATTTGAGGTTTGCTAGCTGTTTAAAGGCGAGACGTGGAGGTGTGGGGAAAGTCTTGGTGAGGTTCTCATCCTCAATGAGAATGAGTTGCAGGCTGCAAAGAACATGATGTAGTGTTTCGGCTCGTGGGAAGTACTGGACAACGAAAGTACCCTGCCGTTTGCAGCTCACGTCTGTCCCCGAGGAGGTTATTAAGGTTTCTCGCTGGGGCATGTCGGAACTGGTTATCGATGAGTTGAGCATCGTACCCCGTTCTTATGAGGACATCCTTGAGTGCGTGTAGGGAACTCAAAAGAACTGAATGCAAAGTCCTGATTGATGTGTTTCGTTCACGGGTGTGCTGTTGATTCGCTTCGGCCGGTAGTTGTCTGTATTATTCCTGTTTGTTCAGTTGTCAGCACATTTCCTTGCAGTAATCTGTTCTATTCTGAATGACCATGGTTCGTGCTTTATCTGCTGTTTTGATGACAATGATGGGATTGGTTTCGAGAGCATGGATGACGTTGCATTGTGATCGGGTGATGTTCTGATCTACCTTCTGGGTACGGCTGATGAATCTGGCATTTATGTATTTCCTGATGGTTTGAGCATACCTGCCAAGCTCAGGACAGCAGCCCGCAGGTGGGGTCCATGTTGACTTTCACTTGGGTCACTCCTCTACAAATCCCTTTGATGACTGTTCAGATTCGTCGATGGGCTCATAGGGAGCAGTGCTGGCATCCTGAAAGAATTCCCGGCGTCTCGTACGTCTGATGAATTCCTCAGTGTCTGTTGCAAGACCCAAGAGTCACCACCACCGACACAACCAACACCAAAATGGACCCCATTCTGTAAACTTTTGTTATAAATGCTGCTCCTTATTTTCGTATTCTCCACAATTACATGATGAAGGAGCAGCGCTCCGAAAGCTAGTGCTTCCAAGTAAACTTCTTGGACAATAACCTGGTGTTGCGCGATTTTTACCTGCTGGTCCGGGTTAACGTGAGGAAGGAGGATATGTTCATAATTTGAAAAAAAAAAAGACACAAAAGAATGGATAAATCCCCTATGCCAGGCAAGATATAACATCGGTTACTACAGGAACAGAGGGAAGAGATTGCTGCACATTTGGTGATGATCTTTGTAACCTCACTCTCCACTGGAGTAGTCCCAGATGATTGGAGCGTGTCAAGTGTTTTCCCCTTGTTTACGAAAAGAAGTAGGGAATGCTGGGAATTTCAGACCAGTCAGTCTTACGACACTGTTTGCCACAATATTGGAGATGAGTCTGAGACATAGGATTTATGATTACTTGAAAAAACATAGTTTGATTTGAGACAGTCAGCTTAGCTTTGTGAGGGGCAGGCCATGCCTCACAAACCTTATTGAAATCTTTAAGGATGTTTCAAAAACACGTTCAAGAAGTTAAAACAGTGGAGGTAGTGTACACGGATTTCAGGAAAACTTTTGAAAAAGCTTCCCCTACGGTCGGTTCATTCATGAAACAAGGATACATGGGATACACGGAAATCTGTCATCTGGCTGCAGAATTGGCTGGCTCATAGAAGATAAAGTTTGGAAGAAGATGGAAAGTATTCAGTCTGGAGTTCTGTGAACAGTGGTGTTCGGCAGGGATAGGTACTCGGATTTCTGTTCTTTGAGATTTTTATAAACGACTTGAATTAAAAAGTGAAAGAGTGGGTTTGTACGTTTACCAAAGAAACGAAGGTTGGTGGGGTTGTGGATAGTTTGGAGGGCTATTTCAGTTTGTAAATGGATATTGCCAGGTTGACGAACAAGGCTGAGAAGTGGTAGATTGAGTTCAACCTGGAAAAGTGTGAAGTTATTTACTTTCGAAAATCGAATTTGAATGTAGCATGCAGGGTTAAAAACAGGATTCGTGGCAATGCGCAGGAGCAGAGCCTTGCTGTCCATATCCATAGATCACTCAAAGTTGCCACCCAGGTTGATAGGATTGTTATGAAGGCATATGGTGTGTTGGCTTTCATTAGCAGGGGATTGAGCTTAAGAGCAGCGCGGTTGTGCTGCAGCTGTACAAAACTCTGGTGGGGCCGTATTTGGACGATTACGTTCAGTTCTAGTCACTGCATTATCGGAAGAATAGCGAGCGTTGGAAAGTGTTTAAAGAGATTAACTAGGATGTTGCTGGTATTTGTGAAGAGCTTATGAGCAAAGGCTGAAGGACCTGACGCTAGTTTCGTTAGAGAGAAGAAGTTTGAGAGGTGACTTAATTGAGGCATATAAGATAATCAGAAGGTTAGATAGGGTCGAAGGTTAGAGGTAATGTATATTCAAATGGTGATGAATAGCACGAGGGGACACAGGTCTAATTTGCTGGGTGACAGAGAAAGGACAGAATTCAGAAGTATGCAGGGCTCAGTGGCCTCTATTGCGCTGTATGTTATATATACTGTAAACTGACAACACAGCGAAGGGCAGATTGTTTACATTTTGCAGCCTTCGTGAAACAGGAGGATACAAGCCTCATGTTTCCAGAGAGAGTCTGAACTTTCTACCTCACAGGAGAGTGTCCGAGCAGCTCACATCCAACATGCAGATTGGGATTCAGGGAAGTGAGCAGTTCATATGAAAAGCAGAAGAATCAGTTCTCCTCAGTTTAGAGCTGGGATTTGAAGTTTATTTCAAATGTTTTATCTTGACTTCTCTTGATGCTCCCGAACAATCCCGCGGACTGTTCTGCACTTCACAGTTGTTGCAACTAATTTGATGATCCAAAGGAAATACCCTTTCTCCTGATTCACCTCTGGTCTCCCACCGTGCCTGGACAGACTGTTTTGGAAGGCAGGAGCTGTTATCACACACAGTTCTGCACAGTCTCTTGTAGGATAATCACCTGCAGGTTCACAGAGTGCAGGCAAGCAATTGTTTTCTATTGTTTCTCTAAACAATTTGCCAGGAGGTGCGAGGGAGGAGCGAAGGACTTCTGGGAAGGTGAGCCTAACTGTTTAAACGACTTACTTCAGGCTCCGGGGCTCCATTTGCTGAGATGTGCGAGGGAGGAGCGAAGGACTTCTGGGAAGTTTATAAGTTGGTGAGATCTAAACCCGAGACTCTACATCGTATAGCCTCCCTCCAACCCACCTCCTCTAACCATACTTGGAGTCTGTAAACTCAGTAAGTTTTCAGGTTTCTCTTTTTTTTCTTCCCTTCCTTTGTTTATTCTGCGCAGGCTAAAAATGTAGCGGTATATGGATGTTAGGGCAGTTGCATGTTCGTCCAGCAGTATGTGGCAGGTGAGAGACACTTCACATGTCTCTGCCAACTACATCTGCGAGAAGTGCACCCAACTCCAGCTCCTCGAAAAGCGAGTTAGAGAACTGGAGCTAGAGCTGGAGCCGGTTGAAGAACGGATCTTCCGGGAGGCTCAGGAGGACATTTAGAGGATGTACAGGAAAGTGGTCACTCCCCAGACACAGGATAAGGATAGCTGGGTTGCTGTCGGTGGGGGCGGGAGGGGGGTGCGTTTAAAGGGAACATATGGTCAGAGCATGGATCCCCTGTGGCTGTTCCCCTCGGCAATAAGTATACTGTTTTGGATTACTACTGGTGGTGACACGGAAAGCCATAGTTGTCAGGTCTCGAGCACTGAGCCTGGCACTGTGGCTCAGAAGGGAATGGGAGTAATAGAAAGGCGCTAGTGATAGGGGACTCAATAGTTAGACGGATTGACAGGAAATTTTGTGTTCAGGAACGGGACTCGCGGAAGGTATGTTGCCTCCCTGGTGCCAGGCCCCGGGATGTCATATGCTTCTGAAGGGGAAGTGTGAGCAGCCAGAAATCGTGGTACATATTGGCACCAATGATATAGCCAGGATAGGGATTGCTGTTCTGAAAAATGACTACAGAGTGTTAGGTTGGAAACTGAATAGCAGGACGAGAAGAGCAGTGATCTCAGGTTTGCTACCGTTGCCGCGAAATAGTGAGATTAGGAACAGTCAGTGAATGCAGTTTAACACGTGGTTGCGAGGTTGGTGCAGGCGGGAGGGCTTCAAATATCCAGACCATTGGGATACCTTCTGGGGAAGGTGGGACCTGTACATGAAGGACAGGTTGCACCTGAACTGGAGGTGTACAAAAGTCCTGGGTGGGAAATTTGCTCGTGTGATTCGGGAGGGTTTAAACTAGTTTGGCTGTGGGGTGGGAATCATAGCCACATGTCTGAGAGGGGGTTAGTTGAGTACTAGACTGTGACAGATTCAACATATCCGAACAGGAAGGTTGCTCACGCTATGACACAAATGGATTGGTTAAAGTGTGTCAATAGACAATAGACAATAGACAATAGGTGCAGGAGTAGGCCATTCTGCCCTTCAAGCCTTCAGCACCATTCATTATGATCATGGCTGATCTTCCTCAATCAGTATCTTGTTCCTGCCTTATCTCCATACCCCTGGATTCACCTGTCCTTGAGAACTCTATCCAACTCTTTCTTAAACGAATCCAGAGACTAGGCCTCCACTGCCTTCTGGGGCAGAGCATTCCACACACCAACCACAATCTGGATGAAGAAGTTTCTCCTCATCTCTGTCCTAAATGGTCTACCCCTTATTTTTAAGCTGTGTCCTCTGGTTCGGGACTCACCCATCAACATGTTTCCTGCCTCCAGAGTGTCCAATCCTTTAATAATCTTATACGTCTCAATCAGATCCCCTCTCAATCTTCTAAACCCAAAGATATACAAGCTCCGTCGCTCCAATCTTTCAACATGAGCTAGTTGAGGAGAGCAGTGGTTGGAATCTTTTTTACAGAAATAAAGTTGTAGTAATTGGTGGAGGCAACAGAGATAGTGAGTCGTACAGTTGCTGCTGGACCTTACAGAGATTGGGAAGGTTGTGAGGCAGGAACTGGTTACAGAGATAGGTAGCGGATAGGTTTTGGATGAAGTTAGGGAGATGGGGAGGGACGTAGGGGCTGGAGCAGGTAAAAGAGATAGGGAAAGTTGTCGGGTCTGGCCGAGGTTAAAGTGATAGAGTGGTTTGGAGGTGTTGGAGTTTAGAACGACAGCGGGGTGTAGGGGCTGTAGGGCCTACGAGTTAGGGAATTTGTATGGCCTTCAGGAGGTTTTGTGATCGGGACTGTTGTAGGGGTGGAGGACGTCAGCGAGATAGGGAGGGTTTTTGGAGCTGGAGTTTAGAGAGATAGGAAGGGATGTAGGATTCAGAGGTGAGAGAGATGGGGGCGTGAAGAGCCTGGGAGAGATTGCATGGATAGGGAGTGGCTTAGAGCCTGAAGGAGTTTAAGAGTGATAGGGTGGGGTATCGGAGATAAGATAGAGTGTAAAGGCTGGCAGAGTTGACAGTGGTAAGAATGGTGTAGGGGTTTACACAGATAGGGGTTGGCATTAATCTGCATTCCAAACAAGCCAGACAAATGATTGAGCTAATCAAGTCCACACTCAGCTCCTTAGGGAGTATATTTTAATATTCATCTGTTCAGATATGTTGATAGACACCTCTGGAGCAGATTGAACTTGAAGCAATCTTCTTAAATCAGAGGGAAGGACACTATAAATAAGTTATAAGAGAGTTCTGTGTCCGAGGTTCAACACTTTTCAGCTGCTCCAATAAATGATTACCCCTACGCCATAAAGTCACAAGTCGTAATGTTTGTCAATGATTGGACAATGGTCAACGCCATTCGTCATTATTCAGTCATCGAAATAGTCCTTATGTAAAAGCAACAGGACTGCAAATCTTTGCCCCCCATCCACTGACACTCAGTAGCAGCAATGCCTGGTATTTACATAGTGCTCTGCAGAGAATTTGCAACGTACCTCTGAATCTACGACTGTCAATAAGGGCAAGGGGAACATATATATGTTCAAGGTTCGTTCCAAGCTACCCACCATCCTGACATGGTTCTATTCATTCAATGCCATTGTTGAAATACCGTTCCTATTGTTATTTTATGTCGACCGACAGAGGTTCACTGTGGCAGCTCGCCACCACCTTCTCAATAGCAACAAGGGTTGAGAAATAACTGACAGCTCAATCAAATTCTATGAATAAATTCCAAAATATTATCCATTTATGTCTAATCCTGGTCAGTGAGTTCTGTGTCTTGTGAGCGCAGGGGGTTGGAAGCAGTGAGTGCCTTGGTTTGTGCGAACAGCTGAAGGGGCCTGCTGTTTTTAGCAATCTGCCAGCATTTCAGAGACATGGCATTCAGACCGAGCATTGCACAGACACGGACTATCACATTCCACATAAATAAACTGTGATATAGACAGAGGCAATTGAAATGCATTCGACTGTGACAGTAAAATGTTGAGACAAAATGTTTATTACCATCAAACTTACTGTGTGTGAAGATTGCACAATATTAGTACAGGGGACAATAAATATATGCGTTCAAATTCCTTGCACTTAATACTAATCAATTTTCATTTAATAATTTGATCTTAATTTAATTTAATCTTAATACTAATGTAATAATTTTATTTTCATTTCAAAGACCCTTCCTGTGATTAGTGCTGTTTTTCATCATGTTGTTGTCATAAGAGTGAGCTGAATAAATGGACGGCTTTTGTGCTGACTGGACAATCGAAAATTATGTAGCATCCAAAAATGTCGAAACTTCAATTAAGGGACTTTGCTGTTAATGGTTAGAATAATGCTGAAAATGTTTACATAGAAAATTCTATCTCGAGCCACGCACAATGTAATTGGACTGGCCATCAATGTCGCCTCACAATTCTGTTTGGATACTGACGTTCTGGAGCGGACATACACTCGTTATGGTTTGTGAGGTGTTCAATGTAAGGTGCCATCTGCTACAGGAGACCATCGCCTTTTTAACACCTTCATTCAGGATCGAGTCCAAGGTACAGAATTACAGAGCTTCGATGGCACACCAGAAAAGATGAACTTGCAAGATATCCTTGTTGTCATATAATGTTTACAAATGTTAATCTGCGTTTCGATCAGCACTGAGAACTGAGTCCAATGGCCTGTCTGCTGCATGCATTTCTTGGTTGACTAGGGATGTCTGGCACCATCCTGTTGTGACGGATTGTGTGAATAATTGTCCAGCTCCAGTGTGGAAGCTCTCTCGACAGATTTGAGAGATGGCCAGACTTTCGGAGATTGTAGTGAGGCTTAGTAGCACTGTGTCTGAATTCAAATGTTTTCCATGCCTTTCTCAGCAGCTTTCATGACTGCAAAATGGTGTGTTCGCTGATCTGAACATGAATAAGACGTTAAATATGGTTGCTGAATTGTGTAATTCTAAAGTCTGCATTCTGGTAATTGTTCACTTCAATTCTTTCCAACTGAAAACAATGACGCTTGGTTTTACTGTAAAATACGTGAGAAATATTATCTCTTAATTGTGCGAAAACTAAATTGACCTGCTGTATATTTTCCACAGACTAATCAAGCAATAGTCAGAAATTGTAAGAAAGGCAGGATTCTGTGAGCACGACTACGTCCCAGGCAACATTACCATCCTCTTTATTCGGTTCCCTTCCACTGACGGGACAGAGCCAGGCAAAAGTGAGGGGTTGTGGGGATAGTTCATTGGTATTCAATCAATATAGTGCTCAGCATTGATAGTGGATCCTGTGACTGGTGTATTGCACTTTGTCAGGTGTTGAAGGTATAAATATAAGAGTAACATATAATTGAGCACATCATCAGTAATCCACCTGCTGCAGTTAGAACACTCCATTTAATATATTAGTAAATGTTGCCATGGGACAATCCTTGTAAGGATTAAGGTCCATCTTCACATTTTGTAGTATCCTCACCATGTTATGTAACGACATGCATGCTGAATGGGGCAAATCTTTAACAGATCGTGCAACCAATGACAGCGGTACATAAGGTGCAGTTGGCTATCAGCAGCAGCAGAATCATATGCCGTAGTAGTCACACAGTCTGCAACCTGACTGTCCAGCATATCTCCCACTGTGCAGTACCATCAAGCCAGTGATCCACACTGATTCAATGAAGGACATTGTGAGTACAAAAGGACATGGCACTAGCAGCACCAGCCTGACCGAAATATAAAGAGACAACCTAGAGAAACTCTTTTTGTCTTCAGCTATAAAACGGTACGATTTTCAGGCTTAAAACCACAAGCAAAAAATGTCCAAATCTATCTCTCCGGTCCTGCAGCATGAAGTCATAAAAGATAGTGGACAATAAAAGAGACCGTTGGAGGAGGAAGCTTGTCTCCACCAATGCAAACTCCAATCATCGGGGAGTACAGCATATCAGGGAAGAAATATAACTGATGCATTTGTAACAATCTACAATCTGAAGGCTGAACAGATGATACATTTCGGCCTCCTTCACTGGACCCCAGCTTCAAAGAAGCCAATCATCAGACAATTACCAATACTCCCCACGATACCACGAAATGGCTGCAGACATTTGAAACTGTGATATAACTCCAGAGATTGCCACATCCCTAGACAAGCTGTAATATTCCATCATGATCACTGACATCCCATATCTATGAGATAAATTGTTCAAGTATTTCCCACAAAAAAAAGCGGGGCTCTTGCGTTGCAGCCAGTCACTGACCATCGGTGAACAGACGACCAAGGAAGTGTGAAGGAAGGTGTCAGCAATCATGTGACCAATCAACATGTAACCCGCTCAGTGACGGTCAGTTAGTATCCCATCATGCACATTCAGCTCCTAACTCAATTGCAAACTTTATTGAAAAAAGTGAAATTCCAAAGGGGCAGTGAGAGTAAATACTTTGAGCATCAAACCACTATTTAACAGGGTGTGAAATAGGAGCCTCAGCAAAATCATAGTCATTCTAAATCTGTGTGAGGTACTCTCCTGGTTGGAATTGTAACCAGCCAAAAACAAGGTTATTGTTTATGTCAGTAATTGGAGCTCGAGGACAGCTCTGCAGCCATTCTTCAGGAAATCGAGTGTCTGAGGCTCAAACATTCCAGCTGTTACAATGACATTCTCCCCATCATAAGTACAGAATTAGGAATGTTCACTAATTATGCCATTTCTAAAACAGTCCACTTTCAAATGCAACAAGGCTTCGAACGCATCCAAGTTTAATCTCACAGGTTGCAAGCAATGTTCACAACACAGAAATACTCGACAAAAAAGACAAAAAAGAAACATGCTATCTTCATTTGATTTTCAAAAGGTAACCATCGGTGAGTGCTCACCACTGCAATTATCAGCATCCTGGGTGCTATTATCGATCCGATATTACCATGAACTATTCATATAAATAACACTTTCATCAAGAGCAGGTCAGAGGTTAGGAATGCTGCAGTGAGTAACTCATCTGATGATGGATTACATCCCCAAAATAACCCAGGACAAAACTAGTCCATTCCACGAGCATCCATTCCCTGCAGTACTGATGCTCAATAATAGCAGTATTTTCAATATACGAGGTGCTCTGCAGAATGATTATAAGGTAGCACCTTCGAAACTCAGTGCCACCTAGAAGAACAAAGGCAGCCAGGTACATTAGAAAACCAGCTGTGGCCAAGCTCATCTCTTCATACGTTCAGATGTGATAACGTTTGCTCATGAGTTGAAAATGCACAACCATTCATATCACACAATCAGAAGAAACGCAACACTTAGGCTGTCAAATGATAAGTAATTGCGTGCCACACAGATGTCAGGTAATGACCGCGACAAACCAACGCATCATTGCCATTCCAACATCCAAACTCATTACCAATGCTGAATCCAATGGCACGAACATTCTCAGGTTTATGCAAGACAATATCGCTGCGAGGGTTAGAACATGAGATCAGAAATTAGGAGTCCTATAGCTTGCAAATTTTCGCCTGTTTTGCCAAAGACTGTCCATTGACTCCACGGTTTAAGTCAGGAATATGATGGAATAATCTCAACTTGACTAAATGAATGCAGTTCCGACACGACTCAAGCAGTTTGACATGATTTTAGAGGAAGCAGCCCACTTGAATGGTCCCCATCTACAATCACTCCCTCAATACACCACCGACAATTGTCAGCAAGTGTGAGTACAATGATACCCGTTAAACATCACTATCGAAGGTCATTACTACTCACGTCTGAACGGAAATCGGCAGTGTTAAGGAAATAGTGAACACAATTGATTTGATTCAAATGCAAGAATTCGAAAAGACAAAACTAGACTAACAGCTGGGGTCCGAATATGACTCAGTCTCCTTTTATTAAGCTGGAAAGAGATTTCATGCAAGTCAACAGGAAACAATAACATAAGATAAATCAGAATCAAAGCAGTGATAGGTATTCTGAGGGGAGATGAAAGTGATCTCAAGAAAATGTGATCTCACAAAGTTAAAATCTTCTGCTGCTTATTCCACGGTTTCTTGGAAGTGCAGGAAAACACAGACAAAACAGCAAAACTTACATCAGACAGTGGGAACTCAGTATCGCAGAAACCTGGGAGGAGTACAGAATGCGGAGGGGCAAGAGCAAAAAGAAATTAGGAAGCAAACAACATATTTAAAACGATGCCGGAAAGAAAGATGCATCAATCTTTAGTCGATTTCTTTTCAATACAGATAACGAAAATAAGTAAAGAATAAAAGGCAAACAATGGTCGCCAAATAGAGTCGCAAAACGTTTGTATATCGTTCTGAATTTGAATTGAAGCTTAAACGGACCTCGACAATATGGCCGATCGTGAAGAATCTGGAAGAATTGGCTGAAAAGCTTATCCACCCCTTCTGATATTACGTGGTCGGGTCAGAGCGGCAGGCTGGTTTTGAATGGCAAGATTTGGGAACCTTTGATGACAAGAGAAACGTTGAGTTCAGTGAAAAAGTAAAGAAGATGCACTTCGAAGTGCTTGGCAACTGAAGTCAGTCAGAGGTGTCAAAAACATTAAAAGCAGGAAAAGCGTAAATAAAGAATTCGGAGGGCTCGAAGGTCCCATGAAACGTCTTTGGCAAACAGTGCTATCAGGATTAAGAGGGTAGCCGGGGGAGAGTAGGATTACTCAAGGAGAAAGGAGATAATTAATGCATGGATCTGGAGGAAGTGGGTGAATTCTTTGCTGAATACGTTGCTTCGGAACTATCAAAACAGAAGGACATGATGGATTCTGAGTTCAGAGAAAGATATGGTGACATTCCAGAGTATTTCAGTATTTAACATCGAAGGACGAGCTAGGTATTGTGAATAGCATGCAAGTAGACAGGCCTCCAAGATATGACGGTATACACTCCAAACTACTGAGGGAAGCAAGTGAGTAAATTGCTGTCGCCTGGTGCACAGTCTTTGTGTGCTCTTCAGTCACAGCGGAGTTTCCAGAGACGTGGAGATTAACTAACGTTGCTCCTCGGTTGAAAAAATGCAACATAGTTAATCTAAGAAATGTCAGCTCGGTGAGTCTTATGTCAGTTATAGGGAATTATTGGAGATTATTAGAGATAGGATTGACTCATAACAGCTGCATATGACCTGTTTAGTAATATGTGAAGCTATCACATCACTTTCCTTGTTTAAAAGATAGGAAGGAAGTAAGGGATGGCAGCAAGTGTGTGAGGCGAGGATGGCTGTAGTGTCCAGAGGAGTTTACAGAGATAGGAAAGTATGTGAAATTTACAGGAATATGGATTGTTCTGGGACATTTCCAGGAGTATGGATTGTTCTGGAGCTGAAGGAGATGAAAACGAACAGAATTGATTGAGATTTTGATTGAAGTGAAAACGGAGCTGGACCAGTGACATCAATATTTTGGCAAAAAAGAACATTTTAAAATAAACCCTCAATGAAACCTGGTAAAGAATGACAGCGAAACAAATTATTATATGACTTGGCTCTCTGTGTCTATCTGCAGCAGAAGTAAACTCAGGGACGTCGACATGGCTGTCAGGCAAACGAAGCCTGCGGATGGATCACACACTGTGACGGGGAAGTGAATTGCCTGTCTTCACAGATTATGGTCAATGATGCAGATTCAAACCGCACCAGTTGAAAAATACTTTGTTTTTTTTTTCAATTATAAAGTTTCAGGACGTGAGAATTTATGCTGATCTGAAGCTTCTTAGACTGGACCGCTGATCAAGAATTGATGCCTCGGCGTTGTTGGCTGTAAGGAGCCATTTCTGTTGTAACGACTTTCCTTCCGAATCAGATGCAAACATAGGTACAGAATAGGGAAATACATTCAGAACTGAACAAGTCCGGATTTACTTTACTTTTATAGCTTCAACGTCGATTCTGGAAAACTTTGCCACAATGAGATGAAGACAATCGCACACTCCCTTTCTTCCCTTAACGTGCTCTTACCTATCGTGGATCGGAGCTCCAAAATATGATGAGAGAGATCATGGACTCTTTCCCCAGCTAGGGCAGAGTACCAAGTCCCATTGTCAGAAGAGGAAGATCCCAGCCTCCGTAATGGGGCTCTGCAATTGCAGGTTATTGCATTTTTGAAACCCACACCCAACCAGACAAATCTTAGATTTTTTTTCTGTGTTCAAGGTTTATGTAAAGATTTGTAGCACTGATTATATTCGCCGTGGTTGTGGGTATGTTAGCATACCTAGGACGAATATTTGCAGATGCTTCATCCCCTGTCTAGGTGACATCTTCAGTACTTTGTATTCTCATGTGAAACGCTGCTGTACTGCGTCTTATGGAGTATATTTGATTCCGTTTCTGTTGCATCTAGTTGCATATTGTAGTGGCCAATACATTGAATCTAGGTCTAAGTGTTTGTTGGTGTAATACGTCGATGAGTTCCATGCTTCTCGGAAGACTCCAGCAGTCCTCTGTTTGGCTTGTCCGATGAATGATGCGTTGTCTGAGTCGAATTCGTCATCCCTGTCATCTGTGTGTTGCTATTTGGGAGAGTTGGCCATTGCGTTGTTTACCTAGTTGGTATTTGTGCATGCGGATAGCTAGTTTTTTGTCTGTTTGCCACTGGCTTAGTATTCCTAGAATTACGCACTCATCCATGGACTCCATCAACGCGTACACAGACCCATACCCAATGTTCTGGCCACTAAAACGAACATCCGTGGGTTTCAAAACTAAGTGCTATTGAACTACAATTGCATAGGGCCACTACCTAGCCTGGGATCTTCCTGTTCTGAAAATAGTCTTTGTACTCTGCACAGGCTGGGGAAAGATTTTATGATCTTCCTGATCGGGATTGGAGCTCATTCCAGGATAAGTGAGAACACGTTAAGGTGAGAGAGAGAGAGTGTGAGATCTTCCTGATCTCATTGTGGGATTGTTTTCCAGGATGGATGCGGTTCACTATAAGTGCCTAATATACCGGGGTTTGTTCAGGTCTGAATGTATTTATCTATTCTATCACTATTTTTCGGTGTGCTCCTGAACTGAAAAAAGTTAGAACCGAAATATCTCCCCCCAGCCAAAATCTCCCAGGGATCAATTATTCATCAGTGGTCAACTCAAAATACCCTCAAATCATAAAAAGTTCTTACTCCCTAAAATATTATAATTGAAAAATAAACATGCTGTTTCAAAAGGTGTGGATTGAACTTGCACTGTTCACCATAATCTGCGAAGATAGGTAGTTCAATTCCCCGACCACAGTGTGGGTTCCATCACCAGGTCTCACGTGCCTGGATGTCCTGTCTCTGGACCTGACTTTTTTTTTTCTGCGACAGGGAGTTGCAGCGCTATGTCAGATGATAATTTGTCCCCTTGCCATTTTTTAATCAGGTTTAATTGAGGCATACATTTTAAATGATCTCAGATCCAAATATTCACCTGGCTGACCCAGCTCCATTTCCACTTAAAACAGAAACTAAACCTATTCTTACTTTTGCAACCTCCTTAGGCCCGTAGAATAGTACATATCCCTGTAGTATCTACAAGTCTTCACACGACTTTCTATCCCTGTAACCTCCTCAGGCCCATAGAGTTATCCTGGTCTCTGCCACTTGCTGCCTTTCCTGAATTACTTCCTATGTTTTCAACAAGGCAAATATAATGATAGATTTCAATAAAAGCAAACATTTCAGATATAGCTGTCAATACGGGATGGTGGCTAGTCTGTGGCCAACTGAGAAATGAGTATTCAAGGGTTTTCACCATTTTTACAGAAAAATATAAACAGTCCAACATATTGAAGTGGTATTCCGTTTAAAGAATGGTATCAGTATCAAAATGATGCAAATCAATTTACACACTACACCTCCCTGCCCTCTCCTCTCATCCCCATACATTGATCTTCTCATATATTCGTAAAGTTTGAAAACTTCAGAATATAACACAGCATAACAGTTGATCTAGCGACAATAAAAGATATGACCCAGTCTCACTAGTGTGCTTTTATGCAGCTGAGGAAGGACAGCATTTCGACTTGGACAATACATCCATCCTAGGATAAGCCGAGCAGAGACGGCACGAGAAGTCCAAGAAGCATGACATTTCAACTAGAACGCTGTCAACAAACTCATTGATTGGATCCCTTTTCCCACCCCTTGAGAAAAAGAACAGGAAATAGCATCACTATAGAAAATGACATCACCAACCGAAGGAAACCTAAACATATAAATATAAAACGGGCTTCACCACCAGAGCTTCATCCGGAGGGTCACTCAAGATGTTACCTCTTATGGTCATGAAACGTCAGTGAAAGAACTTTCCACATCAGCGAGCAAACCGTCATCCAATACCTCATCCACGATCCTATTGTTTCTTCTTCAAATTCATCTGATGACAAATTCCAGGCATTTTTACATTTTGACTGGAAAAGAAAAAAATAAACTTGCTTTTCATATTCCTTCAAACTTTCCCCCATTCTCCTAAAACTATGCCCCCAAGTAAATAATATTTACACCCTGGTAAAAAAAAAAGGGGTTTCGACTGCCTATTCTGTCCATGACTCTCAAATTTTTGTAAACATCTGTCAGGTAGCCCCTTTGCCACTGATGTCCAATTGACAACAAACCACAGGGCTAGAGTTCTCTTACCAGACAACATCCAGTCAAATATTTCTAAAGCCCTCTCAAATAGCCCAACATACTTTTGGTGATGTGGGATACGGTACTCTAAACAAATATGCCAAATGTGACCGAAATTAAGTTCTTTTCAGTTGCAACATGACATGTTAATTTTATACTCTCTGCTCTGATTTACGCACATGACCATGCTGACATGCCTTCTGAACCACACTGTTTGCCTGCTTTGCGACTTCCAGGGAAGTTCTGACTTGTCCGCCTCGATTCCTATTCATATTGAAGCTACTTAGATTTCTTCCATTTGCTGTATACTTGCCTCCTGCTGACGACATTCCAAAAACATCACCTCGCAATTGCACGGAGTAAATTACATCTGCCTCTTCTCTATCCAGGTGTCCACTGACCAATATCCTGTTGCATCCTCTATCAATCATCCTCATGATCCGTAACTCGGCCAATCGATTCACAGATCTCCAGTCAGTAAAATAAAAACAGACTTCCATCACAGCTCTGTCTGCTATGAGCATACAGTTCTCCAACAGTTTACCGATTGACCGCTGATCCAATTTGAATTCAACTTCTGCATGAGCCCACCATAATAAACCTTATCAAATGCCTTGCTAAATTCCATATCGCAACATCCAGCCCCATGCCGTCATCAATCACTTTTGTCACTTGCTCAAAACAGTCAATCGAGTTTGTGAGACACAACCTACCCAAATAAAGCAGTGTTACCTTTCGCCAATATGTCCATATTTTTCCAAATGTGAGTAATATCCTCTTTCTAAGAATCTCCAATAATTCCATCCCACTGACATATGGCTCACCGAACTCTAAATTTCTTGGACTGTCCGTGTTGATCTTCTTCAAGCAAGAACCGACATTAGTTATTGTCCAGATCTCTGGAACCTCTCCTGTGACTGAAGAGCATTCAGGGAGTGAGCACAAGGGCCAGTAATTTACTTCGTCGCTTCACTCAGTGTTCTTGAATTGACCCGTTATATCCTGGAGATTTGTCGACTTCAATGCTTTTGAAAAGTCCCAGCATATTCCTCATTTTATAAATACCGAAACGCTCTGTAATATCAATATATTGTTCTCTACACTCAGCGTCTACCATGTATTAATCCTTATTTAATACCAATGCAGAGTATTCACCCACCTCCTCCAGTTCAACGTATTAATTCCTTCCTTGTCCTTGCGTTGACTTACTCTTTCCCTTGTGACCCTATTCTTCAAGATAAACGGGTTTGGGATTTGCCTTAATCCTATTTGTCAAATCCTGATGCCCTTTAGCAATTCTAAATCCTTATTTATGTTTTTCCGATTTTTCATTTGTTTTTGGAGCCCCCGATTGTCTGCAGTTTGCAAACGCTTGGCTATTTTCCATTTTTCGTTTTGATCGAGCTCACAATTTCTGTTGTCATCAAATGTTCTCAAATCTGGGCGTTCTTGCCACCCTGTTTCGATGATCAGATCTCATTTTCCTAAAAGTAGCAACATCGAGAATAATGGATGGGCTTATCAGAAAATTATCGCAGATTCATCATGATTGCACACATTTTTCATGTCCCTTTAAGCTTCAATTTAAATTCAGAACCACCTATAAAACCTTCTGCATCTACACGCCGTTTCTTTTGTTTACCTTTTATCTTCGTTTCTTTGTTTATTTTTGTTATCTTCATTGAAAAGAAATCTGTGAAAAATGGCTTGATGCTTCTTGCCAGCATCATTTCACACGCACTGTTTGATTTCTGATTTTCATTTGGACCCAACTCCTCTCCATTCCACACTCCTCTTGGCTTTCTGTATTATTGAATTCCCACTGTCTGATGTAACCATTCCCGTTCTGCGTGTTCCTTGACTTCCGGGGAGCTCTGGATTTCGCAGCAACGCACTTCTTACTTCGTGAGAACTTACTTTCTTGGGAACGCTTGAATCTCACCTTATAATACCTACCACTGCTCCGGTTTGGGTTAATGTTCTCATTATTGTTTCTTGTTCAATCGAAAGAAATCTCTTTGCAGCTTAATGAAATGAGACGAGGCCATAATAAGAGTCCAGCTCTTAGTCTAGCTTTGTCCATTACAATACTTATGTTTGCATCAAAAGAATGATGAATATTCCTGAAATGCTGCCCTTTTTCTTGCAGTCAGCAGTTGGTATTGAGTGTGGATGGTGCACTGTGAGGAGTGTCATGATACTCATATCTGCTGGTGAGTGTCGTTGGTGGAGGAAGGGATGAATGCAGACGATTCAAGTGAGCTGCACAGTCCTCAGTCGTGTTAAGCTGGTTGAGTATTGTTGGAGTTGCACTCATTCAGACAACAGGAGATGAAATGATCATATTCCTGACTTGTATTTCGGAGATAGTAGGCACGCTTTCGCATGAAATGAGAAAAATTACTTGCAGCAGGATTCATGAGTTCTGATTGATCTTCACATGGGAGCATCTATATTTTATTGGATAAAATTAAGAATGTTAATGCCAATGGATTCAGCAACTGTATTCCCTTTGGATGTTGAGTAGCGACGATGTGATGGTGCACGAAGGTCATTGTCTGGCATTTGTGTGTCAGAAATGTTATTTGTCACTTGTCAAACCAAGCCTGACTGTTGTCCAAGTCTTGTTGCGTTTGGACTGATTGTGTGACCTGATGAGTTGAGAATTGAAAAATCATGAGCAAACCTCATTCCATCTGACCGTATGAAGGAAAGAGATTGCAGATAGCTGGTCTTCCAAATTATCTGCTGCCTTTGTTCTTCTCGATGGCAGTGAGTTTAGAAGGTACTGTCTCTTAAGCCTTGGTGCAGTGAATCTTGCAGATGGTATGCATTTCTACTGCTGAGTGTCAATGGTGGAGGGAATGGATGTTCGTTGAATTGTTAGTAACTAAATTGACTGGTGGTATCCTTGCTTATTCCTGGGATGTAATCCATCCCAGGCTTTGGCGAGTCAGCAGGTGAGTTACTCATTGCAGATTTCCTGGCTTCCGATCTGCTCTCGAAGACAATGCTGTTTAAATGACTAGTCCTGGACAATGTCTGGTCAATGATCAGATCCTGGAAGCTGTTAGACACTCTGATGCGGACTCAGTGATAGGAATGCTATTTTAAATCAAAAAAGGACATTTTAATTCTTTATTCTCATGGTTGTCTAATATTTGTGTATTGTGAACATGACTTGGTATTTGTCAGACTGACTTGGGATGTTTTCAATGTCTTGCTGTTTTTGAACATGTTCCATTTCAGGAGTGGTATAATCAGTAATATTCCCATGCCTAATGTTGTGTTTGAGAAAAATTCTTTTATGGAGGTGTAAATGGTTGAGCTTTGGGCACTCTCTTTCCTGAGGAATGGCTGCAGAGCTGTCCCGGATTTCGAATTACTGACACTGACAACAATCTTTTCCTGTTTGCTTGTAATAATTCTCAACCACTGAGTACTTCACCCAGATTCTGTTTAAATATAATTATACTCGGACTTATGTTGGCACACATGTCTAAATGGCGCATCAATATTAAGAATAATTACTTTCACTGCGCCTTTGAAATTCAACTCTTTTGCAAGTGAGCTTGCAATGGGGTCAGGAGCTGCATGAGTCTTACGGGACATTAACTGACAACACCCGAGCAGATTATTGCTGATTATTCACATTATTGCTGACACCTTGCTTCACATTCCCAGGGTAGACTGGACACCGATGAGTCAGTGACTGGCTGCAATGCAAGTGCCATGTTTTTGTACACAGGAGTCACTTGAGCAATTTATCACATTGTTGGAAAAGGTCAGTGTTTTTGCCGGAATGGAACTGCTTGGATAGAGATGTGGCAATCTGTGGACTTAAATTACAGTTCCCAGTGTCTCCAGCAATTTCTTGACATTATATGGATTGATTATGAATGGTCTGAACATTGCGAGTCTGTGATGCAGGGGACTACTGTAGGAGGACGAAATGAATCATCCGCGCAGCCCTTCTGGTCGAAGATTGTTAAAAAATACAGCTTAGTTTTCCCTGGTGTGCTCCGCACTCGATTAACTGGAGACTTCGTTATTGGCGGGCAATTTTCCTCCTCCAATCGTCTCTTTCATTGTCCACAATCTTTTATGTCGACATGGATCAGGACTGCAAAAAAGATAAATCTGAAGTATTGATTGTGGGATTACGGTGCTTTGTTCATCAGTGTTGTTTATGTTGTTTAGCATATAAATTGTACTATGTTTCAGCTGAACACATTA
>NC_057717.1:77783725-77800725 GCF_004010195.1 Chiloscyllium plagiosum | reverse complement strand
AACTGTTTTGAGAAGTTGGGGCAAGAAACTTATATTTCAAAATTAGGCTTGCTCAGAGGATACTGACGGGTACCTTTGTCAGAAAGAGCAAAGACAATTCGGCTTTCATAACGTCGGATGTACTGTATCAATTTGAAGTCTTGCCATTGGGTATGAAAAATGGCAGCCATATTTCAGAGATTATCCAATAAGTTCTCTGCCGGTCTCGCCAACTCTGTCGTATCTACAGATGACACGATTATATTTACCCAAACATACAAGGTACGTTTACAACATTTATCAAACTTGTTTGATCGACTTCGAAAGGCAGACTTGGTGACAAACCTGACAAAAAATGAATTTGCCAAAGCTCAAGTAAGGTTCCTGAGCCACGTTATTGGACATGAACAAATGGCGCCCCTGGATGAAAAAAAATAATTGCGAGGTTCTATTCCCAAAGACAAAAAGAGCTGCACTACGTTTCTTGGAATGGAACGGATTTTATGGAACATTTGAACCCAATTTTCGAAGTCTGGCTTCTTCACTCAATTAATTGTTAAAGAAAGGCAAGATGTTTCCATGGAAAACGAAATTTCAGAATACATTTGAGAGTCTGAAGGTTGTGTTAACCACTGCCCCGGTTAAAGGCACATCTAATTACGCAAGGTGGCAACTGATGCAAATGATGTTTGCGTCGGTGCTGTGCTCTTGCAAGATGTCGATTAAAAGATCGAAATACGTAGAAGGTTATGGGGCTTGGTTTATTTTGAGGAATTGAGTGGACGTAAGTGGAAATATGTGGCTAGTTGTGTGGAGAATTATGGGACTGGGAGATGTCGGAATTATTGTAAAAGAGGGTATGCAGTGAGGAGTGCGTAGGCTGGAGATTTGCTATGTGAGTGTTTCTGGTGCAGGTGTCATTTGATGGGGAATGGGAGTGTTAAGCGATGGGTGTGGATAGAACGTGGTGGTGTTGAGGGGTGTAAGAGGGCAAAAAGGTGTAGCTGCAATGGATGTCGGGAAATGGTTGGTGTATGTGAGTGTGGGTGGAAATGCGGGTTTGTGAAAGGATATAATTGCTCTGGAGAGAGTGCAAAGTATAATATACCAAAATGTTGCCGGGCTGGAGAATTATAGTTCCAAGAAGATATTTCAAACATTGGGCTTGTTTTCCTTGAAACAGCAAAGGCTGAGTGGGAACATGGTTGAAACATGCAGAACTGTGAGGCGAAAAGATAGCATTGTCAGGAGGTGACGGGGCACCAATCCCTTTTAAACTCACTCCTGTGCCCTGGGCATCATTAGCCCGGCGAACATTTATTGTCCATCTCCATTTGCTATATTCTTAGATGTATGGCAAAATGTCGCCAATTTCCTGTAAACGTTTCTGGCCAAAAATGTTAGGATGAGCAATATCTAATCACGAAATGTTTGTCCTTATATTCTGGAACAGGAATGGGACATCAGTAATACAGATGCCATCTGTCAGCTCTCTGATGTGGAAACCGATTTTTTTCAAATAATAGAGAAGACGCCGCATCCCAACAGCTTGCCTTTCAGTTTTGAAAATAGCTGCCTTTTTATGCACCCGTCCTCTCGAGTTTAATTCTACCCTACACGGACTCTTCCTCGACTTAGCCATCAGAATCATCATCTTCTCAAGTGAAATGTTGCAGTATTTTCATTTAATATCTCATCTATGTCCTCAGTCACCATATGACAGTCCAAACCTTGTTCCCACTCTTTCCCATAATTATCCATTTACGATTTGAAACATTTTGAGTAACCTTATCGGAGATGTTACGCTGCCAACATGTAATTCGTGGAACTTGAACCTGCGGCTTCTGGCACAGACATAAGGGCACAATAATTCTGCCACGAAATCTCTTTCTTTTAATCAGTCTGACCTTACCAAAAAAAAAACACTTCAGAAGGTTACCCACTAATCTATTGTCGTGTGCTCTCTTGACTCCCCTTCTCCACCTCCTCTATGCTTTCCGTCTCCAGTGCAGGGTTAATGAAGGGGAAAAAAATTCCTAAAGCTGACAAGACAGTTAACTTTATTAGACATGTTTACATAACATGTCTCTGAAGTTTGTTTGAAAGCACAGAGGAATGTTCATACAGCTGCAGTAGGTGTTTTCCAATCCGTTGATTTTAGCCGCAAGGGACTAGAACCTTGTGAATCAACCGTTTAATTCTTCCTGCTCAACAGTCAGACGCTAATCAGCCTTATAAATCTTAAGCGCAAGTTTCGTACCTGACTCCAACACTACACCTAACAGCGAGTTCCTGACACCTACAACTAAAATAAATTTGTCTCTGATACGTACTTTGAACTTAACAACTTTCACGTTAAATGCATGCACCTTAGTATTGGACATATCAACTATGGTGAAAAGCATTTTCACTCTCAACTCGATATAAATAGCATATGTCTCCCCTCTGCTTCCGCTGCACCACAGAAAATAAGATGAGTTTTTACGCTTTCTTCTTATTGTTCATGTCCTTTAATCCAGGCAGCATCCTGATACCCTATTCTGTACCCTCACCGAAGTCTTCATGATTCTCTAATGTGGTAACCAAAATTGAACCCAAACTTGAACAGAGGAAAAACATTATTGGCTCGCCAGTCCTCGGGATCTTTCCAGTGGTTAATGACCATGGTCAAGACCCAAGCAATCTCTTGCCTCACTCAATAACCTGGACAGATGTTATCAGGATCTATAGCTTTACCCACTTTTATGCTCTTCAGGAGACACAGCACCACTTCTTTCTTGATCTCAAAATGCTGCGCATATCAGGCTGTTCCACACAAATCTCATTATTCTCCACATCCTTCTTATTGGCGAATACTGATTCAAAATACCCCTTTAAGAATACCCACATCCTCTTATTCCAAGCACAGTTTTCCTCCAAAAATCCTTGAGTGGCCATACCTTCTCTGGAGCGATTCTCTTCTATTTAATGTTGTATAGAAATCGCTTGGACTCTCTTTAACCCTACTTGCCAAGAAAATTTCAGGGCACCTTCCTGCTGTCCTGAATCCCTTCCTGAGTTTTTGCATTTTCTTTTTATATTCCTCACAGGTCTTATTTAATTTTACCATCCTAAAATTCCGTGTTATCCAACTCCCCCTTACCTTGCCTTCCTTATTGTTCCTCCTGTCTGCAACATGCTGGTCTCAATACTGATCCCTTGGGAACGTCACTCCAAATTTCCTCTCGTTAGAAAAGTATCCAGGGGTCATTACTCTCTTTTACCTATAATGCTAGTCAAATTTGTATCCATGTCATCACTACCGCTTGCACCATGACTTGGAACCTTGCTCACAAGATTTCTGGTAATTCATGTGAATCACATGAGTAACCTTGGCATCATCTACACATCGCAATAATTTAAAATCATTCAGCAAGTTGCCTGTGCAAAATTTATCCTTGACTTTACCAAATCAACCCACCTTTTTCCACGTGACTGTGAGATCTGTCCGAACTAATTGCTGCCAAAAGCTTTCCCATCACCAGAATTAAACTGGCAATGCTGTGACTGTCAGGATTGACTTTAAATATTCTTCAGAACAAACCTGTAAGTTCTCTCCTTCAATCTCCTGGCACATCAACCGAGACCAGGGGAAACTGTAATGTTCAGGCCAGTCGCACCACAACTTAGCTCACACTTCACCCAAAAGCCTTAGATGTATCTCATCCTGCCCTGCTGTACTGTTCGCTCCGAGAGCGTCCACCATTGGGATAGCTACATGGATAGAAAATGTGTCCCTCTCAGTACTGTGTACCTGCACGTTAACAATTTGCTGATTAATATTGAAACTGTTTCTCACCCACATTGGAAAGTTTTAAAATAATCTTTCATTTCTCGACTGCGTGAGGCCCTGAACCACCCATCAACCTCGAGCTCGTGCACATTCGATAAAATGGCCAGGCCTCAAGACTCCGCGTCAGCCCTCAGGACGGGTCTGAGCTCCCCATCTAGCACAGTTTGTTCAGAAAGTCTGTCAATCCTGTGGTTCTGCCCAATAGGAAGTGAGGTACCATGAATGTCGTCTGGAGGTGAATGTAAAAGAAACGCGAAATCACTGGAGAAACTCGGATGTTTTGGCAGATTCTGAGGAGTTATAACAGAGGCAACATTTCCAATGCAGATATGTGGTACATATGCTGAAAATGATGGGGAGGTCGTCGTTCTCACTCTCACTGCTGCAATAAATGGCTAATGAATCCTGAAACAAAGAGAAGAGCAGTTAGTCACAGAAAGGGATGATTCATTGTGAGACAGGAAGAAAGAAAAGTTGATCATGTGGTTGGCTGTGCTTGAAGCAGCCCATGTCATTACAAGGGTCTGGACTGCGTGCAAAGGACACGGAAAAAGGTGTTGACGAATTAAAATTGTTCAATTTGATATTTAGCCCCGATGGCTGCAGGCTTACAAGCAGAAAATGAGTATGCTCTTTCCTTCGAGCTCAGATCCCTGGATCCCTGCAGCAGGCCTCCAGTGAGAGATGCTGGACCTGGGAAAACGGTGATGTGTAGAAGTGGCAGGAAACAGGGAAGGTCGGGATCATTCTTACGAAGCGTAGGCGTCCCGCAAAGAGGGCCTCCAAATCTGTGACTCGTCTCCCTGATGTAAAGGAGAAACTTTGTGAGCAGTTAATACAATAAACTCATTTGAGTGACGTGCAGGTAAAACGCTGCTTCACTTGGAAGGAGTCTGGGATCTTAGACAGTGAGGACGGATGAGGTAAACGGGCAATCTGTGATTGCATGGGTGCCATGGGAGTGGGTTGGAATCAGAGAAGAACGCGCGTGTCCCTGAGGGCACAGTCCCTGTAGGATGCTGACAAAGCAGGGAAGTGAAACATAAATGTTTGGTGGAGGCCCCACCATGTAGGTGGTGGAACTTGCTGCTCATAATCCTTTGGATGCAGATGGAAAGCATCGTATCGGCCTGCATCATGGCGTGCTGTGGCAACTGCTGTTCCCAAGACCAGAAGAAACTGCAAAGAGTTATGAACACCGCAGAGTCCATCACGCAAACGAGCCATCTACTTATAGCTCCCGCTGTCTCAGGAAAGCAATTGGCATAATCAAAGACCCCTCGCAGCTCCATTATAATCTCTAAAATCGTTAGAGGACAAAGATGTTCGATACACGCGTGTAGATTTAAGAACAGCTTTATCCCCAAAACTATTAGACTTCTAAACGAAGCTCTCAATTTTTAAATTTAGTTTTCCTCTTAGTCACTATCCACCTCTCTGCAGCCAAAACATTGTATCCTTCACTCTGTTCTATTACCTTCATGCGCTTTGTATGATATGTTAAGATCTGCGTGTACTGCACACAGAACAAAGCTTTTTTTTTAACTGTACATGGATACATGCAATAATAATAAATTTAAAATATTGGTGGGATGGCATTTAAGACCAGTGGAATCCACTTTGAAGATAAAAACTGTATCTTTCAGAGGCCCTGCTGGGATTGACAGGCCCGGTAGCCATATCCCAAACATTTTCTATACTGGTGCCCTCACCACCACATTCTCTTCCGTCCCACAACAGTGATAGGATCTCTTTTGGTCCTCTCTTTTCATCCCATAAGCATCCGCATCCAAAAGACCATAAGCTGAAGTTTCGGCTATTTCACATTCAGTTGTCCCATGGCCACTGGTCAAAAGAACCCAGTGTATGTTACCTGGCCGTGGCAACATGTAATAAGGACTGTGGCAGATGGAAGCTCTCTTAAAGCACACCTTCTGTGCAGCACAACTCATCAACTAGGAGAAAGTGAGGATCGCAGATGCTGGAGGTTAGACTCGAGAGTGTGGTGCTGTAAAAACACAACATTCCTGATGAAGTGCTTTTTCGCAAAACTTCGATTCTCCTGATCCTCGGATGTTGCCTGTGCTGCTGTGCTTTTCCAGCACCATACTCTCGCACATGTCATCACTTGGAACCACAGGACAATCTTCATTGAGCAGTACTCATCAGGCAGGTGAAAGGTGGACCAGAGAAGAAGAGGAAGAGGGAGAAAATGTTCGCTACCACGTCGGTGAGCGAAGAGACTCCTGCACCCCGCCCGCCCCCCCACTGCCCCCGCCATGCTTGAATGGCATTTTCACATTTCGTGCCGACAGTCTGTTTGTTCTCTGGTATCATTACTGATTCCAATTTTCACGGTTGTACATTTTCGTTATGTCCCTCTTGTAGAATGGACGCTGCGAAATTTGAAAGGTTCAGAAAAGATTTACATGCATGTTGTCAGGTTTGAACGGTTTGACGTTAGGGAGAGGCTGAATTGTTACGGGCTGTTCTCCCTCGAGTGTAAATGCAAAGTTTTAGAAAATCTTGGGGGACATCGATAGGATAAACAGACTAAGTCTTTTTCTCTGAGGCGGAGGAGTCCAGGACCAGAAGACATAGGATTAGGGGAACAGGGGCAAGATTTAACAGGGACCGACAATGAAACCTTTTCATAAAAAGGATAGTGTATGTACAGAATGAGCTATCAGTGGAAGTGGTGGAGTTTGGTACAATTACAGCTTGTAGAACATAGAACAGAGAAAATAGGAAAATGCAGCACAGAACAGTCCCTGAGGCCCAGGATGTTGTGCCGAGACGTAATACTAATGTCAAATATGGTAACTTAACCTACGCATCACTCAACTCACTGCTATCAACGTGCATGTCCAGCAGTCGCTTAAATGCCCCCAATGACTTCGCTTCCACCGCCTCAGCGAGCAACGCATTCCATGCATTCACAGCTTATTGCGTTAAGAATCGACCTCTGATGTCTTCTGTGTCCCTTCCTCCTAATATCTTCAAACTATGACTTCTCGGACTAGTCAACCCTGCCCTGGAGAAAAGTCTCCGACTATTGATTCTATCTATTCTTCTCATAATTTTCTGTATCTCGATGAGGTCTCCTCTCTTCTTCCTTCTCTCTAGGGAGAAAATTCTGAGCTTATTCAAAATTTCTTCATAAGCCAACCCCTCAGTACAGGCAGCATCCCGGTAAACCTTCTTTGAAACCTCTGCAAAGCCTTTGTATCTTCTCTACAGTAAGGCGACCAGATCTGGACGCAATATTCCAAGTGTGGGCTCAACAGGGAATAATGGAGCTGCAGCAAAACCTCGCGGCTCTTAAACGTGATCCCCCTGTAAATGAAAGCCAACACACCATATGCTTTCTTAACTACCATGTCCACTTGGGTGACAACTTTAAGGGAACTATGTACTTGTACATCAATATCTCTTTGATCCTTCACACTGCCAAGAATCCTGTCTTTAATCCTATATTCAACATTCGAGCTCGACCTTCCAAAATGCATCACTTCGCATTTATCCAGGTTGAATTGCATCTACCATTTCTCAGCCCAGCTCTGCATCCTGTCTATGTCGCACTGCAGCCTGCAGTAGCCATCCATACTATCGACGACACCTCCAATCTTTATGTCATCTGCAAATTTACGAACTCAACCCTCAACCTCCTCATCCAATTCATTTATAAAAACTACAAAAGACAGAGGGCCAAGAACAGAGCCCTGCGGGACCACACTCAAAACTGTCCTCCAAGGCAGAATACTTTCCACCAACAACCACTCTCTGCCCTCTGTCAGCCAGCCAATTCTGAATCCAGATAACCAAATCTTCCTGTATTCCATACGTACTGAATTTATGAATAAGCCGACCATGGGGAACCCTATCAAATGACTTGCTCAAATCCGTATGCACCACATCCACTGCTCGACCGTCGTCGACCTATCCTGACACCTCCTCAAAGAACTCAATACGGTTTGTGAGGCATGACCTACCCCTCAGAAAGCCATGCATTTAAAAGGCATATGGCTGAGTATATAAATAGGAAGGTTGAAGAGGAATATGTGCCAGTGTTGGCAAATGGGACTAGATGAATTTATGATATCCGAATGGCATAGACGAGTTGTATCAAAGGATCTATTTCCGTGGTATACATTTTTGTGACTCCATAATTAACTAATGTATGATGCCTAAACTGATGCTGCTTTCCCAACTCAATGAGCCATGAAAAATGTTACTGAGGAATTATCCATTGCCTGTCTTATTTTACTGTGATCACGAGCACTCCAAAAAATCAACAATAGTGTGTCATTTGGAAGAACTGTATGAGATGTCAAGTGAGCCCTTTCTTGCTATTGAGAACAAAAAGTCGCCTTTTCCAAGCAAAACCTGGTGACGCTGATGAGATTATTATTCGTAACTGGCAAAACATATATTAATGGGGATTAATGCTCAGTATGATACTCATTATTACTTAATCCTGCCTCAATAACGCACAGGATCCCAAAATACCATCTGCCGACCAGAATCTAAGTGTCGAGAAATTCTGACACTGACGTTAATGGATTCTTGCGGTACCAGCTCGCAACTTGCTTCTCCGAACATCTACGTTGGACACCCGGAATCACCATCTGAGGGTGTGCTCAATGAGCAACAGCCACATTCATCCCCTGTCGATGGATACTGGCATCCAACATCTGACATATGCAAACCTTTCCACACTATCACAGCACAGCAACAACGTACTTACAATTCATGCTTGTACCGCCAGGTTACTCGGACAATTTGCACAAAAGAGCAATTGGCCAGCTCACCGTCTAGGTGAGGCTGCATCTTTGCTCCTGCAGCTGCTGTGGGACCATGTCACATGATGCATGATCAGATTTAATCAACTGGATCTGTTCATGGTCCAGGAAAGGAGCTGAGAGTTTCATATTCTGTGCGTAAATGTGTGAGAAAGGATGGGTATGTGTGTATGTCTGAATGCATGGGTGTCTGTAAGTCTGAGAGTGTGCATATAAGTAGACGTGTATTTCTTTTGAGTATGTGTGCGAATGCATGCAAGTGTGTGTGTGTGTTTGTTTGAGTGCATGTATAAGTTCATGCGCACGCACATGTGTGTTTCTGAGAGTGTGAATGCATCTGGTTATAGTCCAACAGTTTTAATTGGAAACACTAGCATTCAGAGTGCTGCCCTTCATCGGGTGGTTGTGGGAGCAGCGCTCCTAAAGCTAGTGCTTCCAATAAAACCTATTGGACTATAACCTGGTGTTGTTGGACGACAGTCCAACACGCAGCATCTCCAAATCAAGCGTGTATCTGTGACAACACGAGTTGGTGTATCTATGTATCTATGTGTATGTGCCAGAATGTTGTGTGACTATTTGTGAAAGGGCTTGTTTGTCTGAGCGTGTGTGCATGTGTGTATGTTTGTGAGTGCGTGTGTGTGTGTATACGACTATGTAGAGATAGACAGAGACATTCAACAGAGGTGCAGAGAGGCAGAGTAAGGGAGAAAGGCAGAGGGGAGCTGGGGGTGTGGGAGAGAGACAAAGAGAGACAGACAACCATACTCGCAGAGACAGAGCCATATTAGCAGACAGAACAGAGGGCATTCAGAAAGGGGATGGGAGAGAGAGAGACGCACACCGATAAAGACAGGGGCATAGTCAAGAGGGATGGAGAAAGAGAGTGACGCACACACAGTGACAGTGGGACAATCAGTGCCAGAATCCTACACAATCCACAAAATGCAGGGCACAATAAGCGTCCAGATATTCATCTATTTTTGTTGCCATGGTTTAACCTCTGTAGTCTCTTTTGGAGGGGATATCCACAGGATCACCATCCTCTGAGTGAAGACAGTTCTCGTCTCTGTTTTGCATGGCCATGCCTTGTGAAATGCCAAAGAATAGCAAGGCTTCTGCCGTACGTTCGTGCATCACCTATGATTATGAAATGCTGTTGGTGTTTAAGGTTATGTCCTCAGCCAAATCCATGTATTCTCAGTCTAATACGCCATTTTTCACAATCCTGGAGAATTTAATACTGTGTTAGCTGGACTTCTAATCTTGCGACGGTTACTCAAGCCTATCTAATCACTTGGTCATCCCAACAAACTCTTTCCTCTTTTTGTGTTTTGCTGGTTGTCCGTTGACCGTATGAAATTTAAATACGTAGACAATAGGCCACGAGTAAGTCATTCAGCGCTTCAAGTCTGCGGGCACCATTAAACATTTTGGCGACTGATAATGAAACCCCGTCCCCTTTTCCCACTTTCCCCCATACACGCTGACTCCTGTAATCCCAAGAACAATATCTAATGCGTTCATGAAAACGTTCAATATTCGGGCGTCAGCGACCTTCCGGGGCAGAAACTTCCACAGGCTCTCCATTCTCTGGGTTAAGAGTTTCTGCTCACCTCAGTTCGCAATAGTCCATCATGTATCTTCAGGTTATGACCCCCTGGTGTATACTCCATAGTTACCTAAAGCAACCTTCCTGCGTTCAGCCTGTCTACCCCGATAGAATTTTATAGTTTTCTATGAAATACCTCGTCATTCATTTAAACCCAGTTTATACATTCCCAACTGATCCATTCTCTTTTCATACATCTGTCCTGCCTTTCCAGGATTAATACGTGAAACCTTTTCTGCACTCCGTCCATCGTCAGAATATCCTTCCACAGATAAGGAGACGACAGCGCCGCACACTCTTCCAGAGTTGGTCTCAACAAGACGCAGTGCAATTTCAGCAATCCATCCCTTGCCCTGCGACTCGTATTCCCTCGCTATGAAGACCAAAACACCATTTGCTCACCTGCTGCACCTTCTTGTTTACTTTCAGTGAGAGGTGTAGAAGGACACCAGCTCTTGTTTTCATGTCTACTCCTTTTTGGTCAGCAACTGATTGTTTCTGGACCAGGTACACCCTCAGAGTCAGAGTCATACTACACGGAAACAGACGTGTTTCTCCAACTCGTTCATACGAGTATTTTTCAGTTAAATAGTGCCAC
The DNA here is from genome assembly GCF_004010195.1 of Chiloscyllium plagiosum. NCBI lineage: Eukaryota > Metazoa > Chordata > Chondrichthyes > Orectolobiformes > Hemiscylliidae > Chiloscyllium > Chiloscyllium plagiosum. The sequence continues at coordinate 77,789,902 of NC_057717.1, read as the reverse complement.
CTGCCGACGCCTGGCACATATCACTTCAAATTTTCCTGTCTATGTACCTGTCCAATTGTGTTTAAATTTATAATTGTGACCACCGCTACCACTTCCTCTGGCAGCTCGTTCCATCCATGCACCATCCTTTGTGAAAGGAAATTCCCTCTCAGGGCTGATTTGAATCTTTTCTCTTTAATCTTCAACCAATGTGCTGTAGTTCTGAACTCTCTGTACTGAGTAGAAGATCTTGGCAATTCACTTTATCCCTGTCTTTAATGACTTTGTAAATTCTATAACGTCGCCACTCCTCTGGTATTCTCTGCAAGAAAAGTCTCAACTTATCCAACGTCACCGTATAACTCAATCCCACCAGTACCAAAAATATCGTTGTGAATTTAATCTACAATATTCCAGGTGCGGTCTCACCAGGGCCCTGTACAGCGGCAGAAGAACTTCTTTGCTTCTATACTCAATCCCTCTTGTTATGAAGGCCAGCATGCTATTGGCTTTCTTCACGATCTGATCTACTTGCATGCTTGCCTTCATTGAATGGTGTTCAAGAACACCCAGATGTCTTTGTACTGCCCCTTTATCTAACTTGACTCAATTTAGGTAGTAATCTGCCTTCCTGTTCTTGCCACCAAAGTGGATAACCATACATTTATCCACATTAACCTGCATCTTCCATGCAGCTGTCCACTCACCTGACCTGCCCAGATCACCCTGTAATCTTCTAACATCCTCCTCACATTTCATCCTACCACCCAGCTTTTTATCATCAGCAAATTTGCTCATGTTACTATTATTTGCATCTTCTATATCATTAATATATATTGTAAAAAGCTGCGGTCCCAGCACTGATCCCTGTGGCACCCCACTCTACACTGCCTGCCATTCCGAAAGGGAGCCGTTTATCACTACTCTGTTTCCTGTCAACCAACCAATTTTCAATCCAAGTCAGTACTTTGCCCCCAATAACATGCGCCCTAACTTTGCTCACTAACCTCCTAAGTGGGACTTTATCAATGGCTTTCTGAAAGTCCAGGTACACTACATCCACTGGATCTCCCTTTTCCATCTTCAGAGTTGCATCCGCAAAAAATTCCAGAAGATTAGTCAGGCATGACTTCCCCTTCATAAATGCATGCTGACTCTGAAATATCCTGCTACTGCTATCGAGATGTGCCGTAATTTCATCATTTATAATTGACTCCAGCATCTTTCCCACCACTGAGGTCTGACGAACTGAACTGTGCATCTGCACCCCAAATTCCCTCTGTTCAACAACTCTCCCCAGAGTCGTGCTATCTTGGAACCAATGGGATATATCCTGGATTATTAATGAGGGTGAGATTCGCAACACATGCTCCTCCAAAACGGAGCTGTGCTGATTGCAACCGCAAGACACATTTCCAATTGTTTGACAATCACCTCTGCTTTTCGCAGTTATTCATCTCTATCGGCTACAGCTTCTGCTCCTGCAGTTGCACTGAGTGATCTGAGAAGACGATGAATTCAGCACACGCATCCAGCTTCAATTTAACATGATGTTGCCAGAACCTGAAGAGGCTCTCGGAAAACAGGGGCTCACTCCCATTCTCAGATCGTCAGACAGAGAGAGATTGAAATTGCACCAACAGGGAAAGCAAAATGGATACGATATACATAAGATTTAGGAAGAGATAGAAAAATATTCGGAGACTTGAAGAATAATGCAAGGACAAAAGTACAAAAAAAAACGAGAGGTACAGAGAAAATGGAAGGATGTACACGCAGACAGTGAGAACGTGAGACTGATTTATGTAGAGAGAATGACAGTGGAAGACACAGACGAAAGAAACACAGGGAAATTGAAAGAGAAAAACAGAGGAAGGCGATAACAAAGGGACATGGCCATGGAGAAGTTTGGGATTGATTTGGGGTGCATCATGAAGCAATGTTTTACAGGTAATTCCATGTTGTTGTCTGTTGAGGTTTTCTCCTGAGGAAGGTGGGAGGCACCTTCAGGTTCCGGATATGATGTCATATCAACTCGAGCCTGCAGGAGGCATCAATTGGACGGTGCAGGAATCGTTTCCATACAGCATGACATATTGATACCATTGACTGCATCTTGGGCCGGGGACAAAACACTCAGAACAGAACGAAATCTGCAGAGATTAGTATAACAGCACCATTCAGAAGATGCTAACCAATAAAGAGATCTCATATAGAATACACCGAACAATACAGAGACATCACTCAGAACGCATCGACCACTACAGAGACATCGTATAGGAAGGTCTGACCATCAGAGATATAATTCAGAAGTCACAGAGATTTGCTTAGGCTGTGATAGCAGTACTGACTATCTGCCTGGTCCTGTGCGATTCACTGTGCTCTGAAATCTAGCAGGATCCTGAGACAACTCAGGGATCTCCGTGCAGCATTACATGCATCCAGCATAGTAGTGCAGGACAGCTTTGGGAGAGACACACAGGACCTAGCTTGGAGCTCCCTGCTCGATGCTCTGTTAGGGTCTTATGTCAGTACAGACTAACTGTCTATATGCACCCAAGGACCTTGCTCAGAATACTCTCAACCTTAGTGTTTGTGCTGGAAAAGTTGAGGACAAGAGATTTCTGACACCTTTTGGTACACATAATGGTTTACTCCATGGAGTTGATGTTGATGATAGGCGGAATATGAATGAAAACCTTCTGCTGCATCACTGCGTCCGATTCGTTTGCATCTACCACCGCTGTTGGAGCGGGTAGGAGAAGATGAAGGGTCAGCTGGAACCCAAATGACATGGAAGACAAGTATGGTTTAAATCATAGCGCCTGAGACTCGGGTTCAATTCCCACCTCAGGCGACTGACTGTGTGGATTTTGCACGTTCTCCCCGTGTCTGCGTGGGTTTCCTCCGGGTGCTCCGGTTTCCTCCCACAGTCCAAAGATGTGCAGGTCACGTGAATTGGCCATGCTAAATTGCACGTAGTGTTAGGTAAGGAGTAAATGTAGGGGTATGGGTGGGTTGCGCTTCGGCGGGTCGGTGTATACTTGTTGGGCCGAAGGGCCTGTTTCCACACTGTAATGTAATCTAATCTAATCATTGTAAATTATATGGTAAAGTATACCACAACATTGTGGGAACAGAGTGGGAACGAGGAATGAAGATGAAGAAGAAATTAACAGCAGAGACAATTCAGATCATCATGACTATCCTTCCAAGCAATACAATTATGGTAAGTTCCTTTACCCTGCATATTACCCATCATCAATAATCAATCAATCTTGATCATGGAAACACTCACAGCCTGACTTTAAACTTTCTGTCAGAGCCGTACAAAATGCAGACACACTGAGTAAGAAGAATCTTTGTCCATCATTCCAAAATGGTAATGCATGATTCTAGATTCCATCATCAATAAAAACATCTTACCACTTTATAGCTTTCATAATCTTTCCCATCAGTGGTGAGTATTGTAGAATGCCATAGAATCATTACAATGTCGAAATAGACCATTTAGCTCAACAAGTCCGCAGTGACCCTCCAAATAGCACCCAAACAAAAATCATCACCCGCCCTGTCATCCAATAAGTGTATCCGGTCAAAAGCTTCTCCCTATCCGCACATTGTGCATTCTCCCACATCGAGCACAACTGACCCAAAATACGTCGGAAGTGGAAATTAGCAAGGCCTATCGAGCTAACTTGCACATCTTTGGATTGTGGGAGGAAGAGTGTGGTGCTGGAAATGCAGAGCAGTTCAGATAGCACCCTAGGAGCAGAAGAATCAACTTTTCTGGCATAAGCCCTTCATTCCGAATGAGGCTTGTGGGCCGGTGGGCGGGACTGAGATATACATGGGAGAAGGTGGGGCTGGGGAAGGGAGTTGAGAATACATTAGGTAAATGAAGGTGGGGAGGATTTGGTAGATTGGAGAGGAGAGTGGAGTGGATAGAGAGGAATGATGAAAGACAAGTCAAGAGGGCGGTGTCAAGTTGGAGGTTGAGGACTGGGATAAGGTGTGGTGAATGGAAGTGATGAAACTGGTGAAATCCGCTTTAATCCCTTGTGGTTGCAGGTTCCCAATGCGGTAAATGAACCGTTTTCATCCAGACATCGGGTGATTCTTTTTGGCGATGTAGGAGGTCTTCCTCCACGCCTCAAATTCTGCCTTGCGAAATTGGAAACACAGGGGATTAATGTGGATTTGAGTTTACTCATTTCCCCTCGCCCCACCATATCTCAGAGTCATGCCCCCAACTCAGCACTTGTCCATCCACCCTGCACCCTCCTGTTCGACCGTTCACCTTCTCCTTCAACTTCATCCGTATATTGCTTACTAAGCCACCTTCTCTCCAGCCCCACCCGACTTCTGTTTATCTGTCAGCCTCCCAGCCACAAACCTTTGCCCGAAACATCGATACTCATACTCCTCGCATGCTGACAGACGTGCTCTGCTTTTCCAGCATCATAATCTCGACTCTGATCTCTCGATTCTGCATTCCTCAATTTCACCTTGTGGTTGGAAGCCGGAGCACCCAACGGAAGCACACGCAGACACGGGGAGAAAGTGAAAACTCCACACAGACTGTCACCTGAGGCTGGAATCGAAGCCCGGTCCCTTGTGCAAAGAAGCACATACTACGTGAGTGTGTCAATGTTGGAACGTCAGTACAGAAGGAATGATGCACTGCTGGAGTGTCAATAATAATGTGACGCCACATGTTAGAGAATCAGTACGAAGGAAGTGAAGACTTGCTGCAGGGTCAGGACTGAGGCAGTGCTGCATTGACACAGGGCCAGTATTGAGGGAGTATTGCACTTTTGGAGTGCCTGCGCAGAGGACCACTGAACTGTCAGAGTGGCAGTACTGCGGGATCGCCGTACTGGCAGATGGTTAGTTCTGAGTGGTCAGTGCACTGTCGGTGTATCAACACTAAAGGAACTGCTAGATCGTGACAATAAAAGGGAGGTCCCTGATGCATCCCGATTGACAGGCACAGTTTCAACATCTGCATTTTACAGAAGTTCTGTACTATATGGAGGTCTGTCAATCTGATGAGAAGGCTTGGTACAGACTTTTCTTCTTGGGACGAGTGTAAGAATCTGTTTCTGGAATGGATGTGTTTCATTTCTTTCAGAATTTACATGATGCGATGTGTTGCTATTTAGTTTTAGTGGTGGCCTGAATTTGACTTCGATTAAAACCAGAAAATGAATCTTTTTACGTTTTTGAATTTGTGAGCGGTGCTGAATTAGTTTGCTGTTAAAACATACCATTGCAAGCTGTACAGAGAGTGGCATGGCCATATTATCACTAGTTGCTTTTTCTTCTAAGCTAGAGATTGGTGTTCTGTGGGTGAGGATTTAAATCCACGACTGCAGATGCTTAAATTCAAATTGCTACCTTACTTGGATTTAAAATTCTCATCCATTTCTCCATTGTTAGTAACCCATCATGTGCACTGGGTCCTCTTCCATCAGAAAGGGCAGTGTGTTCGCTTCACGTGTTCCTTCAGCTGATTCCACATCCTGGGAAAATGGGGATGGAGAATAAATGCTGACCTCGGCAGCAATGCACATATTCTTTGGATGATAAGAATCACATTTTAATCAGTAAGTGAAATGCTCTAATTTGAAGAAGGCAGCTCCTACCTGAGAGCACAGCTGGACAGGTCTGAGATATGCTTTCATACTTCGAGTAAACTGTTTTGATGCAACATCGGTTAAAATAATTTGTGATGTTGGTATGAGGCTTATGGTATTTGAACGGCCTGTGTTATTGCTGGCAGATTCCAAATTATGTAAAAACAATGACTGCAGATGCTGGAAACCAGATTCTGGATTAGTGGTGCTGGAAGAGTACAGCAGTTCAGGCAGCATCCGAGGAGCAATAAAATCGACGTTTCGGACAAAAGCCCTTCCTCAGGAATACAGGCAGAGATCCTGAAGGGTGGAGAGGTAAGTGAGAGGAGGGTGGGGGAGAAAGTAGCATAGAGTAAAATAGGTGAGTGGGGGAGGGGATGAATGTGTTAGGTCGGGGGGAGGGTAGAGTGGATTTGTGGAAAAGAAGATAGGCAGGTAGGACAGGTCATGAGGGCGGTGCTGAGCTGGAATTTTGGAACTGCAATGAGGTGGGGGAAGGGGAAATCAGGAAACTGTTGAAGTCCGCATTGATGCCCTGGGGTTGATGTGTTCCGAGTTG
>NC_057717.1:77772170-77783225 GCF_004010195.1 Chiloscyllium plagiosum | reverse complement strand
TTTACTCCTTACCTAACACTACGGGCAATTTAACATGGCCAATTCACCTGACCTGCACATCTCTGGACTGTGGGATGAAACCGGAACACCTGGAGGAAACCCACGCAGACACGGGGAGAACGTGCAAACTCCACACAGTCAGTCGCCTGAGGCGGGAATTGAACCCGGGTCTCAGGCGCTATGATATAAACCATACTTGTCTTCCATGTCATTTGGGTTACAGCTGACCCTTCATCTTCTCCTACCCGCTCCAACAGCGGTGGTAGATGCAAAGGAATCGGATGCAGTGATGCAGCAGAAGGTTTTCATTCAAATTCCGCCTATCAGCAACATCAACTCCATGGTGTAAACCATTATGTGTACGAAAAGGTGTCAGAAATCTCTGGTCCTCAACTTTTCCAGCATAAACACTAAGGTTGAGAGTGTTCTGAGCAAGGTCCTTGGGTGCATATAGAGAGTTAGTCTGTACTGACAGAAAACCCTGATAGAGCATCGAGCAGGGAGCTCCAAGCTAGTTCCTGTATGTCTCTCCCAAAGCTGTCCTGCACTACTATGCTGGATGCATGTAATGCTGCACGGAGATCCCTGAATTGGCTCAGGATCCTGCTAGATTTCAGAGCTCAGTGAATCGCACAGGACCAGGCAGATAGTCAGTACTGTTATCACAGCCTAAGCAAAGCTTCCCTATATGTCAGTGACTTCTGAATTATGTCTCTAATGGTCAGACCTTCCCTTACGATGTCTCTCTCGTGGTCGATGCGTTCTGAGTGATGTCTCTGTATTGTTCGGTGTATTCTATATGAGATCTCTTTATTGGTTAGCATCTTCTGAATGGTGCCGCAAAACTAATCTCTGCAGAGTTCGTTCTGTTCTGAGTGTTTTGTCCTCGGCCCATGATGCAGTCAATGGTATCAATATATCATGCTGCATGGAAACGGTCCCTGCACCGTCCAATTGATGCCTCCTGCAGGCTCGAGTTGATATGACCTCATATCCGGAACCTGAAGGTGCCTCCCAACTTCCTCAGGAGAAAACCTAAACAGACAACAACATGGAATTACCTGTAAAACATTGCATCATGATGCACCCCAACTCAATCCCAAACTTCTCCATGGCCATGTCCCTTTGTTGTCGCCTTCCTCTGTTTTTCTCTTTAAATTGCCCTGTGTTTCTTTCGTCTGTGTCTTCCACTGTCATTCTCTCTGTATAAATCAGTCTCACGTTCTCACTGCCTGCGTGTACATCCTTCCATTTTCTCCGTACCTCTCGTTTTTTTTTTGTAATTTTGTCCTTGCCTTATTCTTCATGTCTCCGAATATTTTTCTATCTCTTCGTACATCTTATGTATATCGTATCCATTTTGCTTTCCCTGTTGGTGCAATTTCAATCTCTCTCTGTCTGACGATCTGAGAATGGGTGTGAGCCCCTGTTTTCCGAGAGCCTCTTCAGGTTCTGGCAACATCATGTTAAATTAAAACTGGATGCGTGTGCTAAATTCATCGTCTTCTCAGATCACTCAATACAACTGCAGGAGCAGAAGCTGTAGCCGATAGAGATGAATAACTGTGAAGAGCAGAGGTGATTGTCAAGCAATGTGTCTTGCGGTTGCAATCGGCACAACTCCGTTTTGGAGTAGCATGTATTGCGAATCTCACCCTCATTAATAATCCAGGATATATCCCTTTGGTTCCAAGATAGCACGACTCTGGGGAGAGTTGATGAACACAGGGAATTTGGGGTGCAGATGCACAGTTCAGTTCGTCTGACCTCAGTGGTGGGAAAGATGCTGGAGTCAATTATAAATGATGAAATTACGACACATCTCGATAGCAGTAGCAGGATAGTTCAGAGTCAGCATGCATTTATGAAGGGAAAGTCATGCCAGACTAATCTTCTGGAATTTTTTGAGGATGCAACTCTGAAGATGGAAAAGGGAGATCCAGTGGATGTAGTGTACCTGGACTTTCAGAAAGCCATTGATAAAGTCCCACTTAGGAGGTTAGTGAGCAAAGTTAGGGCGCATGTTATTGGGGGCAAAGTACTGACTTGGATTGAAAATTGGTTGGTTGACAGGAAACACAGTACTGATAAACGGCTCCCTTTCGGAATGGCAGGCAGTGTAGAGTGGGGTGCCACAGGGATCAGTGCTGGGACCGCAGCTTTTTACAATATATATTAATGATATAGAAGATGGTAATAATAGTAACATGAGCAAATTTGCTGATGATAAAAACCTGGGTGGCAGAATGAAATGTGAGGAGGATGTTAGGAGATTACAGGGTGATCTGGGCAGGTCAGGTGAGTGGACAGATGCATGAAAGATGCAGTTTAATGTGGATAAATGTATGGTTATCAACTTTGGTGGCAAGAACAGGAAGGCAGATTACTACCTAAATTGAGTCAAGTTAGATAAACGGGCAGTACAAAGAGATCTGGGTGTTCTTGAACACCATTCAATGAAGGCAAGCATGCAGGGACATCAGGTCGTGAAGAAAGCCAATAGCATGCTGGCCTTCATAACAAGAGGGATTGAGTATAGAAGCAAAGAAGTTCTTCTGCCGCTATACAGGGCCCTGGTGATACCGCACCTGGAATATTGTGTGCAGTTCTGGTGTCCAAATTTGAGGAAAAACATTCTGGCTATTGAGGGAGTGCTGCATAGGTTCACAAGGTCAATTCATGGAATGGCGGGACTATCTTATTTTGAAAGATTGGAACGACTGGGCTTGGATACCCTTAGGTTTAGAAGACTGAGTGGGGATCTGATTGAGATGTATAAGATTATTAAAGGATTGGACACTCTGGAGGCAGGAAACAAGATTCTGCTGATGAGTGCGTGCCGGACCAGAGGACGCAGCTTAAAAATACGGGGTATACCATTTAGGACAGCGATGAGGAGAAACCTCTTCACCCAGAGAGTGGTGGCTGTGGTGAATGCTCTGCCCCAGAAGGCAGTGGAGGCCCAGTCTCTGCATTCATTTAAAAAAGAGTTGGATAGAGCTCTCAGGGATAGTGGAATCAAGGGTTATGAAGATAAGGCAGGAACAGGATACTGATTAAGGATGATCCACCATGATCATAATGAATGGTGGTGCAGGCTCGAAGGGCAGAATGGCCTACTCCTGCACATATTGTCTATTGCCTATTCTCAGAGGGCAATATGTTAGCGAAGAAGGCATTTTGCATTATTGACTTAATTTGTCAGAGTATTGTCTATAGGCTTTGGGACATCACCTTGACGTTATGTTGGACATTGGAGAGGCCACCTTTAGAATACTGCTTCACAGTTCTGTTCCTTTTGCTTCCGGTAGAATGTTGATTTCTGAGAAAGATTGTAGATTAAATTCACAACGATATTCTTGGTACTGGTGGGATTGAGTTAAACGGTGATGTTGGATAAATTGAGACTTTTCTTGCAGAGAATACCAGAGGAGTGGCGACGTTATAGAATTTACAAAGTCATGAAAGACAGGGATAAAGTGAATTGCCAAGATCTTCTACCCAGGACAGAGAGTCCAAAACTACAGCACATTGGTTGAAGATTAAATAGAAAGGATTCAAATCAGCCCTGAGAGGGAATTTCCTTTCACAAAAGATGGTGCATGGATGGAACGAGCTGCCAGAGGAGGTGGTAGCGGTGGTCACAATTATAAATTTAAACACATTTGGACAGGTACATAGACAGGAAAATTTGAAGTGATATGTGCCAGGCGTCGGCAGGTGGCACTATTTAACTGAAAGATACTCGTATGAACGAGTTGGAGAAAAACGTCTGTTTCCGTGTAGTCTGACTCTGACTCTGTGACTCTGAGGGTGTACCTGGTCCAGAAACAATCAGTTGCTGACCAAAAAGGAGTAGACATTAAAACAAGAGCTGGTGTCCTTCTACACCTCTCGCTGAAAGTAAACAAGAAGGTGCAACAGGTGAGCAAATGGTGTTTTGGTCTTCATAGCGAGGGACTTCGAGTCACAGGGCAAGGGATGGATTGCTGAAATTGCACTGCGTCTTATTGAGACCAAATCTGGAAGAGTGTGCGGCGCTGTCTTATCCTTATCTGTGGAAGGATATTCTGACGATGGACGTAGCGCAGAAAAGGTTTCACGCACTAATCCTGGAAAGGCAGGACAAATGTATGAAAAGAGACTAGATCAGTTGGGAGTGTATACACTGGGTTTAAATGAATGACGAGGTATTTCATAGAAAACTATAAAATTCTAACAGGGGTAGACAGGCTGAACGCAGGAAGGTTGCTTTAGGTAACTATGGAGTGTACACTAGGGGGTCATAACCTGAACATATATGATGGGCTATTGCGAACTGAGGTGAGCAGATACATTCACACTCTCAGAAACACACATGTGCGTGCGCATGAACGTATACATGCACGCAAACACACTCACACACACACACTTGCATGCATTCGCACACATAGGCAAAAGAAATACACGTCTACTTATGTGCACACTCTCAGACTTACAGACACCCATGCATTTAGAAATACACACATACACATACTTTCTCACACATTTACGCACAGAATGTGAAACTCTCAGATCCTTTCCTGGGCCATGAACAGATCCAGTTGATTAAATCTGATCATGCATCATGTGGCATGGCCCCACGGCAGCTGCAGGAGCAAAGATGCAGACTCACCTACATGGTGAGCGGGGCAATTGCTCTTTTTATGCAAATTGCCCGAGTAACCTGGCGGTACAAGCATGAATTGTAAGTAGGTTGTTGCTGTGCTGTGATGGTGTGGAAAGGTTTGCATATGTCAGATGTTGGATGCCAGTATCCATAGACAGGGGGTGAATGTGGCTGTTGCTCATTGAGCACACCCTCAGATGGTGATTCCGGGTGTCCAACGTAGATGTTCAGCGAAGCAAGTTGCGAGCTGGTACCGCAAGAATCCATTAACGTCAGTGTTGGAATTTCTCGACACTTAGATTCTGGTCAGCAGATGGTATTTTGGGATCCTGTGCGTTATTGAGGCAAGATTAAGTAATAATGAGCATCATATTGAGCATTAATCCCCATTAATATATGTTTTGCCAGTTACGAATAATAATCTCATCAGCGTCACCAGGTTTTGCTTGGAAAAGGCGACTTTTTGTTCTCAATAGCAAGAAAGGGCTCACTTGACATCTCATACAGTTCTTCCAAATGACACACTATTGTTGATTTTTTGGAATGCTCGTGATCACAGTAACCTAAGACAGGCAGTCGATAATTCCTCAGTAACATTTTTCATGGCTTATTGAGTTTGGAAAGCAGCATCAGTTTAGGCATGATACATTAGTTAATTATGGAGTCACAAAAATGTATACCACGGAAATAGATCCTTTGATACAACTCGTCTATGCCATCCAGATATCATAAATTCATCTAGTCCCACTTGCCAACATTGGCCCATATTCCTCTTTAACCTTCCTATTTATATACTCAGCCATATGCCTTTTAAATGCATGTCTTTCTGAGGGGCAGGTCATGCCTCACAAACCTTATTGAGTTCTTTGAGGAGGTGTCAGGATAGGTTGATGACTGTCGAGCAGTGGATGTGGTGTGTATGGATTTGAGCAAGGCATTTCATAGGGTTCCCCATGGTAGGCTTATTCATAAATTCAGGACGTATGGAATACAGGAAGATTTGGTTATCTGGATTCAGAATTGGCTGGCTGTCAGAGGGCAGAGAGTGGTTGTTGGTGGAAAGTATTCTGCCTGGAGGACAGTTTTGAGTGGGGTCCCGCAGGGCTCTGTTCTTGACCCTCTGTTTTTTGTAGTTTTTATAAATGAATTGGATGAGGAGGTTGAGGGGTGAGTTAGTAAATTTGCAGATGACATAAAGATTGGAGGTGTCGTCGATAGTGTGGATGGCTACTGTAGGCTGCAGTGCGACATAGACAGGATGCAGAGCTGGGCTGAGAAATGGCAGATGCAATTCAACCCGGATAAATGCGAAGTGATGCATTTTGGAAGGTCGAGCTCGAATGTTGAATATAGGATTAAAGACAGGATTCTTGGCAGTGTGAAGGATCAAAGATATATTGATGTACAAGTACATAGTTCCCTTAAGGTTGCCACCCAAGTGGATAGGGTAGTGAAGAAAGCATATGGCGTGTTTGCTTTCATTAACAGGGGATCACGTTTAAGAGCCGCGAGGTTTTGCTGCAGCTCCATTATTCCCTGTTGAGCCCACACTTGGAATATTGCGTCCAGATCTGGTCGCCTTACTGTAGAGAAGATACAAAGGCTTTGCAAAGGTTTCAAAGAAGGTTTACCGGGATGCTGCCTGTACTGGAGGGGTTGGCTTATGAAGAAAGTTTGAATAAGCTCAGAATTTTCTCTCGAGAGAGGAGGAGGAAGAGAGGAGACCTGATCGACGTATACAAAATTATGAGAAAAATAGATAGAATCAATAGTCGGAGACTTTTCTCCAGGGCAGGATTGACTGGTCCGAGAAGTCATAGTTTGAAGATATTAGGAGGAAGGTATACATAAGACATCAGAGGTAGGTTCTTTACGCAGACAGCTGTGAATGCATGGAATGCGTTGCTCGCTGAGGCAGTGGAAGCGAAGTCATTGGGGGCATTTAAGCGACTGCTGGACATGCACATTGATAGCAGTGAGGTGAGTGATGCGTAGGTTAAGTTACCATATTTTACATTAGGATTACGTCTCGGCACAACATCCTGGGCCTCAGGGAATGTTCTGTGCTGCATTTTCCTATTTTCTCTGTTCTATGTTCTACAAGCTGTAAATGTACCAAACTCCACCACTTCTACTGATAACTCATTCCGTACATACACTATCCTTTTTATGAAAAGGTTGCATTGTCGATCCCTATTAAATCTTGCCCCTATTCCCCTAATCCTATGTTTTCTGGTCCTGGACTCCTCCGCCCCAGAGAAAAAGACTTAGTCTGTTTATCCTATCGATGTCCCCCATGATTTTCTAAAACTTTGCATTTACTCTCGAGGGAGAACAGCCCGTAACAATTCAGCCTCTCCCTGTACGTCAAACCGTTCAAACCTGACAACATGCATGTGAATCTTTTCTGAACCTTTCAAATTTCGCAGCGTCCGTTCTACCAGAGGGACATAACGAAAATGTACATCCGTGAAAATTGGAATCAGTAATGATGCCAGAGAACAAACAGACTGTCGGCACGAAATGTGAAAATTTCATTCAAGCATGGGGGTTGGGGGGGGTGGGGGGGGGGCAGGAGTCTCTTCGCTCACCGACGTGGTAGCAAACATTTTCTCCCTCTTCCTCTTCTTCTCTGGTCCACCTTTCACCTGCCTGATGAGTACTGCTCAATGAAGATTGTCCTGTGGTTCCAAGTGATGACGTGTGCGAGAGTGTGGTGCTGGACAAGCACAGAAGCACAGGCAACATCCGAGGATCAGGAGAATCGAAGTTTTGCGAAGAAGCACTTCATCAGGTTTTTCCAGCACCACACTCTCGACTCTAACCTCCAGCATCTGCTATCCTCACTTTCTCCTAGTTGATGAGTTGTGCTGCACAGAAGGTGTGCTTTCAGAGAGCTTCCATCTGCCGCAGTCCTTATTACATGTTGCCACGGCCAGGTAACATACACTGGGTTCTTTTGACCAGTGGCCATGGGACAACTGAATGTGAAATAGCCGAAACTTCAGTTTATGGTCTTTTGGATGCGGATGCTTATGGGATGAAAAGAGAGGACCAAAAGAGATCCTATCAGTGTTGTGGGACGGAAGAGAATGTGGTGGTGAGGGCACCAGTATAGGAAATGTTTGGGATATGACTACCGGGCCTGTCAATCCCAGCAGGGCCTCTGAAAGATACAGTTTTTATCTTCAAAGTGGATTCCACTGGTCTTAAATGCCATCCCACCAATATTTTTGATTTATTATTATTGCATGTATCCATGTACAGTAAAATAAAGCTTTGTTCTGTGTGCAGTACACACAGATCTTAACATATCATCCAAAGCGCATGAAGGTAATAGAACAGAGTGAAGGATACAATGTTTTGGCTGCAGAGAGAAGGTGGATAGTGACTAAGATGAAAACTAAATTTAAAAATTGAGAGCTTCGTATTGAAGTCTAATAGTTTTGGGGATAAAGCTGTTCTTAAATCGACACGCGTGTATCGAACATTTTTTGTCCTCCGTCTCATGCAAAACGATTTTAGAGATAATAATGGAGCGGCGAGGGGTCTTTGATTATGCCAATTGCTTTCCTGAGACAGCGGGAGCTATAAGTAGATGGCTCGTTTGCGTGATGGACTGTGCGTTGTTCATAACTCTTTGCAGTTTCTTCTGGTCTTGGGAACAGCAGTTGCCACAGCACGCCATGATGCAGGCCGATACGATGCTTTCTATCTGCATCCAAAGGATTATGAGCAGCAAGTTCCACCACCTACATTGTGAGGGCTCCAGCAAACATTTATGTTTCACTTCCCTGCTTTGTCAGCATCCTACAGGGACTGTGCCCTCAGGGACACCAGGGTTCTTCTCTGATTCCAATCCACTCCCATGTCACCCATGCAATCACAGATTGCCCGTTTCCCTCATCCGTCCTCACTGTCTAAGATCCCAGACTCCTTCCAGGTGAAGCAGCGTTTTACCTGCACTTCACTCAAATGAGTTTATTGTATTAACTGCTCACAAAGTTTCTCCTTTACATCAGGGAGACGAGTCACAGATTTGGATGCCCTCTTTGCGGGACGCCTACGCTTCGTAAGAATGATCCCGACCTTCCCTGTTTCCTGCCACTTCCACTCATCACCGTTTTCCCAGGTCCAGCATCTCTCACTGGAGGCCTGCTGCAGGGATCCAGGAAGCTGAGCTCGAAGGAAAGAACACACTCACTTTCTGCTTGTAAGCCTGCAGCCTTCGGGGCGAAATATCAAATTCAACAATTTTAATTCGTCAACACCTTCCGTGTCCTTTGCACGCAGTCCAAACCCTTTAGATTAGATTAGATTAGATTACTTACAGTGTGCAAACAGGCCCTTCGGCCCAACAAGTCCACACCGCCCCGCCGAAGCGCAACCCACCCATACCCCTACATTTAACCCTTACCTAACACTACGGGCAATTTAGCATGACCTGCACATCTTTGGACTGTGGGAGGAAACCGGAGCACCTGGAGGAAACCCACGCAGACACGGGGAGAACGTGCAAACTCCACACAGTCAGTCGCCTGAGGCGGGAATTGAACCCGGGTCTCTGGCGCTGTGAGGCAACAGTGCTAACCACTGTGCCACCGTGCCGCCTTGTAATGACAGGGGCTGCTTCAAGCACAGCCAACCACATGATCAACTTTTCTTTCTTCCTGCCACACAATGAATCATCCCTTTCTGTGACTAACTCCTCTTCTCTTTGTTTCAGGATTCATTAGCCATTTATTGCAGCAGTGAGATTGAGAACGACGACCTCCCCATCATTGTCAGCATATGTACCACATATCTGCATTGGAAACGTTGCCTCTATTATAACTCCTCAGAATCTGCCCAAACATCCGAGTTTCTCCAGTGATTTCGCTTTTCCTCCACATTCACCTCCAGACGAGATTCCCTGCATGGTACCTCACTTCCTATTGGGCAGAACCACAGGATTGACAGACTTTATGACTAAACCATACTAGATGGGGAGCTCAGACCCGTCCTGAGGGCTGACGCGGAGTCTTGAGGCCTGGCCATTTTATCAAAAGTGCACGAGCTCGAGGTTGATGGGCCGTTCAGGGACTCACGCTGTCGAGAACTGAAAGATTATTTTAAAACTTTCCAGTGAGGGTGAGAAAACAGTTTCAATATTAATCAGCAAACTGTTAATGTGCAGGTACAAAGTACTGAAAGGGACACATTTTCTATCAATGTTGCTATCCCAATGGTGGACGCTCTCGGAGTTAACAGAACAGCAGGGCAGGATGAGATACATCTAAGGCTTTTAGGTGAAGTGTGAGCTACGTTGTGGTGCGACAGGCCTGAACATTACAGTTTCCCCTGGTCTCGGGTGATGTGCCAGGAGATTGAAGGAGAGAACTTACAGGTTTGTTCTGAAGAATATTTAAAGTCAATCCTGACAGTCACAGCATTGCCAGTTTAATTCTGGTGATGGGAGAGCTTTTGGCAGCAATTATTTCGGACAGATCTCACAGTTACGTGGAAAAAGGTGGGTTGATTTGGTAAAGTCAAGAAGAAATTTTGCATAGGCAACTTGCTGAATGATATGAAATTATTGCGATGGGTAGATGATGCCAAGGTTACTCATGTGATTCACATGAATTACCAGAAATCTTGTGAGCAAGGTTACAAGTCATGGTGCAAGCGGTAGTGATGACATGGATACAAAGTTGACTAACATTATAGGTAAAAGAGAGTAATGACCACTGGATACTTTTCTAGCGAGAGGAAATTTTGGAGTGACGTTCCCAAGGGATCAATATTGAGACCAGCATGTTGCAGACAGGAGGAATAATAAGGAAGGCAAGGTAAGGGGCAGTTGGATAACACGGAATTTTAGGATGGTAAAATTAAACAAGACCTGTGAGGAATATAAAAAGAAAATGCAAAAACTCAGGTAGGGATTCAGGACAGAAGGAAGGCGCCCTGAAATGTTCTTGGCAGGTAGGGTTAAAGAGAATCCAAGCGCGTTCTATACAACATTAAATAGAAGAGAATCGCTCCAGAGAAGGTATGGCCACTCAAGGATTTTGGGAGGAAAACTGTGCTTGGAATAAGAGGATGTGGGTATTCTTAAAGGAGTATTTTGAATCAGTATTCGCCAATAAGAAGGATGTGGAGAATAATGAGATTTGTGTGGAACAGCCTGATATGCGCAGCATTTTGTGATCAAGATCGAAGTGGTGCTGTGTCTCCTGAAGAGCATAAAAGTGAGTAAAGCTATAGATTCTGATAACATCTGTCCAGGTTATTGAGTGAGGCAAGAGATTGCTGGGGTCTTGACCAAGGTCATTAACCACTGGAAAGATCCCGAGGACTGGCGAGCCAATAATGTTTTTCCTCTGTTCAAGTTTGGGTTCAATTTTGGTTACCACATCAGAGAATTA
>NC_057717.1:77765235-77768675 GCF_004010195.1 Chiloscyllium plagiosum | reverse complement strand
ACCTGCAACCGCCAATCCTGTCCCTGTTCTAGCCATGTCTCCGTAATAGCCACAACATCGAAGTCCCAGGTACCAACCCACGCTGCAAGTTCACCTACCTTATTTCGTATACTTCTTGCATTGAAGTATACACACTTCAAGCCACTTTCCTGTTTACAGGCACCCTCCTTGGAAATTGATGCCATGTTCCTAACCTCCCTACACTCCAGGCCCTGCACCCTGAAGCTACAATCTGGGTTCCCATGCCCCTGCAGAGTTAGTTATGTAAACATGTCTAATAAAATTAACTGTCTTGTCAGCTTTAGGAATTTTTTCCCCTTCATTAACCCTGTACTGGAGATGGAAAGCATAGAGGAGGTGGAGAAGGGGAGTCAAGAGAGCACACGACATTAGATTAGTGGGTCACCTTTTGAAGTGTTTTTTTTGGTAAGGTCAATTTGATTAAAAGAAAGAGATTTTGTGGCAGAGTTATTGTGCCCTTATGTCTGTGCCAGAAGCCACAGGTTCAAGTTCCACAAATTACATGTTTGCAGAGTAACATCTCCGATAAGGTTACTCAAAATGTTTCAAATCGTAAATGGATAATTATGGGAAAGATTGGGAACAAGGTTTGCACTGTCATATGGAGACTGAGGACATCGATGAGATATTAAATGAAAACACTGCAACATTTCACTTGAGAAGATGATGATTCTGATGGCTAAGTCGAGGAAGAGTCCGTGTAGGGTAGAATTAAACTAGAGAGGATGGGTGCATAAAAAGGCAGCAATTTTCAAAACTGAAAGGCCAGCTGTTGGGATGCGGTGTCTTCTCTATTATTTGAAAAAAAAATCGCTTTCCACATCAGAGAGCTGACAGATGACATGTGTATTACTGATGTCCCATTCCTGTTCCAGAATAGAAGGACAAACAGTTCGTGATTAGATATTGCTCATCCTAACATTTCTGGCCAGAGATATTTACAGGAAATGGGCTACATTTTGCCATACGTCTAAAAATATAGCAAATGGAGATGGATAATAAATGTTTGCCGGGCTAATGATGCCCACGGCACAGGAGTGAGTTTAAAAGCGATTGGTGCCCCGTCACCTCCTGACAATGTTATCTTTTCGCATCACAGTTCTGCATGTTTCAACCAAGTTCCCACTCAGCCTTTGCTGTTTCAAGGAAAACAAGCCCAATGTTTGTAATACCTTCTTGGAACTATAATTCTCCAGCCCGGCAACATTTTGGTATATTATACTTTGCACTCTCTCCAGAGCAATTATATCCTTTCACAAACCCGTATTTCCACCCACACTCACATACACCAACCATTTCAGGACTTCCATTGCAGCTACACCTTTTTGCCCTCTTACACCCCTCAAAACCACCACGTTCTATCCACACCCATCACTTAACACCCCCCATTCCCCATCAAATGACAACTGCACCAGAAACACTCACATAGCAAATCTCCAGCCTACGCACTCCTCACTGCATACCCTCTTTTACAATAATTCCGACATTTCCCAGTCCCATAATTCTCCACACAACTAGCCATATATTTCCACTTATGTCCACTCAATTCCTGAAAATAAACCAAGCCCCATAACCTTCATTACCACTGCAAACCCATAACTCCTCAAATCACAATAACATCCCTAGCTATACAACATTCCAATCCATTCGTTCAACTTCCATACTACGCCATGGACAACCTGATTCAAACACATTCGTACCCATATGCGTCTTACAACGTCATATGCTCCAGCTCCATAGCCAGCAGCCATATAGACAGCACACACCGAACCATGTATTCTCGATAAGTCGCCATAAACTTGATTCCCATACCCTGCAGCTCCCTCAACTCTGTTGAGTCCAGCCAAATAGACCTGCCCCATAACCATCAAACCTCATCTTGCCAAAGACCATTTCCTAGCCCCACATCCTCAAAACACATTTGCAACATCCCCAAACATCTCTAGGTGCATACCACATTGCTGCATAATCCTCAGTTCTGCAGACCCACAGAACAATCTAGATCCATAAACCCAGCCTGATCTGCCTCATACTATTCAGCACTATAACCTCCAGCTTAATATCCCCACCCGTATTCACTGCCTCATAATTACCGCCCTAAAGTCCACACACATCCATTCAGTTTCAATACCTATACGGAGCTCTATACCTCCAGTCAATCCCAAAGCCTCGTTCATCCCTGTAAGTTCCCGCGCTGCATTCCTCACAATCCACATTCTCCCCCCACCACCAACAAATGTCCATTACATACCTGGGAGCCTAATACTGTTCATACAAACACTTACTCCACGGCTCCATTCATTCCAATGTCCACATATAACCCCGAATCAGCTTCATCCATTTAGTTGCACGTAAACCCAGGCACCATTCAAAGAATAATAGAATCAGAGTCATAGAATCACCACAGTGTAGAAACAGGCAATTTGGCACAAGGAGTCCACACTGCCTCTCCAAACAGTATCCGAACTAGTCCCATTCCCCTACCCTATACAGTAAATATGTGCCATGTCTAATGAAACTCACCTGCACATCTTTGCATTGCGGGAAGAAACTGGAGAACCCAGAGGAAAACCACGCCGACATGGGGAGAATGTGAAAACTTGTTATGTACCAGGCCAGGCCACTCATAACATTTCAAGAAGATAGCTAAGTCCTTAACTTTGCTATTTGATTTTAAGGAAGTGTATAGTGGATATTCCAGCAGAGAATCGGATGGTCAGAACAACTTGTTTTAAACAAAAAAGAATTTATTTACAAGACTACGAATGAAACATAGAAAAGAGAAAACAAAATACTGTATAACGTATTCTATCCAAAAACACCACAGACTATCCTGACATACTGATGCTGTACTAAATGACTTGCAATAATCCCTATTAACACACCTTCGCGCAAAAGAGGTGAAATGGAACAAGTTCTCACAGGAGAGAAGACAGAGAGACAGAATAAGGGTCCAGTAAGTCTTTCTTCTCTCTCTCTCTCTCTCTCTCTCTCTCTCTCTCTCTCTCTCTCTCTCTCTCTCACACACACACACACACATGGACACACACACGCACACACCCACAGCTACATTACAAGCTAACTGAATAGCTGAGCTCGTGGAATGGGCAGTTACCTCTAATTATACATTTTTTTTGCAAAAATAAAAGACAAAACGTTCTGCCTCAGACAATATCTGTTTCTTTAAACAAATCGGTCGTAAAGTCCATCCAACTTCAGTCTTTTCGGAAACTGTGTCATTTACATTCTCTCTGAAAAAATAACAAGAGAAACATAAAACTGTTAACAGAATACGTTAATCACACCTACCCCGTAAAATATGAATATCTAATGATCGCTTCACATGAAACCCCCTCTAAAATTAGGTAGTGGTCTAATACAGACACATATATTACTTTGACTATAAACATGCAACTACT
>NC_057717.1:77761140-77764735 GCF_004010195.1 Chiloscyllium plagiosum | reverse complement strand
TGCTAGGGGAACAGAGTGAGGATCGTTTCAGAGACCGTTGCTGGGAAAACAGAAGGTGAATGAGATCAAAGGCAGATGCTGGGAGAATCGAGTGGGAATGACAATACAGGCCACTACAAGTTGAACATCGAGGGGATGGTTTAGCAGGCCATTGCACAGAGGACATCGTGTCGATGGGCTTACAGGCCGTTGCGTGGGGAAGCGAGTTGAGATTGTTACACAGGCTGTTGCTGAGGAGATTGTGTGGCGATGGGATCATAGGCCGTCGCTGATTGAACAGAAAAGACATGGCTTGATAGTTCGTTACGAAGGAAGCATTGTGTGGATGGGTTCAGGCCGTTGCTGGGGGAACAATGTTGGGAAGTGTAACAGGAGTTTGCTAACGGAAGATAGGGGAATGGGTTCACAGTCCGTTGTTACGAAAGCGGAATTGAGTTTGGGCAACAGGCGGTATTCGGGAGAAAAGGTTCAGAATGGTTTCGGAAGTGCTGAGAGTGGGACAAAGTGTCACTGGAGTCAGGGGTCGATGTTTGAAAAACAGAGTGGCGTTGGATTCAGTGGCCAAAATTCAGAGCACAGAATAGTGATTGTTTCATTGGTCATGGCTGGCAAAATGAAGTTAAGATGGAGCATTAGGCCATTGTATGTCGAACAGATTGATGATTGGTTCACAGCCTTTTCTAGGCAAATAGATTGGAGACCTATGCACATATTGTTGCCAGAGGAACAGAGTGGCGATGGGGTCTTCGGGCGTTACTAGAGGAACAGAGTAGTTATGGGTTCACAGGCCATGACGAGAGGAAAAGTGTAGGTATGGGTCAACAGTCCGATGCTATGAAAATGAAGCTGGGATGGGGCAACATGCCTTTGTAGGGAAAACAGGTTAGAGATGGATTCACAGCTATTGTTCAGGATACAGACTGGGGATGGGGTCACAGGCTGTTGCGAGGGGAGCAGAGGGTGGAACGGGACACAGACCGCCGATTGGAGAACAGACTGGATATATGAATGAGTTTATCTATTTGTACTTGCGCCAAGAGGTAATTAATCAGCCACAATGCTGAGTCTTCCACATGTCGCAGCCTGTGAACCCATCCCCACGTGTTTGCTTTCGCAACAACTGAGAATACATCCCCATCTTGTTCTCCCACAAACAGCCTGATTCCTTATGTAAACACCATTATTCTATGCCTCATCTTCCAGGAGCAAACTCCTGTTATATATCTGAAATCTGTTCCCCTACCAATGGCCTATGAACGGTCGTGACGAGAAAGAGTGAACCTGGGCTCAGAGGCCAAGGCAATGGGAACTGAGTGGGCATGTATACACAAGCAGCTCCTGGCAGAAGACAATGGGAATGGGTCCAAAGCCGATTGCTGGGAAACAGGCTGGCCATGTGTTCACAGACTGTTGTGAGTCACTAAGCGTGGTGATGGGTTCACAATTCATTGCTTGAGGAACCGATTGAGAATTGTTTAAGAAATCGTTGCAAGGGAAACATAGTGGGGATGGGGTCATGGCTATTGGTAGAAGAAGAGCGTGGGGATAGGTTCACAGGCAGATGCTACGAGAACAGAGGTTGAACTTATCACCAGCGCGGGAGTCCTCCATTTCTGATTTTCAGTGGCAGTGGCAGCAGCAACTCGAAGGGTGGGAGCTTGCACCAGGGGACAGCCGGGAGCGGTGAGTCACTGATTTGTGATTTTAACTTTGAAGTCAGATAGCAGAGGTTTCTGGGAAAGGAGGGACTTCTTATTTTCATTTCCATCCTGCTATATAAGTCATTGTATTCTCAATCCGAGACGCTACATTTGTAGGGCCTCCCAACCAACCACCTCCTCTAACAAGGTTCATATCAGGAAAGCGTCTTTTTTTTACCTCGTGAAGAGGGTACTAGCAGGGAGGGGACGGTATAGGGAGAGGAATGTTCCTCCTGCATGATGTTTGAGGTCAGGGACGACAATAGGGTCCCATCCAAGTACATCTGCAGGAAGTACATCCAACTCTCGCTCCTCCAAGACCGTGTTAGGGGACTGGGGCGGGAGCTGTATGAACTTCCGATCATTCAAGAGGCAGAGGCTGTGATATATAGGAGTTACAGGGAAGTAGTTACTCATAGGCAAGAAGAAAGCTAGGTGACTGCTCAAAAGGAGAAAAAAAAACAGTCAGTGGAGAGATCCCCTGTGGTTGTTCCCCTGAAAAGCATGTATGCCGTTTTGGATACTGTTGAGGGTGACGACTTACCAAGGGCAAGCAGTGGGGCCCAGGTCTCTGGCACAGAGCCTGTCCCTGTTGCACAGAAGAGAAGGAGGGAAAGGAGGAGAGTATTAGTCATTGGGGACTCAATTCTTAGAGGCTCAGATAGAAGGCTTGTTGGGAACGAACCAGACTCACGGATGTTGTGTAACCTCGCAGGTGCCAGTTACCGTGATGTCTCGGATCGTAACTTTGGGGTCCCGAAGGGACAGGGTGACCAGCCTCAAGTCCATGGAGGTACCAATGACATAGGAAGAAAGAGGGGTAGGAATGTAAGGCAGTATTTCGGGGAGCTGGGGTGGAAGCTGAGAGCTAGAACAAACAAAGTTGTTATCTCTGGATAGCGAGGCAAGGAATAGGGAGAAATATCAGCGAAACACTTGGCTGCAAGAATGGTGCAGGAGGGAGGGCTTCAGGTTTTTGAGTCATTGGGGCTCATTCTGGGGAAGGTGGGAACTCTACAAACAGGACCGTCTTCACTTGAGCCAGAGGGGTACTAATATCCTGGGTGCGATATTTGCTGGTACTATTCGGGTGGGTTTAAACTAGCTCTTAGGGGGTAGGAACCTGAGGTGAAGCAGCAGTGCACAGGAGGATGAGCGTAGGAAGGACAGAGACAGGATTTCAGGTTCACAGGAATATGCTGGCAGTCAGCGAAGTGATTTGAAGTGTGTCCACTTCAAGGGAAGAAATATCCATATAAGTTAGGTGAGCTTGCAGCATGGATAGGTACCTTGGACTTCGATATTGTTGCCATATCGGAGACATGGATAGAGCAGGGTGAGGAATGGATGTTGCAGGTTCCAGGGTTTAGATCTTTCATTAAAAACAGGCAAGGCGGTAAAAGAGGGGGAGGTGTGGCCTTGTAAGTCAAAGATAATGCAACGGTGGCTGGGAGAACTTTTGATGAGGACTCGTGTACTGAGGTAGTGTGGGCTGAACTTAGAAATAGGAGAGAAGAGGTCACACGTCTTGGAGTTTTTTGTAGGCCTCCGCAGACTTCCAGGGAGATGGAAGAGAGGAGTGAAAGGAACAGGGTGGTCATTATGAGGGAATTTAACTTCCCCAAAATTGATTGGAAATATTACTGCTCGAATAGGTCGGATGGATCAGTTTTTGTCCAATGTATACAGGAGGGTTTTCTGACACAATACGTCGAGGGGGCGACAAGAGGGGAGGCCACATTGGATCTGGTACTTGGTAATGAACCAGGCCATGCGTTTGATTTAAAGATTCCTGAAGAACGGCTTATGCCCGAAACGTCGATTCTCCAGTTCCTTGGATGCTGCCTGACCTGCTGCGCTTTTCCAGCAACACATTTTCAGCTCTGATCTCCAGC
>NC_057717.1:77751530-77759371 GCF_004010195.1 Chiloscyllium plagiosum | reverse complement strand
GGGGCCGGGCTGAGAATAGTTCACAGGTTGACGCAACATCGAGGGCCGAATGGCCTATTCTGCGCGTATTATTCTATGTTCTATGAAAGTTTTCCAGGCCGTTCGCGGGCAACAGATTGTGCATGGCGACATGGGCCACTGTGAGGAGAGTACAGTTTTGATGTGTTCAGAGTCCATTGCTCTCGGAACTGTGTGCAGATGGTTTCCAATGCCAATGATAGGACAGCAGAGCTTGCAAGTGGACCCATGCAGTTCCCAGGAGACCAGAGTGGAGAGATGAGTAAATTTCCTGTGTTTGATATGATTTCAGGATATAATTGATATGGTAGAATAAAACAGCTTTGATTTTCAAAAACATTCATTCAAAGGATGACGGAGTAAGTAGCTTGGTCATGATTTATTGCCCATCCTGAACATCCAAGAGGGCAGTCAAAAGTTAAACTCCTTGCTCTGGATCTGAGGTCCCAAATAGTCCAAACCATGGCGGATTTTTTTCCATAAAGGACATTAGTGGACAAGACTGATTTTGTTTCACAATTGACAATAAATGCATGATCATCATTCGACTCTTAATTCCATTTTTAAGTTAAGTATCAGCACCTACCACAGCGACATTCGCATCTGCGATCAGCAGTCTATTAATTTTCCCAGCATAGTCCTGCTTACACTTATACAGCAGAAAACAAGGCATTGTGATTTTAGACATGATACATCATGTTGTCTTCAATTTAGACCTAACAAAGAAAAGAGGTTGGTATTAATTAACAACTATAGAATTGGCAAGATTTAACTGTGGCCTCAATGTTTCACAACTTACATGTTTGACAGAGGCAACAAATTGCATCAAAGCTACATTTCTTGATGTAAATATAGAAACCTGGAACAGGAGAAAGTCATTCTGCACTTCACACTGATTCCATCATTCAATATTTCCTTAGATGAAGAAAGTGAGGGGGCTGCAGATGCTGGAGATCAGAATCGAGCGCGTGTTGCAGGAAAAGCACAGTCGGTCAGGTAGCATCAAGGGGCTGTACCCCCCTGACCTGTCAAATTCCCCCTCACTGATCGCTTTCTAACCTACCTTCACTTCAAGCTGACACCCTCTTATTTATCTGATGAAGAGCTTAAGCCCGAAACGTCGATTCCTTTGCTCCTCGGATGCCGCCTGACCTGCTGTGCTTTTCCAACAACGCCCTGTCGAATATGTTCATGGGTGGTGACTCAAATCAAAACATGTTCCCACTTTTCCCATTCACCTATTCATTCATCAGAAGTATATTTATCTCCTTCTTCACAATATTTATTGTTCAAATCTAAACTGTTACCTGTCGTGAATTGCACAGAAGCCCCTCATAAGGCGACGGCCACGGTTTATGGCGTGCTGTCTCTATGGAGTTTGCATTTTTTTACGTGTCTGCGTGAGTGATCCAGTATCCTTTTACAGTCCAAACATGTGCAAGTTCTATGGATTGGTCCTGCTAAATTGTACAGTGTCTCTCGTGCTTTGCAGAATAGGTGAATTAACTGAGGTAAATGCGGTATTAAAGGGATGGGGCGGGACTTGGTGTGGGTAAGATCAACTTCAGAGTATCGCTGATGACACGATATATCAAATGGCCTTGTTTCATAGTAGAGATTTCATGACGACATGTCATCCACTCTCGAGATGAAGACAATGACCATGATCTCGGGGAGGAATCACCTTCCTCTTTTCTTAAACTTTCATCCCTGCTTCTGTACTCTCACAATATAAAGAAAACCCTTCCTGTATTTGCCTTAATCGTATGAACTTCAGTTAAAAAATGGTCCTCAGCGAATGAAAACCAAGGTTTATGCATCCTGAAGATTTGTGAAAAGAAAAAGGTCTGGAAAGTGGACGTGCATAAATTTGCATCAGTCGTGATACAATGAGATTGACAACACAGAGGCAAGGGCCAAAGCAACATATTTCTGTGCATTTTTTTATGGTCATATGTGTATTAAGAAGGTGACCCGATCTGCTGGCTACTGAAAACCAGCCTAAGAGCTTTATCTATTTCGATGATTTAAAACAGACATGAAAAACGTTTCAGTAATCTTACCAGCGTTATGATATTCTTCCATTCATAATTGTGAGAAAAACTACATGCACTCGACTGTCTGTCATTTGTGGGTGCTGATAACAAATGTTTTGGACTTACGTTATCGCAATCATTCAGTTGACGTTGTTGTTTAATTATTCGTCTGTTAAAAATGTTTCTCATTGCATGAATTATTAATAAATTCTTAAGTTTTTTTTTGTTTTAAGTAGAAATTAATTGTGAATTGTGAGAAAAAACTACATTCAATTGACTGTCACTTGAGGGTGCTGGAAACAAATATTTTGGACTTACATTACAGCAATCATTCAGTTGATGTTGTTCTTCATTTATTCGTCTGTTAATGATATTTCTCATTGAATGAATTATCAATAAACTGTTAAGTCTTCTGTTTGCAGGAGAAAATCAAGTTTTGTAAATAATCATTTACAAGGTTTGGGATATGTTACATGAAATTTGGTTGCTAACTATTGAAGTAATTATTGGGGTATTGGGTTGTTTTAGTTTTACATTACGAGCCAACATCAGACCACACAGAATTACGGAATTCTTGCCCGCCAAATAAGCAGACACTGACTCATCAACTCTGTCTTGTTGTCAAACAGTCAAATGCCTGTTTGTTACCGACAACCGTGGGCATTCCTTTGTCGCAGTTCATCATCAAAACGATTCGTCGAGGCGCAGAATTAAAGAGCTGGGATGTAATGATGCAACAGTATGATCTTTAGATTTTTTTTCTATTCTTGTATTTGAATTATTGGAGGGATATGATGGCACTGGAGAGGGTGCAGAGGGGATGTTGATGGCGCTGAAGCGTTTTATTTATAAATAAATCATACAGATTGAATTTGTTATCCTTGACGGAGAGGATATTGTGCAGGCGCATGATTGAGGCATATAAAGTTATGAGGGACATGCATACAATCGACAGGAGGGATATTTGCCCATGCATGAGGGATGAATAACAGAGAGCAATAGACATAAAGTACAGTGTACGAGATTTAGAAAGAGTTATGAGGGAAAATATATTCAATCAGAGAATGGTGGAACTGTTCACCAGGGGACGGTGGAGCAGAAGCCCCAAAAGTATTGAAGTTAATTTTGATGTACACTTGTGAAGTCAGGCATAACATGGCTGTGACTCTTGTATTGAAAATCGTTTTTGTATAGTTCAGGACTTGGTTTTGACTGCCACACATTGAACGACTCGATATCTCCCAACAGATATGCATTTCCGCGTCATTACTGATATTTGTCTTTAATTCAGGATATATTAGGAACTAACAGATTTTTGACAGTTTGACAGAGGAATACCAAGTGAGAGATTGATTGAGGAAGTGGGAGAGTGAGCGTGAGAGAGAGAAAGACGGAAAGAAGTGTGATATGGAAAGGTTAGTAAAATTTGAATAAAAAAGCTTGAGAATATGAACATAACCGTTTGGAAGCACAATCACTTGTAAGATATGGGCACGAGACTGGAAATTTACAGATGTTGGCAAGTGTCACTCCTCTAACTTCCAAAAACTTAATGCAAATTATGATGCACCATCGTTAATCTCACGGCCATATGATACAGACATATAGTCATAGTGACAGACTGGATGGGAACACAACTTCCAGACCAACTCGTCCCAGCTGACCAGCTATCCGAAATAAGTTTCGTCACATTTGCCAGCATTTGGCCCGTATCCCTCCATCCAGTTACTGTCCCCATCCAGATGTGTATTAAATGCTGTATTTACACGAGTATCCACGACTTAATCTGGCAGCACATTCCATTCACACACAACCCTTTGCATGAAATTGTTGCTACGTAGATCCCTTTTGATTCGTTGCCCTTTCATCTTAAAGCTACAACCTTGAGTTTCGGGCTGTCTCACCTCAGGGGAATTGCCTTGCCTATTAATTGTATCCATGTCCCTCCTGATTTCCCAAAATCTCTACAAGGTCGCACTCAGCCTCTACCACTACAAGGAATGCAAACTAATTGTCTTCAGTCTCTCTGTATAGCTCAAGCTCTCCAAACCTGCAATATTCTTATTTATCTTTTCAGAACGCTGTCATATTTCATAACATCCTTCCAAGGCAGGGCAGACCTGCACGCAGTTTTCCCACAGTCGCTGAACGAATGTACTGTGCAGATGAACCATGATCACGTAAATCCGAAAGTTCATGCATTTGCTTCGTAGTTCGGGCTCAGTGTCAATACGTGCGGAATACACCATATTTGGAAAACACTATCACAGAAAACATTGACTGAGAGAAAATTGGTGAGACTGCTGTGCAGTATTTGGTCAATCTCGCTCAGGTAGATGGAATTTGATGTCCGACGTATCCAGATTTCCAGTATCAATAAACTCTTAATCTTCATAATGCACTAAAGCTGAAGGGAAACACCGACTTGGAGGATTCCATTCTAATGAGGTTCAGCTGCCTGACAAACATATTTTGGGATGGGCCAAGCCAAAACTTTTGAATAAGACAGTCCAGACCGTTACTTTTTTTTTCAGTGTAGCGTGTATATTTCAGGAATGAAGCAGCTTGTCAAACCACTCGGCTTGAAGAAAAAACATAATTTATTTAATCACGACAATGAATCCCAAACGATAGAAAACAGAATTTAGAATAATTGAAGTATTGGGAAAGCCAAATGATCCGGTATCAAAGCTTTACAAATGTGTTCTAATGACCGCAACATCCCATCAACACAGCCCTTGGCAAATGGTAAATGCAAACACATGATCTTGCAGGCAGGAGAGATTTCACAGAATAGAGTCAAGCCAGAAACATCTGTTGAAGAATGGTAATCTATTTTCAATGTAGCGGTTTCATTGTAATCAGTATTCTTTTCCAGAATGCCGACTAAAACTCAGACAAACTGCGTCATTAGCATTAACTTTGATAGGCTGACCTCTCAGGCTCTGATTCCTCACTATCATGTTTCTATTAGTCAGAATATTAAAGCAAATAGGAGCAATTGGTTTAAAAGGTATCAAAATAATCAAACAACACCCATCCAGGATCAATTTAATTGTTTGGCTTAACAGAGCAGAACATTGACTTTTATAGATTCACCTTCCTATAAAAAGTACTGAGGTATGTCTTATAATTAGAAGAAACGGCGGTTATTTTTTAAACTAACGCTGCAGTTGCGTCAGTGCAATATTTTGCCTTAGGCATTGACAATACGTTGTCATAAATCTGTCAAAGCTGAAGTGAACAGTGAATGAGAGTTGATATTCTCTTGCTGCAGAACGCAGAGCACGAATAAATTGACACAGCGTAAATTAAACAAAATGATCTTGAGAAAGATTGTGCGGTTATCCGCCAGAGTATGATTGTTGAGTAAAGGATTGTAAAGGAGAAAATGCACTGAGCAATCGACCGCGAGATGGGCAAACACCCAGTGAAGAAAAAGAGAAAGACAGAGAAAGGTAGTTGCAGAAATAGAGACCGGTGATGCAAACGATCAGGAGGGACTGGGTGAAAAGGATTGGGAGGACACAGAATGTACGGGGAGACACGGGGAGACAGATTGCTGGAAAAGAATGAGCGAGCTGGATTGGAGGTAGCACATTTGGTGGGACACACTGCGCGACAGATTGAGGTGATGTTCACGGGGAGAAATATTTCGGCTGGAGTCTGGGAGAGACAGAATATGGGCTAAAGATTCTGAGACACCGATTGATTGTGGGGAGAGACTGGGCAGACAGAGGGTGGGGAGAGGCGGCGGAGTCTGATTGTAGCGGAGGCTACGTTGACAGAGTGTCGAAGAAATTGAAGGAGCCAGATTGGTGTTAATTTCTTCAATGCATTGTTTGAGCTTGTTTATCACTGTAGGGCCATGACGGGACATTGAAGCAAGTTTTCTATGCCATTGGGACTGTGATGCTGCCTTTCCCTTTATTAGTCAATGAGCGGATATAATTAGAGAACAAGTAATCACAGTGCTGTCTTTTCTTAATGGATGGACGTTAATTTACTGCAAACCCAACTCAGAGACAGAGAAGAACAATTGCAGAGGAAGTGCTCCAGTGAGCTATCCATGGCCGTTTTGTGATGACACAGGTTAAAATGTTGAATTCCACGCATTTTGAGATACAGTACGAACCAAGTTAGCTAAGCTACTCACTGGCTCTCTGTCAATGTTAATCCGTAAACATGGTCATGAAATGATCCTCCATAAACTGATCCCAATTCTTTTCACATCAACTCCTACAATTCAATGGCTTTGCATTTATATCTGAGAAGCTGATTTGCACTAGGAGTTGATAATTATTTTCCTGGTGATGTTCAATCAGCTTCAGTTATCTCGATGTTAATATTCATCATGAATATCTGGCAACGTGGCCTCCCAAACCGTATCACACATGAGAAAGGTTGTGGTTTGTATCATGTTGGTCACTTCCAGGTGAAACATTGCAACTGTTATTCCAGCACAAATCTTTGTTAAATACCTTACCTTCTCTGCTACGCAATGTTTTTGTCTGCTTCATTATCGATTTTGCCCTTGATTTGTGTCCATTTGTTATCACTGGCTAAAAGCAAATTATTGCAACCAGAAAATGCTAGAACATGCCGAACACGGGTTGTTGGTGGTGGTGGACGCAGTGGCGGCGGTGTTTGTGAATTCGGTCATTTCTTTAACTTCTGAGCAGAGGAAACTGAGCAGGGACATGACTGAGATTCAGAAAGTTATGAAGGTCGCAAAGACAGTGCGTATGAAGGCACTGTTTGATTTTGTTGAGGGAACAGTGATGTGTAGCATAGATTAACCATTAAAGGTAGAAAATCTACGATGTGATGTTTGAATACTGCTTTGACCCAGAGGATAAATAAAGTTTGCAACACACTGCTTAGGAACAAACCTCGTTACATTGTGGAGGAATTAGTTATTTATTTGCAGTAAACCCCAGCGATGAGGCAAAATCTAGAAAATAGAATGAGGGAATTCTGTTCACTGTTGAGAAGCAGACGACATATTTGCTCAGCTTGTAAGTTGTGAAAGTCTTTAAATGAATGAATAAGAACTGCCATCCTTGTGTGGCGTACACACAGGCCTAATCTGTGGAGTGGTCTGAATGCAAACTCCTCGTGATTACTGACTTTAATTAATGTCAGTCTCCGTGGATCGTATTTATGTTACTGGAGTCTTTGTCTCTCCCAATAATATGGACTGGTTTCAGCGTTCAGCTGGAGCCTCATCTCGAGCAGGAACGGGGATCGTCAGCTTCAGAGAGAGGGAGAGGAGAGTTCCGAATATGAGAAGAAGATATCGGAATGTCCAATCAATGGATATGTATCTGGAAACAAGAGACTGCAATTCACCAACAATGGAAAGGGATTTATCCTGGTTTATTTTCACATTTTCTTCAGTGCCTTGGTGAGCATATTGGATGCGAAATTTGATTTTTATCATCCCTTATTTTTTAACCCATCCTGGCTCTTGTTGAGTCTATATTTAGTCTTGCCATCGAGTTACAGACTGTAGGTATCTTTATTAACGTTAGTTAAAAATCACACAACACCAGGTTATAGTCCAACAGGTTTAATTGGAAGCACACTAGCTTTCGGAGCGACGCTCCTTCATCAGGTGATTGTGGAGGGCTCGATCATAACACAGAATTTATAACATAAATTTGCAGTGTGATGTAACTGAAATTGTACATTGAAAAATTGATTGTCTGTTAAGCCTTGCATCTGTTAGAATACAGTGATAGTTTCACTTCTTCCATGTGTAAATCACAAAACCCTTTTTTTTTA
>NC_057717.1:77740735-77750712 GCF_004010195.1 Chiloscyllium plagiosum | reverse complement strand
GTGTCACAAGGATAAGTGGTGGTTCCACTGTCGTTTGTCATTTCTATAAATGATTTGGATGAGAATATAGGAGGCATGGTTAGTACGTTTGTGGGTGACTTTAAATAGGTGGAACAGTGGACATGGGAGAATGTAGTCTAAGGTTTCAACAGGCTGTTGATCAGCTGGGCCAGTGGGGCTGAGCAATATTAGCTGGAGTTTAACTGAGATAAATTTGAGGTATTGCATTTCGATTCAAAAAACCATCGCTGGACGGAAATCCTTAATGCTTAGTGTTATCAGACACAGAGGCTCAGAGTTGCAGGTAAATAGTTCGTTAACGGTGGCTTCGCGGCTCGACAGGGCGGTGATGACGGAATTTGGCATGCTTGCCTTCATTCATCATAGCATTGCGAAGGTGAGTTGGGATGTTATTTTGGGGCTGTACAGGACATTGGTGAAGCCACTATTAACAGATTATTGATCATGTCAGAAGTAGAACTACTTCTCTTATTCCCTTTCTGGAACGACACCTGGCATTCTTCACTACACGTGACTCCAGACCCACAACAATAAGGATGAATTCGAGCCGCTTCCAGTCAATTTGTGGTGAGCAACATTTGCTCGTCCATCCAATAATACTCTCACCCAAAGAATGAATAAGTAAGAGTGAACATTTCCCTCTCAACCTCATCAAACATCTCCAGCCACACAATTTGTACTGTCTTTGTAACATTGCTCAGACCCTTGCCCCTCTCTGTCACACTCTTTGCAATCACCAATACCCTCACCTCACCCTGTGCATATCATTTCAATAAACTCTGATATTGCGTCCTCTTCCGGCTGCATCCCTCTTGCTCGGAGATCCGTTGCAATCCCTTTTACACCTGCTTATATATTTCTGTAACTCATTGTCAGTTCCTAAAAAAAACCTGCTTATTTCAAGGGATTTTTTTTTTCGAGAGTTGATCTGCGCCTCTTTGAATTGAATCTGAATCGTTCAATTCTGAGACCGGAGGTTTTCTCTGTTTCGATGGAGTGATCTTTTGCTGAATGTTTACATGGTTCCTTCAAATGTTTTCCACCGTTCATTTGCACACACATATTTCAGTCTGTTTACCCTGTTTGCCTCGGTCAGTTCTCCTATCAAACACATGTAGAACATTGAACACTGAAGAAGAAAGAAAATCTACAGCCCAGGAACAGGTCCGTTGGCCCTCCAAGCCTGAGCCAATCAAAATGTACTGTCTAAACCTGTCGGTCAATTCCTGAGCATGCGAATCCCTCTACTCCCCCCGACTCATGCATTTATCCAGACGCATCTTAATTAAATCGACCATGACTGCCTCTAACACCTCTGCTGGCAATGCGTTCCAAACGCCGACCACCCTCTGTGTGTAGTACTTGCCGCCTGTATCCCCCTTAAACTTTCCACCTCTCACCTTGAAAGCGTGACCTCTCGTTATTGAATCATTCACCATGGGAAAAACCTTATTTCTATCCCCCTACCTATACACTTCATGATTTTATAAACCTCAATCAGGTCCACCCTCAATCTCCTTTTTTCTAATATAAACATAAATAAGGTACCCATCCTTTCTTCATAGCTAGCACCTTCCATATCAATCACCATCCTCGTAAACCTTCTCCGCACCCTATTCAAAACGTCGACATGCTTTGGGTAATTGTGGCGACCAGAACTGGACACAGTATTCTAAATGCGGCCGAACCAATGTCTCGTACAATGTTAACATGACTTGCCAGTTCTTCTCCTCAATACCCCGAACAATGAAGGCAAACACACGATTTGACTTCTTGACCACTCTATCCACCTGTGCAGCATCCTTCAGGTTACAATGGACTTACAATCCCAGATCTCCCTGCCTATCAACTTTTCCCAAGGATCTTCCTTTCATTGTATAATTCGCTCTGGAATTAGTCTTGCCTAAATATATCACCTCACATTTGTCTGGCTTGAATCCGTCTGCCACTTTTCCGCCCAACTTTCCAGTCCTCCTGTATTCTCTGACAGTCGCTTATGCTTTCTGCTGTACCACCAATCTTCGTGCCATCTGCAAACTTACTGATCATAACAACAATACCCTCGTCCAGATCATTTATGTATATTACAAACAACAGTGACCCCAACACTGACCCCTGTGGAACACCAATGTTCACCTTTCTCCCTTTTGAGAAACTCCCTTCAACCTCCAGACAACCATCGCTTCACTCCACCTTCTCTCCTCGCCGCGCTGTCAAATGGAGGCCCGACTCCCGAGGTAAGTCCCTTTTTAAGTGGGAAAACGTATCCTTCCCGGAAGCCCTGGCTTCACTCCACCTTCTCTCCTGGCCGTTCTGTCAAAATGGAGTTGTCTTTGATTCCAATAGCAAATGGAGCTTGTCTTTTCTTTCGTCACTTTAAAATTTCAAAATTCCTTTGAATATCACTTCATCACAATTTCCCCGAGGATCTCCTTCTCTGACATTACTCATTCACTCAGTTTCATCACCTACTCGTTGATCTGAAATAGTTAGGACACAAATCGTTTGCATAATGTTCTGCTAAATGGAACACTGACAGAAAAATTCCTTAAGTTTCTCTTGGAATATCACTGTTACCAGTGTAACTGTCCAAGATGATATGAAGATTGAAGTCTCCCCAAAATTCTCACATCACTTTTGTTATAAATTCCAATAAATTCCTGTTTCATGCAGTGATGAACAACGAAATACTGTAAGGCAGCGTAAAACAGTTCTCCTTTGAGTTTTTGACACCCTTTGCCCAGAATG
Source organism: Chiloscyllium plagiosum (assembly GCF_004010195.1). NCBI lineage: Eukaryota > Metazoa > Chordata > Chondrichthyes > Orectolobiformes > Hemiscylliidae > Chiloscyllium > Chiloscyllium plagiosum. The sequence goes on along the minus strand of NC_057717.1, from coordinate 77,747,943 downwards.
TGCATGCACACTGATTCAGCTGCATTATCTGAGGCTAAATGCTTTCTCCATAATGGGATTGTTATCCATTAATGCCGGGCTTATTCATCCTACTTTCCCCTTCTGCCTGATACCCCACAATTTGTGTACAGTTAAATATTTATCCCACCTTTTATTCACCCTGTAACCACGTCTCTCTGGTTACTAAATCTCATTTATTTCCATCTATTCCATTGAAAATCCTTTGTGTATTTTAAAAAAAGAACAGTTTGATGTATTTTCTCCCACAATTTCCTTTTGCAATCCTACTCACTGGTGTACTGCTTTAGTTAAACACTGTCCACTCCTGTTCCGTTCTGCCTGTCTTCAGCCACATCCCCATGACTGTTCCGATGCTTCAGGTTTTCTCTTTGGATTTGGAAAGCTGCTTTCAACTGAACGCTGTCCCTTCATCCTCTCTGTCCGTTGAAAACCCTGTTGATAGACCTACCAACATTATTGGCCAGGACACTGATCACAGCTCGGAATCATTGGGGTTTACTGCAATGGGATTTTTTTTTTAAATTCACTCGTGGGATATGGAGATCTCTGGCTGGTCAGCATATCTTGCCCAGTCCAAGCTGCCCTTCAACTGAGTGGCTTGTTGGGTAACTCCAGAGGACAATTTAGAGGCAACTACATTGCTGTGGGTGTGGAGACACACTCTGATGTGCACACCAGGTGAGAATTGCAGACGTCCATCCCCGAAGGCATGAATGTAGCGGATACATTTTTCCTATCGTCAGCAATTGCTTAATACTCATTTGCAGGTTTTTAATTCAATATTCCTTTCTGAGCATTTCTTCTGCAGTCAGCTGATGTTTGGAGTCCCCTCATTGCTCTCTGCTCTGTGCAGTGTGAATCATCTTATCTCGCTGCAGGAATTATTGAAGGCCCCAGAACTCCGTGTGGTCCGTGTGGGCGGCACGGTGGCACAGTGGTTAGCACTGCTGCCTCACAGCCAGAGACCCGGGTTCATTTCCCGCCTCAGGCGACTGACTGTGTGGAGTTTGCACGTTCTCCCCATGTCTGCGTGAGTTCTCTCCGGGTGCTCCGGTTTCCTCCCACAGTCTCAAGATGTGCAGGTCAGGTGAATTGGCCATGCTAAGTTGCCCGTAGTGTTAGGTAAGGGGTAAATGTAGGGGTATGAGTGGGTTACGCTTCGGCGGGTCGGTGTGGACTTGTTGGGCCGAAGGGCCTGTTTCCACACTGTAATGTAATCTAATCTAATCTAATTTGCGATAGCGGGTTTTGAATCTGTGCCCAGAGAACATTAGCTGAGTTTCTGAATAAATCGTCTGGTACACATACTACTCGGCCATCACATCGCCTACTGACAGGTTGCTCATCCCACCGCACCATGAATCAAAATGCCTGATTCCTACGCATTTTAAAATCTGACATCTTCTTACAGTCTAGTGATATCACTCAGTATGTCGCCATGTGGTATCCCTTTTTGTGAGGGTCTAATTTCTGCCTCTGTCAGTGTCTCTGACACTTACAGCTCCTCCAGATCCTGAGTCAACAGAAGTCTCCCCTCAAGCGAGACGAGGCTGTACAAGCCAAGGATGGAGACTGGGATTGTTCAGAACTGTGTGGAATTCAGTGCCATTCCCCACATGCAACCCTGACTGCATCAGTCTAACATCCGATTCTGTTTATTTCTCTGTCACCTGTTGGTATTCAGGAAGTTCCTGTCTCAATAGACTTGCCAATTGCTGGATGTCTCGTCGAACACCTCATTGAAGATAGTTGGATTTTCCACGAGAGGTGGGGTAGGGAGATCTGGGGCCTTCAATAAATCCTGCAGCGAGGTAAGATGATTCACACTGCACAGAGCAGAGAGCAATGAGGGGACTCCAAACATCAGCTGACAAGACATGACATAGATACAACAGTTCTGGTGGGAGAGCACAGTACAGATACACCCCAGGCTGAATCACTATCCCAACACTACATTTTACTAGGACAGCAGAAGGAGTTCACACTTATAAATCCAGGCCTAAACTGTCTTAGTGAGCATCAGTACAACAGAGATCAAAAAGGCCTGGCACGACAGGCTGGTAATGATGCCTGGGATATTTCTGTTCTATGCTCCGTCTCCAATACCGTATCTATAACACGTCTCGTGGACCATTGTCTTCAATCATTCTATCTCTTAGGACAGTTCATATCTCTGTCAGCTCCTCCACTCACTACAATGCTTCCATATATTTGAAATATACTCCAGTCCAAACTACTACGCTGATGGCTGTAACTTGTTTCTGACTGTACAACAAACCTTGTCTCCATTGTCTTGTCTTCCAATAACTGGAGTCGTAGAGTCCTGCTGCACGGAAACAGATTCTTCAGCCGACTTCGTCAATGCTGACCCGTTTTCCAAATCTGAACGAGTTGTATTCGCCTGCGTTTGACTCATATCCTTTCAAACCTATTCGTTTCCATGTTCCTGCTCAAATGTATTTTGCATGTTGTACAAAAACAATTGCAATTGTTTCTTCCATTTTATCTGCCAGTCCGTTCTGTATATTCACCATCCTCTGCGGAAAATGTTAGACACATCGGTCTCTCTTTAACTCTTTGCTATCTCACCTCGTGTTAATACTCTTTGATTTGGACTCATCTACCATTTGGTATTCACCTTACTTAAATCCCGCATAGTTTTATAAATATTCATAAGTTTCCCTGTGGCCTTCTAGGCCCGAAGGAAATATTGAGGATAATGTTAGAGGTATGTCCAACTCATGTACTCAGTGTTCTTGACAATGATGGCACGTGTGCCAAATTCTACTTTCCCCACCCTGAATACCTGTGATGGTTCTTCCAAGGAACAGTATAACTGCATCCCTTGGTCTCTTTCTGTTCGACAACACTGCCTGGAGCCCTAACATTTTCTGTATTAGTCCTCCCTGGATTACCTTAACAAAATCCAGCACCTGAATGAAACTCCATCTTTCATTTCTTGGCCCACTGGCCCAGTTTATCAAGATCCCCTTCGATAACTATATTCACTGGACACTATTACACAGATTTTGTTATCCACAAACGTACTAACTATGACTCCGATATAACCACCCAAATCGTTTATGTAAATGGTGAACAACAGTGCCCCAGCACCAACCTGAAAGACACTCCATTGGTCAGGGGCCTCCAGTCCGAACAACAATACTCTACAATCACCCTCTGTCTCCGACCATCAAGCCCATTTTGTATCCAGTTGGCTACCTCTCCCTGATCCCATGTGGTCGAAACTTATTAACGTGTGTACCATGTCAAAACCTGTCCAAGACCTTGCTGAATCCAAAAAGTATGTCTATTGCTCTGCCTTCATCTATCTTCTAGGTCAGATCTTTAACAAACACACTCAAGTTTGTAAGATAATTTTTCCCACACACAAAGCCTTGCTGACTCTCAGTAATAAGTCCTTGTGTTTCCAAATGCATGTAAATCCCATCTATCAGAATGATCTCCAACAACTTACCCATCCTGCAGTCTGCCTCATCAGTCTGTAGTTCCTGCCGTCTGGCTCATCGGTCTATAGTTCCCTTACAGTCCTTCTTAAATAATGGCACAAATCTATATTCATAGTCATAGTCATACAGCCCGGTAACTGACTGTTTCGTTCATCATAATTTAAAACTAGCCTTGGCACAGCTGACTGTTCCTGGATCATATCCCTTCAAACTTTCCCAATTCCTTTTTAAACGTTGTAATTATCCACACATTCACGCCTTCCTTTGAAAGTTCATTCTACACACAAACCACCATCTATGTAAAAATTTGTCCCTCGTGTCTTTTTATTTAAATCTCTCACTAACGTTAAATATGGAGCTCCTAGTCTTGATGTTCCCCTGTCCTTGGGAAAAGACAACTTCCATTAATTCTATCTATACCTCCTCATTGCTTTGTGAACATCTGTAAGCTCGCCTATTAACCTCCAAGCTCCAATTAAAAAGTTCTAACTTCTCCAGTCTTTCGTTGTAACTAAAACCTTCCATATACATCAATATCCCGATAAATCTCACCTGAACTTTCTCCAACTTAAAAGAAAATCCATCCTGTAAGTGGACGAACAGAACTGCACACAGTATTACAGAAGAGGTTTCAACGATGTCCTGTACAAGCTCATCACGACCTCCCAACTCTTCTTCTCGAAGGAACTGTATAGTGATGTGAAGTGTGTCGAGTACATTTTTTTTATCCAATCTGTCTCTCCATGTTAGCAACATTCAAAGAATGATATTTCTGTACCGTTATGTCCCTATGTTCTAGGACACTACTGAAGGCCTTCCATTAATTGTATATTCCCGACATTTTGCTGTACCAAAATGCATGACCTCGTATTTGTGAAGATAGAACTATATTTACGTTTTTTCAGCCCATTCACGCATTTCATCAAGACACCGTTATCATCAAAGAAAACCTCCTTCACTGTCCACTGTGCCTCCCTCCAGTCTTCCATCACATCACACATGGCTTTCAAATATCCCGGCTCGGGCCCGTCAATTTCTTCCCTGGCTTCCACAATGTCATGAGAGACCCTTGGTCAGGTACTTGGGATTTACCTACCTTTGTATTTTAAAAACTCCAGCATGTCCTTTTCTATGACGTGGACTCATTTGAAAACATTGAATCATAGAGATGTACAGCACGGAAATAAAACTTTCGGTCCAACTCATCCATGTTGTTTCTCGTTCCAATTACCAGAATGTTTCCACTTTTCCTCTAAACTCTTGCTATTCGTAGATTCATCCACTTGCCTGTTTAACGTATTTCTGCCAGACTCTACCAGTTTCTCTGGCAGGTTATTCCCTACACGCACCACTCTCTGCGTGAACGATTTGTCCCTGCGGTCCCTTTAAAAAGTTCCCCTCGCATTTTAAAGCTATTCCCTCTTGGTTTGAAATCCCACATTCTGGAGAAAACACCTTGTGTTTAAACGCTTGTATAAGATAACTCCTCAGGTTTCCATGTTTAACTGAAAACGATACCAGTCTAGTCAGCTTCTCCCTGCAGCTCAAATCATCCAACCCTGACAACATCCTTGTTCATTTTTTTGTATACCCTTTCAACTTCCACAGCATCCTTCCCGTGGCATTTGGACCAGAATTGCACACAGTATTCCAACAGTGGTCAAGCCAATCACTGTTTCGTTCGTTGGTCCCCCGAGTCGTTATCCACAATAAATTTCAATGTGAAATATTTGTTTTGGATCTTTTCATTTCACACATCGTTGGCTTCGTTGATCACTAAGGATTACTTTTTGGCCCTAGTTATTCTTTTGCTCTTCATACAATTATGGAATTTCTTTGGATTCTTCTTAACCTTATCTGCCCTTTCTGAATTCCTGATTTCCATCTGAAGTTTATTCCTTCAGCCCCGATGCTCGTCAAGCGATTCACTTGATCCAGCTGAGTGGTGCTGGAAAAGCACAGCAGCTCAGGCAGCATCCGAGAAGCAGTAAAGTCGACGTTTCGGGCAAAGGCCTTTCACCAGTAATAGAGGCAGAAAGCCTGAAGGGTAGAGAGAGAAGTGAGAGAAGGGCGGGGCTGGGGAGAAAGTTGCAGAGAGTACAATAGGTGAGTGGGGGAGGGGATGAAGGTGATAGGTCAGGGGGAGGGGTGAGTGGATAGCTGGAAAAGAAGATAGGAAGGTAGAACAAGACATGGGGACAGTGCTGAGCTGGATGTTTGGAACTGGGGTGAGATGGGGGAAGGGAAACTGTTGAAGTCCACGTTGATGCCATGGGGTTGAAGTGTTCAGAGGCGGAAGTTGAGGCGTTCTTCCTCCAGGCGTTTGGTGGTGAGGGAGCGGTGGTGAAGGAGGCCCAGGACCTGCATGTCCTCGGTAGCGTGAGAGTCGAAGTTGAAATGTTGGGCCACGGACCGCTGTGATTGATTGGTGCGGGTGTCGCAGAGATGTTCCTTAAAGCGCTCTGCTAAGAGGCATCCAGTCTCCCCAATGTACAAGAGACCGCATCAGGATCAATGGATACAATAAATGATATCGGTGGATGTACAGGTAAACCTTTGATGGATGTGGAAAGCTACTTTAGGGCCTTGGATGGAGGTAAGGGAGAAGGTGTGGGCGCAGGTTTTGCATTTCCTGCGGTGGCAGGAGAAGGTGCCAGGACGGGAGTGTGGGTTTTGTGGGGGCATGGACGTGACCAGGTAGTCACGGAGTGAACGGTCTTTGCGTAAGGTGGAAAGGGGTGGGGAGGGAAATGGAGCCCTGGTGGTGGAGTCCGTTTGGGTGTGGCGGAAATGTCGGCGGATGATTTGGTTAATCCGAAGGTTGGTAGGGTGGAAGGTGAACACCAGGGGGTTATGTCCTTATTACATTTGGAGGGGTGGGGTCTGAGGGCGGAGGAGCGGGATGTGGATGAGTTGCGTTGGAGGGCATCTTTAACCATGGCAGAAGGGAAATTGCGGTCTCTGAAGAAGGAGGCCATTTGGAGTGTTCTGTGGTGGAACTGGTCCTCCTGGGAGCAGATACGGTGGTGGCGGAGGAATTGGGAATACGGGATGGCATTTTTGCAGGAGGTATGGTGGGAAGAGATATAAGCCAGGTAGCTGTGGGATTCGGTGCGTTTGTAAAACATGTCCGTGTCAGGTCGGTCTTCATTAATGAAGATGGAGAGGTCCAGGAAGGAGAGGGAGGTGTCAGAGATGGTCCAGGTAAATTTAAGTTCAGGGTGGAATATATTGGTTAAGTTGATGAATTGCTCAGCCTCCTCGCGGGAGCACGAGGTGGCGCCAATGCAGTCATCAATGTAGCGGAGTAAGAGGTGGGGCATGGTGCCGGTGTAACTACGGAAGATGGACTGTTCTTCGTAGCCAACAAAGAGACAGGCATAGCTGGGGCCCATACGGGTGCCCATGGCTACCCCTTTGGTCTGGAGGAAGTGGGAAGATTGGAAGGAGAAATTGTTAAGGGTGAGGACCAGTTCGGCCAAACTAATGAGAGTGTCGGTGGAAGAGTACTGTTGTGGACGTCGGGAGAGGAAGAAGCGAAGGGCTTAGAGGCCTTGGTCATGGCGTATGAAGGTGTAGAGCGACTGGATCCGTGGTGAAGATGAGGCTTTGGGGGCCTGGGGAACGGAAGTCTTGGAGGAGGTGGAGGGTATGGGTGGTGTCTCGAATGTATGTGGGGAGTTCCTGGACTATGGGGGATAGGACAGTGTCGAGGTA
>NC_057717.1:77723235-77740235 GCF_004010195.1 Chiloscyllium plagiosum | reverse complement strand
GTGTTGTCTGGGACATTGTCTGTAAAGTGGGATTCTGTGAGAGTGACCATGTTCGATTGTTGCTGGATTAGTCTGTGAGGAATATACTGCAGGGCAGTTTTATGTTTTCTCCAATAAAGAGTTAACACCTCTTGATTTCTTTCAATTTTAAAATCAAGCCAGATCAAACTATTTTTTTTCAGTTGAAGACAATTTAACTATTTTTCACTTCAATAAGCAGACAACTCAATTCAGTAACTGCAGTAACCAGCTGAGTCACCTTCCCAACACACTGCCCGACCAAATACATTGAAAACGGCTTCGGAAAGGCCTGAATTCAAATATAATGCTGCTGCACCTCACTGTCCCTCCAATAAAGAGTGAGTCAATGATGGGATCTGAAATCTGTCCAGAGAGCTTCCAAACTGGGTCCAGGCAGTTATTCAAATATCCCCTCCCGACAGACAATTCAGAACTATCTCAGAGAGGGTGCAGAATATTCCCAAAGGGGAGAGGGACCATCAGGATGTTGGTGTACACATTGGAACCCATGGTACAGGATGGGAAAAGGACGAGGTCCTGAGGAGAGAAAATAGGAATTTAGGCAGGAACTTAAAAAGTCGATCCCGGAGGGTAGTTGTAGGAGGGGGATGAGGGTGTGAGTCCTTTTAGGGTAGAAAGTACGGGAAATAATATCAGGCTCATATGATTTAACCAAATCAGAAATTATAGATGTACTTAATAAAAGCAGAGGGCTCAGTAAACGGATTCCCGCGGCTGGGTTTTGAGATTTCACTCCCTATTGCCGGTCTCCTCCCTCATTCATTCCATTTCACGGAGGCGCGATTTGACAGGAACTTTCTTAAAGGGGACAGGGACCCCATTCAATCTGTATCTAACAGGTCCGTGCTGATGGAGACAACTTGTTTGATGTCCTGCAAGCTGTTCAAGTCCCGGTAGATGGTTCTGAGAGGGATTAGTATTCTCATCTTTTCATAGTTTCGGGTGAGATAGTGCGCTGGGGAGTGGGGAGACCACAGTTTGATGAATGACTGAATGAAATGCGGAAGGAGTAAATACCGAGCGATTGTGAGTGGGTTGGCAAATAAAGGGACCTTAATATAAAAATAAAGAAACATACAGTACAATATTTCACACAACCATAGAATAAGATGTTTGAAGGTGATTGACTCTCTGTATCAGTAAAGACATGCCAGCTTGCCCACAGAGACATTGGGAATGATTAACTGATATGGGTGAGCAGGGCAGAACCTCAGCAGATCACAGGATATTCAGGGACAAAGGTTACAAGATAAACAAGTGACCACATCAGCGAACAGGCACCGTGTGTTTGAATCTGACCGGGAGATATGTAATAGACAGTGACCTGATGTCATCAAAATGCCGAGTTAATTGGATTATTAATTTGATATAATTAATTTACAGACCTGGTGTAATTAACTGCCTGGCCAACTGATTTACAGGCCTGATGGAATCATCGCCCAGTTGGTTGACTTGTGGCCTTGATATGATCAACTGCACACAAACAGTTAGTTTGTAGACTGCCATAACTTTGATGTCAGAAAGTGTAAGATTGGTATTGTGCGGTTGTTTGACAGAGAGAGCTGGACTGTCCTGTGTGATGGTCTGGAGTTCCTCTCCTGGCTGTAATCGATTCCCGCTGGAATAAACTGCTGTTCCTGCTGAATTGTCCAGGCCTTCAGAGTCTTCTTGCCTCAGAGACAGCGGTCACTCCTACAGCAGTAATATCTGGATTACTCCCAGTGCTGTGTCCCAGTGGGAGTAGGAATAGGGGGCTAGAGGAATGTCTTCTGGAGTAGAAGAGTGCTCTATCAGAAGGAAAGGTTACACCTGAATTGCAAGGGGACTAATATCCTGGTGGGGAGAGTTGCTCGAGCTGCTTGGGTTGGGGGAGATGGGGATGGAATTGACACCGAGGGAGATAGTGAGGAAAGGGATCAGTCTGAGACTGGTATAGTTGGGAAAAAGGGCAAGTCAATTACACCAGGGCAGGCAGGAAAAAAGCAGATAGCGAGGTAAGAGTGATAAATTAAACTGTATTTATTTCAATGCAAGTGGTCTAACAGGTAAGGCAGATGAACTCAGGACATGGTTGGGAACTTGGGACTGGGATAACATAGCAATTACAGAACCGAAGCTCAGAGATGGACAGGACTTGTAGCTTAATGTTCCAGGGCATAGATGCCCGAGGAAGGATTGAAAGGGGAGGTGGGGGGGGGGCGGGGGGGCAAGAGAGGAGAGAGAGGCATATTTCAATTAGGGATAAAATACAGCTGCATTTTGGGATGATATTCTTGTGAGTGTATCCAGGGAAATTATTCAGTAGGAACCAAGAAATAAGAAAGGGAAAGTCACCTTATTAGGATTGTACGAAAGATTCCAAACAGTCGGGGAAATTGAAAAGCAAATTTTTAAGGTGATCTTAATTATCTGTAAGAATAATAGGCTGGTAATGTTAGGGAATTTGAACTTTCCAAAGCATAGAGACTGCCACAGTGTTAATGACTTGGTTGGAGAGGAATTCGTGAGTCGTGAGTTCATGGAATGCCCTGCCAGTAGCAGGGTGGACTCTCCCTCTTTATGGGCATTTAAACGGGCATTGGATAGGCATATGGAGGTTATGAAAAGCAAATTTGTAAGGTGATCTCAATTATCTGTAAGAATAATAGGCTGGTAATGTTAGGGAATTTGAACTTTCCAAAGCATAGACTGAGACTGCCACAGTGTTAATGACTTGGTTAGAGAGGAATTTGTTAAGTGTGTACAAGAAAATGTTCTGATTCAGTATGTGGATGTACTTTCTAAAGAAGGAGCAAAACTTGATCTACTCTTTGGAGATAAGGCAGAGCAGGTGACTGAGATGTCAGTGGGGGAGCACTTTGGGGCCAGGAACCATAATTCTATTTGTTTTAAAATAATGATTGGAAAGGTAGAACGGATCTAAAAGCTAAAGTTCTAAATTTATAGGAAGGTCAATTTGAATGATATTAGGCAAGAATTTTCAAAAGTTGACTGGGGACAAATGTTCGCAGGTAAAGGGGCAGCTGGGAAATGGGAAGCTTTCAAAAATGAGATGAGAGTCCAGGGACAGTATGTTCATATATGGGTGAAGGGCAAGGCTGGTAGCTTTAAAGAATGCTGAATGATGAGAGAAAATGGGGCCCTCAGGAGAGATTAGGGCCCTTTAAAGATCAACAAGACCACCTGTGGTACTACAGGAGATATGGGTGATGCTAAACAAATGTTTTACGTAAGTGTTTATTGTGAAGAAGAAGATGGAATCGAAAGAATTTGGGGAAATAAATAGTGACATCTTGATAAATGTCCACATTACAGAGGAGGAGGTGCAGGAAATCTTAAAACATATAAAGGTTGGTAAATCCACAGGAACTGTTCAGGTGTACCTTGAACTCTGTGGGAATCTAGAGAAGTGATTGCTCTGCCCCTTGCTGAAATATTTGTATCATCTGTAATCACAGGTGAGGTTCCAGAAAACTGGAGGTTGGCTAATGTGGTGCCATTATTCAAAAAATGTGGTAAGGAGAGAGAAAGGAACTATAGACTGGTGAGTCTGACATTGGTGATGGGTAACATGTTGAGAGGGGATCCTGAGGGACTGGATTTACATATATTTGGAAAGGCAAGGGCGGATTTGGGATAGTCAACATGGGGCATTGTGTGTGGGAAATCATGTTTCACTAACTTAATTGAGTTTTTGTAAGAGGTAACAAAGGATTGATGAAGGCAGAGTGGTGAACATGATCTATAAGTACTTCGGTAAGGCGTTCAATAAAGTTCTGCATGGTAGATTGGTGAGCAAGATTAGGTCACATGGAACACAAGGGGAACTAGCCAATTGGTACAGAAGGTTGGAGACAGAAGGTGGTGATAGAAGGTTGCTTCCTAGACTGGAACCTATGACCACCAGTGTGACATAGTGATTGATGCTGGGTCCACCACTTTTTGTCATTTATAAACATGATTTGGATGTGAACATGGGAGGGATAATTAGTAAATTTGCAATGACACCAAAATTGGAAGTGTAGTGGACAGCGGAGAAGATTCCCTCAGAGTACAACAGGACCTTGATCAGATGGGTTGCTGGGCTGGGGAGTGGTAGATAGAGTTTAATTTAGATAAATGTTTGGTGTTGCATTTTGGAAAAGCAAGCCAGGGTGGGACATATGGTGAAGTACTGGGGAATGTTGCTAAGCAAAGAGACCTTGGAGTGCTAGTTCATAGATATTTGAAAATGGAGTCACAGGTAGACAGGGGAGTGAAGAAGGTATTTAGATATAGACTTAAGCTTTATTGTCACATGTACTCAAGTACAGGAGTACAGTGAAATGTGTGACAATGTCATCAAGCACGGTGCCATCTCAGGTACGAAGGTACCTAAGTACAAGACGTAGGTGCATGGAGAAACACAAAAACTGAGAAGGAAAGCATTCCTGTGTTTCTTTTATTGGTCAGTGCATTGAGTATAGGATTTGGGACGTCATGTTGTGGCTGTGAAGGACATTGGTTAGCTCACTATTGGAATGCTGCTTTCAAATCTGGTCTTCCTCCTATAGGAAGGATGTTGTGAAACATAAAATGGTTCAGAAAACATTTACAAGGATGTTGCCAGGATTGCAGGGTTTGAGCTATAGGGAGAGGCTGAATAGGCTGGGGCTATTTTCCCTGGAACGTCAGAGGCTGAGGGGTGATCTTGTAGGGATTTATAAAATCAGGAGTGGCCAGGATAGAGTAAATAGACAACGTCTATTTCCCAGGTGATAGGAGTCCAAAAGTAGAGGTCATAGGTTCCAGGTTAGAGGGGAAAGATTTCAAAGGGACCTAAGGGGCAGTTTTTTTCTTGCAGAGGGTGATGTGTGTATGGAATGAGCTGCCAGAGGAAGTGGTGAAAGCAGGCACAATTACAACATTTAAAAGGCACCTGGATGGGTATATTAATAGGAAGGGTTTAGAGGGATTTGGGCCAAGTGCTGGTGAATGGGACTAGATTAATTTTGGATATTTGTTCAGCATGAATGGGTTGAACTGAAGGGTCTTTTTCCATGCTGTACATCTCTATGATTCGATAACAACTGGGAAGTGCATGGGACAGACTGACTAAGTACTGGCACAGGGCTGACCTAAACATTTTTCAACATTTAGCCAAATGGCCTGCCAATGACCATGCCTCATGGTTTTCTCTGTACTGATGACTTAGAGTCATAGACGTGTACAACACAGAAACAGACGCTTCCATTAAAGCCGTCCTCCCTGAACAGATCTGGTCCCATGTGTCAGCATTTGGCCCTTATCTCCCTAAACCCTTCTTATTCAAATATCCATCCAGATGCTTTCCAAGTGCTATAATTGGGGAAGTGTTCCCTGGAGGATGAATGCCTCATATTCTGCCTTGGGACCCTGCAGCCACTCGGGTTAAATGTGGATTTCAACAGTTTCCTCATTTACCCTCCCCCCACATTATCCCAGTCCCAAGCCTCCAACTCAGCACCGCCCTCCTGACCTGTCCATCACCTTTCCCATCTGACTGCTTCACCCCACAGCCCCCTAACCTATCACCTTCTCCCTCACCTTCATCTACCTATCGCTTTCCCAGCTACCTTCACCCCAGCACTACCCCCCAGCCCCCTCCCATCTATCTCTCCCGGCCTACAAGCCTCATTCCTGATGAAGGGCTTATGCCCAAAATGTTGAGTCTCCTGCTCCTCAGATGCTGCCTGACCTGCCGTGCTTTTCCAGCACCCCACTCTAGACACTGATCTCCAGCATCTGCAGTCCTCACTTTCTCCGTGCTGTTAGGTAGTTTCATGCTACTGTGTATCACAGGAGAGTCATGGCTGGTCGAGTCCCATAGAGACAAATGTAACCCATTGGATCATTGTTTCTGGAAGGTTTATTCTTCTCGAAGGACTCTGCAGGGTTAGTGGTTTGACCAGACCCTCCCACAGACCAGTTTCTGCTGTCTCCATGGTGTCGGTTAGAAGTGGATGGAAGGCGGACTGTTGGTTGACTTCACATCACACGTTCTGGAATAAAATGATGCTGTGATTGTGTAAAATGCCAGACTGTGAGGGAGTTGGGGAACAGATTGCTGGGCCTTTCACTGAGATATCCGTATAATTGACAGCCAAGGCTGAGGTGCCAGAGACTGGACAGTGGCTACCATTGTGCTATTATTTAAGAAAGATGGTAGGGAAAAGCTGGGGAATTATAGATCTGTGAGTCTGCTGTCAGTGGTGGGTAAGTTTTGAGAAAAAAGAAGTTAAAAAGGTAGATGAAGAGGGACAGATTGTTTATACATGGAGCTTATGGAGAGGCCTGAGCGGACAGTGAAAACTGAATGGTGGATTATTGAGAAGGAATTGTTGTTTTCATTTGTTCAGTTAAATGTTTGATTTCTTTTTAATGTTTTAATTTTTTTGCATGCTTCATTTTAAATCTCTGGGTAAGGAAAGGTATTTAATTTTATATATAAGGTGCTACTGAGAGCTTCTTCTTTTTCGGATTAATGTTACTGAGAGCCTGCGAGAGACATTAAGGTGTGATAATCACTGCCCGTCAGAAAGGGTATGAAGTTGGTTTAGAAATTTCCTATGGATATTCCTCTCTCAAACAATATTCCGTTTTGGGTATCATTGAATGGGGAAAATAGGAATGGTTGTCGGATCTTGGGCACCAAAAATGAATTTCATGTTAAATAGGTTTGTCAAGATTTAAAAGATTAATATTTTTTGGGAACTCATCTGCGAGGGGCACAGACAGGAGATTCTGCGGGAGTGAGTGTGAATTGAGGATAAAGTACGTTGCTTTTCTGGTGCCAGGCTGAAGGATGTCTCAAAATGTTTAAAGCAGATTGTCAAAGGGGAGAGTGAGAAGCTGGAAGTTGTTGTACATATTGATGGGAATGACATTGTACAAGAAAGAGTTAAAGCATTACAGAGTGAGTGTAAGAGGTTAGGTAGAAGGTTAATAAACAGATTATGAAAAGTAGTAATCTCTAAATTACTTCTGGTGCCAAGTTTTAATGAGTGAAGAAATAAAAGGATAGGGCAGATAAATCAATGGTTGAAGAGGTGCTGTAATGGAGAGGGATTCAGTTTCTTGGATCGTTAGGATCTCTTCTCAGACAGAAGAGATTTAAAAAGGATGGGGTTCGCTTGAGCTATAAGGGAACCAATATCCTGGTGGGGAGATTTCCCAGTTCAATATTAGGAACTTGTGAACATTTAGAGAGGTGAGTGAGGGTTTCCTAAGTAACATTGAAAATGGAAAGAAAGATGACAATGGTTCTGAATCAGAAAACAGCAAGATATTTAGAAAAGGCAGACAAGAACAAGTCAGAGCAGAGAAACTCTGAACACTTAAACTGCATTTATTTCAATGTAAGAGGCCTTATTGATAAGGCTGATGGACTCAGGGCATGTCAGGGAACTTGGGACTGGGATGTCATCACTATTACAGAACTTGGCTGACGAATGGAGAAGAGTCGACAAGTGTGGTGCTGGAAAAGTACTGCCGGGCAGGCAGCATCCAAGGAGCAGGAGAGTAGCTCTTCACTAGAAATAAGGGATGGCCCAAGGGAGAGATAAATGGGAGGGATCTCGGGCTGGGGGCAAGGTAGCTACGAATGTGATAGGTCGATGGAGGAGAGGGGTAATGGTGATAGGTCAGAAAGGAGGGTGGAGCGGGATAGGTGGGAAGGAAGATGGACAGGTAGGATGGTTCAAGAGGGGTGTGCCAAGTGGGAATGTTGGATCTGGGCTAAGATGGTGAGGGAAATGAAGAAACCGAGGAAATCTACATTGATCCTGTGTGGTTGGAGGGGCCCAAGGCAGAAGATGAGGCTTTCTACCTGCAGGTGGTTAGAGTTTAGCAAACACTTTAATTCCCGCGCCCCCTCACTCTGGCAAGGACATGCCAGTCCTGGGCCTCCTCCACCGCCAAACTCTAGACACCCAACATCTGGAGGAAGAATATGTTATCTTCTGCCTTGGGACGATGGAACCACATGGGATCAATGTAGATTCCACCAGCTTCTTCATTTCACCTTCCCCCTCCTTATCACAGAGCCAAACGTTCAATCAGGCACCACCCTCTTGAACTGTCCGACCGGTCCATCTTCCTTCCCACCTACCTGCTCCACCCTCCTCCATTTACCTACCACATTCCCAGACCCCTCCCATTTAAGTCTCAGCCCCACTTGGGCCATCCTCCCATTCCTGGTGAAGAGCTTATACTTGAACTGTTGCCTCTGCCTAACCAGCTGTGCTTTTCCAGCACCACACATTTTGACTCTGATCTCCAGCGTCTGCAGTCCTCACTTTCTCTTGAGGAATGGATAAGACTGGCAGTTCAATGTTCTGTTTTAGGGTTTTCGCAGAAGGATATAAAGAGAGGCAAGAGAGGAGGAGTGTTGCATTTTTGATTAAGGAAAATATTACGACTGTAATTTGAGAAGATATTTCTGAGAGACCATTTCATGAAGAGTTGAAATTAGAAATAAGAAAGGGATGATCACCTTGATGGGATTGTACTATCGGCTCCCCAATAGTCAGAGGGCAATTGAGAAGCAAATATACAGAGAGATCTTAAATATATATAAAATGATAAGTATGAAATAGTAAGGGTTTAAATTTTCTAAATATTGATTCAGATTGCCAGAGTGTTAAAAGTTTTGACGGTGAAGGATTTGTTAAATTGCAAGAAAATTTCATTTATCAAGATATAAATGTTCCTACTGGAGAAGGATCAAAACCTGAACTTCTGTTGGGAAATAAGACGGACCAAGTGACTGAGTGTTAGTCAGGGAACACTTTGGGAGCAGTGATCATAAAAACTATCAGTTTTAAAATAGTTATGGAAAGGAATAGGTGTTCCATGAAAGTTAAATTTCTCAATTAGAGTCAGGCAAATTTTAAAAGTGTGAAACAAGAACTTTCAAAAGTTGATTGGAGCAGACTGGTCACAGGTAAAAGGAACTAGGAGGAAGTGATAATGAAAATGCTGGAGATCAGAGTCGCGAGTGTGGTGTTGGAAAAGCACAGCAGGTTTCCTACTCGTAGGATGCTGCCTGACTTGCTGCGCTTTTCCAGCACCACACTCTCGACTCTGTTCGCAGGTAACAGGATGACTGACAAGTGGGAGGCCTTCAAAAGTGTGATAACAAGAGTCCAGAAACAGTCTGTTCCTGTTAGAGTGAAAGGCAAGGCTGGTAAGGTTAGGGAACAATGGATGAATAAAGATGTTGAAACTCAAGTCAAGAATAAAAAATGATCTATTAGAGAGATGATTGAGATGAACAGAATGTCTTGAAGAGTATAGACTGTGAAGGGACATGCTGAAGAAGGAAATGAGGAAGTCAACGAGGGGATAGGAGATAGCCTTGGCAGATAAGGTAAAGATAATCCAAAGAGATTCTATAAATACATTAAGAATGAGGGAGCAAGTGGAGAGAGATAGGACCCATAAAGATCAACAAGGTTGTCTTTGTGTTGAACCTCAAGAGATGGGAGGGATATAAATGAATATTTCTGTATTACTGTTGGGAAGGAATTGATTGCGAGAGAAATCAGGGAAATAAATACTGATGTTTTTACAGTATAGAAGAGGAAGTGCTGGAGATCTTAATAAAACATAAAGACAGATAAACCTCCAGAACCTGATCAAGTGTGTCCCAGGACACTATGGGAAGTTAGGGAGAAAATTGCAGTGCCCCTAGCAGAAATATTTGTATCATCAATAAACTGGAGGACTGGGGTGTGGCTAATGTGCCATTGTTTAAGAAGGGATGTGAGGAGAAGCCTGGGAACGTTTGACCCGTGAGTCTCACTTCGGTGGTGGGTAGGTTTTTGGAGATGATTCTGAAAGATAGGATTTACACAGGGTGGAGAGGAAAGGATTGATTAGAGATGGTCAGTATGGTTTTGTGTGAGGGAAATCATGTCTGACACACTTAGTTAGGTTTGTTTTTTGGAAGTAACAAAAACCAATGAGGACAGAGTGGTAGATGGTGTTTGCTTGGCCTTTAGTAAAGACTTTGACAAGGTTCTGCATGTTAGACTAAATAGTAAAGCTAGATCACATGGGATTCAGGGTGGGCTTGCCAATTGGATGTAATTAGCTTGGTGGTAGAAGACAGCAGGTAATGGTGGATCATTATTTGTCAGACTGGAGGCCTGTGACCAGCGGTGTCCCACAGGGAATGGTACTGGCTCCACTTCTGTTAGTCATTGAAATGAATGATTTAGATGAGAATATCCGAGGCATGGTTAATAAGTTTGTAGATGACACCAAAATTGGTGAAAATGACAGTGAAGAATGTTACCTGAGATTACAAGGAGATCTTGATCAATTGGGCTAAAGGGCTGAGGGATGGCAGATGGAATTTAATTTGGATGAATGTGAGGTATTGCATTGTGGTAATGCAACCAAGGACAGGACTTAATGGTAGGGCCCTAGGAAGTGTTGCAGAGCGGAAGGTCTCAGGGTTCAGGGACCTATTTCTTTGAAGTTTGCATCACAGGTAGACAGGGTAGTTAAGGAGGTATTTAGCACACTTGCCTTCATTGCACAGACCTTTGAGCATATGAGTTCTGACATTATATTGAAGTTGTACAGGGCATTGGTGAGGCCTCTTCTGGTTTAATGTATGCAATTCTCATCACCCTGTGATAGGAAGGATATTTTGAAACTGGAGACGGTTCAGTAAAGATTTACCAACATGTTGCCAGGAATGGAGGGTTTCAGATATAAACATGGACTGGAAAGGTGAGGACTTTTTTCACTGTTGTATTGGAGGTTGAGGAGTGACCTTATTGATGTTTAAAAAACCTTGAGGTGCATAGATAAGGAGAATGACAAGGGTCTTTTCCCTCGGGTGGGGCATTCAAACCAAAGGGGTATATTTTTATGGTGAGAAGAGTGTGAGAAACAAAGCTCACTCACTTCAATAATTTCAGTCCGAGACAAGATCTGGAGCAATCAGTATGTTTATTATACCATTGCAAGTGTGGTGCCTAAAATAGACACCCAGAGTTTAGCAAGTACATACCTTATATAGGATTCACTACTCCAAACCCGGTGCCCATTACCATTGTTTATCTCTTGCCTTATCTGGCCTTGTGCATAACAAGTTTTATTCAGCTATTTCACCACATCCTGCTGTGGCCCATTGTTAGGTATATCCTTCTTCATGATTATCTACTTCCTCCACATGTGCGGTTTCCTCCCTTTCCCAAACCATTTTGACCCTTATGACCTTTTACTTGGGGTTTGTTCCTGTGTTTCTGCAAAAGTGGAAAACAGGTGCTTATAACTACTGCTTGTACAAGCATATCTGGCTTAACCTATGTCCTCACAGCACCTTATCTATTTGTCTACCATTGTTAGCAGTCACGTTTCATTCTTGCATTCACAGTTTAGCTAATACAAAAACAATTATATATTTCCTCCACATAGTTTTCATTCTTGTTGACTCAGCTCATGGGTTAAAACAATTATACACTAGTGTGAGTGCATTTACCTTGCATAAGTAATTATGATTGCAGAAGTAACACTACTTTACCTATATCCCACAATTTCCCCCTTTTTCTTTAATTACCATTTGTTATCTTCTGCATTTTCCTTTTAAGCATCGCTCCCAAAATTCACAAGCATCATTCCAGAGATTTCATCCATCTTGGTCTCACTCATCCCCTCATTATTTAATTGATAAAGTTCCTCTGCCTGATTCCCTTTTAGGGGCAACTGTTTCATTAAGGCTGTCTCAATCAGTCTTTGGGTGAGCCCTCGTATACAGGGTATGATACAACAGCCAATGGCCACCAATACCCTGACAACTACTATCAGGGAAGTAAGGATGGAAACCACCACCCCCCTTCCAGCTTCCAAACCAGGATTCAAACCAGGAGATGTGTCTACTCCTGAATTCTCAGCCAGTTCCTCTGCTAAGGTAGTCAATCCCCTTAAGGTCCGCGTAATTGTACCATCAGGCGCAGTGTTATTAGGAATCAAGGTACAACAGCTTCCTCCGAACATCACACACACACACTCTTATTCTGCTAAAATTATATCAAGGGCCATTCTGTTTTCCCATGCCATCCTACTTGTCGCATCAAGCTGTTCCGATATCCCTTTAACCGCATCTCTTGTATAATTTATAAATCGCTGTTGATTATAGAAAATGTAAATTATCCAATCTACATTTTTATTAATGTTACCCACCAAAAGAGAGCTGACTCAAAGCCTGCTGTAATCTGACTACGAGCCTTGAATTCATCAGGTACCCCCCCTACAGAATCGAAATAAATCCTGTCATCGAAAGAAGTGTCTAACAGTGATCTCTTACTCCTTCCCTTTTTCCTACTATCTTTTCCTTCCCAAATGCCAGGTAAATGGAATTGCGAATTGCACATTTGCACATATTTCTCCCCAATCCAGAGGGAGGGTGGCTCTCAGTATTTTGCCTCCACAGTACCACCACAGATCCACTCGGGGAATCTTTAGTGCTGAGTAGTTCCCTCCCTTGGCCGTTTCAATCACATTCTTAATCTCTGTACATAACTTCAGCTCCCCCAAATCTCTGGACCGATATGTACCTCGTCTACACACACATGACGTGTGATTTCCACCTGTGGCTGAAAACGTAGGGGGGTGCTTTTGAATCTTTCTTCTCCAAGGGAGGGAACATCAGAGATAGGGAGGTACAGTTCCTATCATTCCATGCAGCCTCATCCTGATACAGGGCTATCATACATTTCATGCCCTTCTGTCTCGCTTCCACCCGAGCGGAAAGGGAACCACCTGGGCCACTGGCCTACCGGAGGCACATGCATAGCAATTGCTCTTGTTCAGACGTTTTACAGTATACTTTACCCATTCAACCCAGGTTTTTGCATCCGCATACCCAGTTTCTATTTCAATGGTCTGTTTTAAGTCCTTTACCTCGATAATTTTTACTACTTTAAGGTCATCGGGAGGTGTGAAAGGTTGTATCTTATTATCCTGTTTTCCCTGTCCTACACTAATTCAAAAACAACAGCCTGAGAAATCATTCCCGGTTTGCTTTCATTTCTATCCCAAATGTTTCATCTAATTGTATCTCATAGGTGCCCCCCCCCCCCCCTCTCCCCAGAATTGCTTCGTGCCATGTGGTTTTCTTTATCGTTAAGTTTATTGGGTTACACTTTTTATCGGGACAATCGCGAGCTGGTCGAAAGGGGGCCCGTTGTACAGTGACGAGTCCATTATACCAAGTACCACCCCCAAGGCCATCCCCATAGGACTTAAGATGTATCTCAGAGCTGTGGTACTGTCTCTGACTATCCACATCCCCACAATTTACTAAGCTGCATGCATCAGCGTCTATTACTGCATGCATCAGCGTCTATTACTTGTGGATTATCAGACTCAGGAACCATTAATAACACGTATGAAAATGATATTTGACAAAATCCCAATACTAAGAGGGCTAGCATCATAACTCTAAGCATTCCCTGTGTTCTAAACATCATGCTGAAGCACAAAAAGAGTTAATATACAATCTTACAGAAATAATCCCGCGCTCGCGTCGCCACTGTATAATCAGTTACTCAAAGTCTCTTTAGTCTGAGTTTCAGCGGGTCTTGCGTTGATTCGGCTGTCCAGACTTCTTCCTCAACTGGAGAGTCCACTGGCCCTTTGATCCGAGTGTAGTGAGTCCAGCCTTTCTCCGCCGTCCTTATTGCCGTTTCGGTCAAAAGAGCCTGGTCCGGCCCTTCCTAGTCCGGCTGCAATTTAGTCCCTATCCATGATTTTACTAAGACCCAGTCTCCCGGTTGGATGGGATGGATGGTGAATTCAAGGGGTGGAGTCTGTGCCAATAAACCCTGTTTTCTGAGGAAAGACCAAGAGGAGGACAAGCCCAGTATATACTTCTTTAAGTACAAATCTTTAGTTTCGGGAATTGGCAATTCTCCATTCATTCCCAGGTAAGGTAATCCAAATAAGATTTCATAGGGGGATAGTCCCAAATCTTTCCTTGGGGCTGTTCATACTCACAAGAGAGCTATAGGTAAACATTTGGTCCAAGGGAGTCTGGTTTCTATTATCAATTTAGAGAGCTGTCGTTTGAGTGTTTGGTTCATTCTCTCAACCCTTCCCGATGATGGCGGGTGCCATGGAGTATGGAACTCCCAGGAAATTCCCAACCCTTTCATTACCCCCTGTAACACTTTAGAGGTAAAATGAGTTCCTTGGTCAGAATCTATACGGTTCACTAACCCATATCGGGGAATGATGTGCTCCAATATTGTTTTAGACACCCCACTCGCAGTGGCAGTAGTCAGGGGGTGTGCCTCAACCCAACCGGATAAATGATCTACTATGACCAACATATATTTTAGTCTTCCTACTCTGGGTAAGCTACTTGTATACTCTGGAAGGGTCTCAATCCTGGGTCTCAATCCTCCCGGGGTCTGTTTTCTCAAGACTTTCTTATTTACCTTTCTGCATATTACACATCCCTCACATATTTGTTTAGCAATTGTATATATTCCTTTACATCCATATTCCCTAAGAACTAAATCACACATTGCTTATACTCCCCAATGGCTGCCTTGGTGTAGGGCGGCCATAATCTCTCGCATCACCATTTTGTTTAACATTTCCCTTCCATCAGGTAACCTCCAATGCCCGCCTGCTGTTTTTGCAGCCCCTAAATCTCTCAATTCTTTTTCTTCTCTTTCAGTAAATATAGGAGCTTCCCTAGGACCTGGGACAGTAGGTATTAGGGAATGAATCATCACTCCTTGTGGGTTCAGGGCGGCTTCCCTAGCCACTTCATCGGCTAATCTATTTCCCCTAACTTCTGGTTCATTTCCTTTCTGATGACCATTTACATGCACTACCGCTATTTCTTGGGGGAGTAATAGGGATTCCAAGACCCGTTTAATCAATTCTTCATGTATTCAATCCTTCCCCCGGCTAATGATCAGTCCTCTTTCCTGCCATATCTTTCCGAAAGTGTGCACAACACCAAATGCATATTTAGGGTCAGTGTATACTGTTCCCTCTTTATTTTCTAACACCCTAAGGGCTCTTTCCAATGCATAGAGTTCGCAGTCTGAGCTGACCACCCATTTGGCAACCTTCCTGCCTCCACCACACTACCTTTCGTCCCGTCTACGACTGCATACCCATTATGTCTTTTCCCTTCAGTCACCCGGGATGATCCGTCTATAAAAGGTCTAGCCCCTGCATGAAGTGGAGCATCTCTCAGGTCCATGCAGACCTTAGTTTGTTATTCTATAATGTCAAGGCAGTCGTGCCCTGGATTCTGAGGAGAGTCTCCTTCCCCTTTCCAAAGAAAGGCAACTGGATTTAAACAATTGTCAGTGACCAACACTAGATCATCCTTTTCTATTAATATTGCCTCATATTTCAGAATCCGCGAGTCTGTCAACCATCGCCCAGCTTTTTGGTTTAGGATCGTTCTCACTTGGTGTGGGGTGCTTACTATTAGGGCTCCCCCAAATGTAAGCTTTCTGCTTTGCTCCACCAACAGTGCAGTGGCAGCCACAGCCTGCACACACTCAGGCCACCCCCGGGATACGGATCCAATAGCTTTGAAAGATATGCTACTGGCTGTTTCATCCCTCCCCACCTCTGGGTTAATACTCCCGAAGCCGCTCCCTTATCTACAGTAGCAAAGAGGTGGAAAGGTTTATCTAGGGAAGGTAAGGCTAACACGGGGGCATGGATCAGATCTCTTTTGAGTTCCTCAACTAGTTCTTTTTCCTCATCATCCCAACTTAGACACTTTGGTTCCTCCTCTAATAGTTTGAAATATAATTTCTTAGTCTTCTGAGCATAGGAATGAATCCACAATCTGCAATATCCTGTTAGACCCAAACATTTACGTAACTCCCGTTTAGTCCTGGGCAGCGGCATCCCCACTATTCCCTCTATCCGTTCCGGGCTTATCTTTCACTTTCCCTCACTAACTAAATGTCCCAAGTATTTCACTTCTTGCTCCACATATTGGAGTTTGTTTTTAGATACTCGCAGTCCTTGCTGACCCAGGAAATTCAATCATTTGTTAGTGGCTTCTACTACTCTTTCTCTTCTCTTTCCTATTACTAAGAGTTGTCTACATACTGCAACAGGGTAGTCCCCTTGGGGCTGCTAAATTTCTCCAATATTTGTTCTAACATCTGTCCAAATAAATTCGGGGATTCCATAAACCCCTGGGGGAGCACAGTCCACCGGTATTGCTGTTTCCATCCTGTCTTGGGATCTTCCCATTCAAATGCAAACAAATTCCTACTTTCCTCCGCCAAGGGACAAGCCCAAAAGGCATCCTTTAAATCTATCACACTAAACCATTTGTGGTCATGAGGGATCTTACTTAATAACGTATAGGGCTTTGGCACCACCGGGTGCCTGATCTGTACTATTCTATTTAACGTTCTCAAATCCTGCACCAATCGATAAGTTCCATCAGATTTCCGCACTGGTAGAATCGGGGTATTATAAGGAGACATACATGATTCCAACAGTCCATCTCTAATCAATCCTTCAATTACTGGCTGCAGTCCCATTTACCTTTTATGGAAATGGGATATTGTCGCTCACAGACAACGTCCCCTTTCCTTTTTAAACGTATTAAAAGGGGAGGGATCTGTAGTTCTCCACGATTCCCTTCTCTAGCCTATACAATAGGGTCTATCTCTCTCTCTCTGCATCTCTGTCAACATTACCATTTGTACAACTAATTCTTTTTCCTGAATTCCAATCTCCAGTCCTAAGAGGATAATTCAGTCTCTCCCTAGTAAGTTACTTCCTATATCAGGCATATACAGCAGTTCCCCTGTGACCCTATCCTTAGGACCTTCTATCATCATAGGTTTAAATACTGGAACAGTAAATCCTTCCCCTTTTACCCCCGAAACAGTAAATGACCGTGTCGACATTTCTACTTTCTTTGG
>NC_057717.1:77713967-77722735 GCF_004010195.1 Chiloscyllium plagiosum | reverse complement strand
TATCAAGAGCTGCTCTGAATGGTGATTAGAGAGTACCCAAGCACAGATTGAATTGCTTTTCAATCCAACATTAGATCTGCTTTTATCTATTATAAGAATAATCACAAAATCTGATACTTATTTGTGTCAGGTTACCAAGAACTATGTGTACACTTATCCCCCACTTTTGGAAAGTTTGATTTAACCACTTTGCTTTTACAAAATGCTTACATCTGTCCCTGCTTTCTCTAACTGAAAGAAATCTGAAGAGAATTTTCACTTTTACGAAAAAAAAAGAAAAAGATTAAAGCTTCTTCGATTTACGCCTTTTCAGCTTATGTAAGGTTTCATAATAACGCTCTACTTTCAGATATTGGGGATACCTGTATCTAATTCTGTTGCTTATAAGTTCCTGGAGAATATTTGAAAATGTTGCAGAATTAAAGATTACGATGAGATTGATCCTTTGTTTTGTTGCAAAGGGGCAAGTTCAAACAATTGACACACATTAAACATTATTCTGTCGTGCTATAAATTGGAAATAAAGTTGATATCTTCTTCAGGAAATTAACAAATGCTCCCACCTATTACTTGTCAGTCAGCTGGTTACCTACTATGTAACTAAATGTTGTGATTCATCTAAATATTACTCTGTCCTTTGATCAAAGTGACTTTGTAATTGTTGTTCTGTTTATGAATTGTCAGAAACTTGTTTTTATTTTTCTATTCACCTGTTCATTTTGACCGTAAGATTGAAATGCTTTGAAAATGTTGGAGTTTGTTCATTTAAAAATAAGGTTCGCACATCTCTCACATATCTTCCTTCTTGTATTATGATTCAAGAATGTTTTCTGGTGGGATTCTAGTAAATACCAAACATTTGTTGGCTTCAAATAAGGTCTTTAACACCCAGTTATCAATATGTTGTTCATGTTTTAGCTGTTACATTAACATTGCTTAGGTACTCATTCAGAGACATCAACTGACAATTATAAACTATTTGCAGGATTATTGAATTGAGAAAACGATACAGACGTGGAAACATTTTTTAGAAGGAATTGCTTTTTCATTCAAATGTGTAGGCTGTTCAAGAATTCTATATCGCCTTCCATTGGTTTTTTTTGTCGAGAATGCAAATTTATAATTCATGTGAATTTTATTGTGTTCTGTATTTTGAAATTTGTATCAGATTTAAGAAGAAAACGAAGAGCAATTAACATGAAAAATTCAGTGAATAGAAAGCGCAGTAAATTAAATTGACAGAGGTAACTTTTAGCATTGTCTCTGAATGTTCAGTCAAATATTTCTAATGGCAAGAGCGTTGTGCCAGTAAAGCACAGCAGGTCAGGCAGCATGCAAGAGAAGCAGAGTCAACGTTTAGGGCATAAGCCCTTCATCAGGAATCTTTTCGATACTCCTGCTCTTTGAATGTGCCTGCACTTTTTCAACACCACAGCTTTCCTCACTTTCTCCAAATATGCTTCATGAACATGAACTGAAAATGTTTGCATCAGCAGTTGAACAAGACCAAATAAACACATTTTTTGCAATATTTATAGTGAAAACTTGTTTGAGAACATACAAGAAATCAGATCGAACAACATCTCTTGCCGTTAGAACCCTTGGCCCTTCATAATAAAGAATAACCATGCTTTGACCAAGCAGTATGGTGTATAACGACTGAACTGAAATACCAGAGGACAACGATTGCATTTATTGAAGGGAATGATAACCAGATCCTTACTGTGATAGTGGTGATTGATCTCAGGAACAGTAACATATTTACTGTGATTATTCCACTGAACAGTGATGAAGATCTTTGTGTGGCTTTATGTGCAGTGTTTTGTTTGAACATTGATTTCTGTAGCATTGAGATATTTTACAAGATTGACAATTAACAGTTAAAGATAAGGTTTAAATGCAACATTTAAAAACATTGTCAGTTTTGTTTAGCGAAACACAATTCTAAGTTTATGGAATCCCTACTGTGTGGAAACAGGCCATTTGGTCCAACAAGTCTACACTGACGTTCCAAAGAATAATCCACTCAGCACCATCCTGCTCTCAGATTACTGGACATTTACCCCTGACTAATGCACATAACCGACATATCCCTGAACAGAACATGCAGCTGAGCATGGCCAATTTACGTAACCTGCATATCTTTGGATTGTGGGAGAAAAACAGGACATGCAAACTCCACACAAACATGTGGCTGAGGATGGGATCAAACCAAAGTGCATAACACTGTAAGACAGGAGTTTTAACCACTGATCCTCTGTTCTCAATGCCCAGCCCCCATGTTCAAGAGGTCTATGTAGCTGTTCATTGGTTCTCTTGTCCAGATACTAATTTATAATTCATATCGCTTTTATTGTGCCTGGAATTTTGAGATTTGTCTCAAAGTTAAGAGGAAAACTAGGAGCAATTAATATGAGAAGTTGAGAGAATATAAAGCACAGTAAATTTAAATTACAGACTGTGAGAAACAAAGCTCACTTACTTCAATAATTTCAGCCCAAGACAAGATCTGAAGCGATCAGTTTGTTTATTAGACGCTTGCAAGCGTGATGCCTGGAATAAGGCACACAGAGTTTAGCAAATACATATCTTATATAGGATTCACTACTCCAAACCCCGGTGCCCATTACTATTGTTTCTCGCTTGCCTTATCCGGCCTTGTGCATAACAAAGTACAAGCTTTACTTGGCCATTTCATCACATCCTGCTGTGGTCCATTGTTAGGTGTATCCTCCATCACTACTATCTAAATCCCCACTTGTGACATTTCCTCCCTTTCCCTAACCATATTGATCCTTATGAACTTTTAATTGGGGTTTGTTTTTGTGTTTTTGCAAAAGTGGGAAACAGATGCTTATAACTACTGCTTGTACAACCATATCTGGCTTAACCTGCATTCTCACAGCATCTTATCTATTTGTCTGTAACATCTACCAATGTCTGCAGGCACGTTTCATTCTTGTATGCACATTTTAGCTAATACATAAACAATTATATATTTCCTTCACATAGTTTTCATTCTTGATGAGTAGTGCTGGAAGAGCACAGCAGTTCAGGCAGCATCCAAGTAGCTTCGAAATCGACGTTTCGGGCATTTGCCCGAAACGTCGATTTCGAAGCTACTTGGATGCTGCCTGAAGTGCTGTGCTCTTCCAGAACCACTAATCCAGAATCTAGTTTCCAGCATCTGCAGTCATTGTTGTTACCTAGTTTTCATTCTTGTTGACTCAGATCTTGGTTGAAACCATTATACACTGGTGTGAGTGCATAAACCTTGCATAAATAATTATGTTGCAGAAGTGACACTACTTTACCTATATCCCAAAATTTCCCCTTTTTTCTTTAATTACCATTTGTTATCTTCTGCATTTTTCTTTTAAGCATTGCCCCCAAAATTCAGAAGCATCATTCCGGAGATTTCATCCATCTTGGTCTCAGTCATCCCCTCATTGTTTAATCGACAAAGTTCCTCTGTCTGATTCCATTTTAGGGGTATCTGTTTTATTAAGGCTGTCTGAATCAGTCTTTGGGTGAGTCCTCGTATACAGGGCATGATGCAACAGCCAATGGCTACCAATACCCCGGCTACTACTATCAGGGAAGTAAGGATGGAAACCACCACCCCCCTTCCATTTTCCAAACCATGATTCACGCCATCCCGTGAGAGATGTGTCTACTCCTGAATTCTCAGCCAGTTCCTCTGCTAAGGTAGCCAATCCCCTTAACGCCCGAGTAATTGAACTATCAGATGCAGTGTTATTAGGAATAAAGGTGCAACGGCTTCCTCCTAACATCACACATACACACCCTTTTTCTGCTAAAATCATATCAAGGGCCATTCTGTTTTCCCATGCCATCCTATTTGTCGCATCAAGCTGTTCTGATATTCCTTTAACCACATCTCTTGTATAATTTATAAATCGCTGTTGATTGTAGAAAATGTAATTTATCCAATCTACATTTTTATTAATTGTTACCCACCAAAAGAGAGCTGACTCATAGCCTGCTGCAATCTGATTACGAGCCTTCATCAGGTACCCTCCTAGGGACTCCTACAGAATCGAGATAAATCCTGTCATCGAAAGAAGTGTCTAACAGTGATCTCTTACTCCTTCCCTTTTTCCGCACTATCTTTTCCTCCTCAAATGCCAGGGTAAATGGAATTACCAATTGTACAATTGCACATATCCCTCTCCAATCCGGTGGTAGGGTGGGTCTCAATATTTTGCCTCCACAGTACCACCACAGGTCCGCTCGGGTAGCCTTTGGTGCTGAGTAGTTCCCTCCCTTGTCCGTTTCGGTGACATTCTTAATCTCTGTATATACTTTCAGCTCCCCCAAATCTCTAGACCGATTTGTACCTCGTCTACCCACACACGACGTGTGATTTCCAACTGCGGTTGAAAACATAGGGGGGCTTTTGAATCTTTCTTCTCCAAGGGAGCGAAAATAAGAGATAGGAAGGTACAATTCCTATCATTCCATGCAGTCTTATCCTGATACAGGGCTGTCATACATTTCATGCCCTTCCTGTCTCACTTCCATTCAAGTGGAAAGGGAACCACCTGGGCCACTGGCCTACGGGAGGCACATGCATAGCAATTGCTCTTGTTCAGACTTTTTACACTATACTTTACCCATTCAACCCAGGCATTTGCATCCCCGTATCCAGTTTCTATTTTGATGGCCTGTTTCAAGTCCTTCATCTCTATAATTTTTACTATTTTGGGATCATCGGGAGGGGTGAAAAGTTGTTCCTTATTATCCAATAGTTCTGGCCGTTTTCCCTGTCCTACGCTAATTTGAAAACAACAGCCCGAGAAATCCTTCCCGTCTGCTTACATTATTTTGATGGTCTGTTTCAAGTCCTTCATCTCTATAATTTTTTACTATTTTGGGATCATCGGGAGGGGTGAAAAGTTGTACCTTATTATCCAATAGTTCTGGCCGTTTTCCCTGTCCTACGCTAATTTGAAAACAACAGCCCGAGAGATCCTTCCCGTCTGCTTACATTTTATCCCAAATGTTTCATCTAATTGTATTTCATAGGTTCCCCCCCCCCCCCCGCCACACCTCCCAGAATTGCTTTGAGCCATGTGGTTTTCTTTATCATTAGGTATATTGGGTTACACTTTTATCGGGACAATCGCAAACTGGTAGGAAGGGGGGCCCAGTGTACTGTGACGAGACCATTATACCAAGTACCATCCCCAATGGACTTAAGATGTATCTCTGAGCTGCGGTACTGTCTCTGATTATCTACATCCCCACAATTTACTAAGTTACATGCATCAGATCTATTACTTGCTGATTATCAGACTCAGGGACCGTTAATAACACATATGAAAATTATATTTGACAAAATCCCAATACTAAGAGAGCTAGCATCATAACTCTAAGCATCCCCAGCATTCTCAAAATTGTGCTGAAGCACAAAAAATCTTAATACACAATCCTGCATAAATAATCCCGCGCTCGCGTCGCCACTGAATAATCAATTACTCTAAGTCTCTTCAGCCTGAGTTTCAGCGGGTCTTGCGTTGATTCGGCTTCCAGACTTCTTCCTCAACTGGACATTTTACTAGCCCTTTGATCCGAGGGTAGTGAGTCCAGCCTTTCTCCGCTGTCCTTATTGCCGTTTCGGTCAAAGGATCCTGATATGGCCCTTCCCAGTACGGCTGCAATTTAGTCTCTGTCCATGATTTTACTAAGTCCCAATCTCCCGGCCGGATGGGATGGGCGGTGAATTCAAGGGGCGGAGTCTGTGCCAATAAACCCTGTTTCCTGAGGAAAGACAAAGAGGCGGGCAAGCCCAGTATATACCTCTTTAGAACAAGTCTTCAGTTTCGGGAATTGTCAATTCTCCGTTCTTTCCCAGATAAGGTAATCCAAATATGATTTCATCGGGGTTAGTCCCATATCTTTCCTTGGGGCTGTTCGTACTTGCAAGAGAGCTATAGATAAACATTTGTTCCAAGGGAGTCTGGTTTCTATTATCAATTTAGAGAGCTGTCGTTTGAGTGTTTGGTTCATTCTCTCAAACCTTCCTGATGATGGTGGGTGCCATGGAGCATGGAACTCCCAGAAAATTCCCAAACCTTTCATTACCCCCTGTAACACTTCAGAGGTAAAATGAGTTCCTTGGTCGGAATCTATATGGTTCACGTGCCCATATCGGGGAATTATGTGCTCTAATATTGTTTTAGACACCACACTTGCAGTGGCAGTAGCTAGAGGGTATGCCTCAACCTAACCAGGTAGACGATCTACTATGACCAGCATATATTTTAGTTTTCCTACTCTGGGTAGTTCAGTATAATCTTCTTATACACTCTGGAAGGGTCTCAATCCCGGGTCTCTTCCTCCCGGGGTCTGTTTTCTCAGGACTTTCTTATTTACCTTTGTGCATATTATACATCCCTCACATATTTGTTTAGCAATTGTATATATTCCTTTACATCCATATTCCCTAAGAACTAAAAGATACGTTGCTTGTACTCCCCAATGGTTGAATTGATGTAGGACAGCCATAATTTCTCGCATCATCATTTTGTTTAACATTTCCCTTCCATCGGGTAATATCCATTGCCCGTCTGCTGTTTTCTTCAGCCCCAAAATCTTTCAATTATTTTTCTTCTCTTTCAGTAAGTATAGGAGCTTCCG
This sequence comes from Chiloscyllium plagiosum, assembly GCF_004010195.1. Classification (NCBI taxonomy): domain Eukaryota; kingdom Metazoa; phylum Chordata; class Chondrichthyes; order Orectolobiformes; family Hemiscylliidae; genus Chiloscyllium; species Chiloscyllium plagiosum. Next base: position 77,716,072 of record NC_057717.1, on the reverse strand, counting down.
GGGATCAGGGACAGCAAGTATTAGGGAATGAATCAGCACTCCTTGTGGGTCCAGGCCTGCTTCCTTAGCCACTTCATCTGCTAATCTATTCCCCCTAACTTCTGGTTCATTTCCTTTCTGATGACCATTTACATGCACTACCACTATTTCGCGGGGGAGTAATAGGGACTCCAAGACCCGTTTAATCAGCTCCTCATGTGCTAATTCCTTCCCCCGGCTATTGATCATTCCTCTTTCCTGCCATATCTTTCCAAAAGTGTGCACAACACCAAATGCATATTTGAGTCACTTTATGCTGCTCCCTCTTTATTTTCTAATGCCCTAAGGGCTCTCTCCAATGCATAGAGTTCGCAGGTCTGAGCTGACCACCCATTTGGCAACCTTCCTGTCTCTACCACACTACCTTTCGTCCCATCTACGACTGCATACTCATTATTTCTTTTCCCTTCAGTCGCCCGGGATGATCCGTCTATAAAACGTCAGGCTCCTGCATGAAGTGGAACATCTCTCAGGTCCATGCGGACCTTAGTTTGTTATTCTATAATGTCAAGGCAGTTGTGTTCTGGATTCTGAGGAGATTCTCCTTCCCTTTCCAAAGAAAGGCAGCTGGATTTAAACAATTGTCCGTGACCAACACTAGATCATCCTTTTGTATTAATATTGCCTCATACTTCAGAATCCGCGAGTCTGTCAACTATCGCCCAGCTTTTTGGTTTAGGATCATTCTCACTTGGTGTGGGGTACTTACTATTAGGGCTCACCCAAATGTAAGCTTTCTGTTTTCCTCCACCAACAGTGCAGTGGCAGCCAGGGCCTGCACACACTCAGGCCATCGCCGGGATATTGGATCCAAGAGCTTCGAAAGATATGCTACTGGCTGTTTCATTCCTCTCCACCTCTGGGTTAATACGCCCAAAGCCGCTCCCTTATCAACGGTAGGAAAGAGCTGGAAAGGTTTATCTGGAGAAGGTAAGGCTAACATGGGGGCATGGATCAGATCTGTTTTGAATTACTTAAATTGTTATTTTTCCTCTTCTTCCCAACTCAGACACTTTGGTTCCTCCTCTAATGGTTTGAGATCTAATTTATTCGTCTTTTGAGCAAAAGAATCAATCCACAATCTGCAATATCCAGTTAAACCTAAACAATTAAGATACTTCCGTTTATTCCTGGGCAACGGAATCCCCACTATTCCCTTTAACCGTTCCGGGCTTACCTTTCTCTTTCCCTCACTAACTAAATGTCCCAAGTATTTCACTTCTCGCTCCACATATTGTATTTTGTTTTTAGATACTCGCAGTCCTTGCTGACCCAGGAAATTCAACATTTCTTTAGTGGCTTCTACTACTCTTTCTCTTCTCTTTCCTGTTACTAAGAGGTCGTCTACATACTGCAACAGGGTAGTTCCCTTGGGGCTGCTAAATTTCTCCAATATTTGTTCTAACATCTGTCCAAATAACTTCGGGGATTGCGTAAACCCCTGGGGGAGCGCGGTCCACCGGTATTGCTGTTTCCATCCTGTCTTGGGATCTTCCCATTCAAAGGCGAACAAATTCCTACTTTCCTCCGCCAAGGGTCAAGCCTAAAAGGCATCCTTTAAATCTATCACACTAAACCATTTGTGGTCATGAGGGATCTTACTTTATAACGTACAGGGATTTGGCACCACTGGGTGCCTGATCTGTTCTATTTGATTCAATGTTCTCAAATCCTGCACCAATCGATAAGTTCCATCAGATTTCCACACTGGTAGAATTAGGATATTATAAGGAGACATACATGGCTCCAACAGTCCATCTCTAGCCCCTCAATTACTGGCTGCAGTCCTCGTTTACCTTCTATGGAAATGGGATAATGTCGCACAAAAGCAGCGTCCCCTTTCCATTTTAAAGTTATTTCTAGGGGACGGATCTGTATTTTTCCACAATTCCCTTCTCTAGCCCATATAATAGGGTCTATCTCTCTCTCCACATCTTCTGTCAACATGGCCATTTGTACAACTAATTCTTTTTCCTGAATTCAAATCTCCAGTCCAAAGAGGATAATTAAATCTCTCCCTAGTAAGTTACTTCCTATATCAGGGATATACAACAGTTCCCCTGTGA
>NC_057717.1:77707735-77712417 GCF_004010195.1 Chiloscyllium plagiosum | reverse complement strand
TTTTTAAATGTTCTGACCTCCCCACTGGAGAGGGGGCACTTAAAAATCCAATCCCTTTGTCCCCTACTGGTACCTCCGAAACGGGGATAACTCTATATTCTTCCCCCTTTTTGTTTTTGTTTTTCCCCCTTAGGCTTTCGTTTAGATACTCCAAAGACCTCCTCTACGTCTACCTTATCTTCCTTTCCTTTTGTTGTGGATTGAGGGTCGGGAACAACAACATCCCCGTCCACCGCCCCTTCGTTCTCCTCTTGTGGGTCATCCGTTCCCTGTCCCTGTCTGTCTGTCTCCCCTCCTCCCCCATTTTCACATTATCTGATTTTATGGTACGGGGGGGAGTGGGGGGGGGGCGGGAGTGCAAACAGGAAAAACGATCCCAGGAACTGGGTGGGGCAGAGGGGGAATCCTTTGGCTTTACTACCATCATTCCCAAACTGCCCTTCCAACAGGACACATATTCCGCCTCTTCTTGACTAAAAGTTTGTTTTTTATTCACATACAAATCTAAATACTGACAAACCCAATCCTCATCCGAATCATACTTTGGCCAGAAGACAGCTGGATGGAGGATTGGTTCTTTGGTCCATACTAAACAACAATATTCAATCATTTTCATTTTATCTTTTTCCCTTGTACAAGTGTTAATTGTCCATTCCCTCAACATCCTCCCCAACGGACTTTCAGGAGGAATGTTACCAGGGACTTTTTCTTCCTTTACTCCGTGACAGTTCGACTTACTCAGCTGACCCCCCATTTCTCGGGGCCCTCACCAGTCCCTCAGCGATTAAATACCCCTTTTCCTGGCCACCAAGTTAATACTTAAAAGTCAGTTTTCTGACGTTGGTCTGTGCACAGAGTTGCCTGGTCCCTTTTTTTTCCATATTTTTTATCGACCTCCTCTCACTGTCTGATTCAGATGTCTGTCTTGTGGCATTCGTACCAGCCACCCAAGGGAGCAGACAAAACCGGGACAAGAAACCGTTCCTCAATTGTGAATGGGAGGCCTCTTCCCAGTGTCCAGGGCCAACCTCTCCCCCCGGCGATGGAAGAATATCGCGGAGGATCCCCCAATTGTGAGAAACTAAGCCCACTCACTTCAATAATTTCATGCGAGACAAGATATGAAGCAATCATAATGTTTATTATACGCTTGCAAGCGTGGTGCCTGAAATAGACTCGCAGAGTTTAGCAAGTACATAGGATTCACTACTCCAAACCCGCTGCCCATTACTATTGTTTCTCTCTTGCCTTATCCGGCCTTGTGCATAACAAAGTACAGGTTTTACTTGGCCTTTTCACCACATCCTGGCTGTGGTCAACTGTTAGGTATATCCTCCTTCACTGCGATCTATTTCCCCCACCTGTGACTTTTCCTCCCTTACCACAACCATATTGAACCTTAAGACGTTTTAATTGGGTTTCTTTTTTGTTTGTTTTTTGCAGAAATGGGAAACAAATGCTTATAACTACTGCTTATATAAGCATATCTGGCTTAACCTTCACCCTCACAGCACCTTATCTATTTGTCTGTACCATCTACCATTGTTTGCAGGCACCTTTCATTCTTTATGCACATTTTAGCTAATATGAAAACAATTATATATTTCCTTCACATAGGTTTCATTCTTATTGACTCAGCTCTCGCTTGAAACGATTGTGCACTGGTGTGAGTTCATTTACCTTGCATAAGTAATTATGATTGCAGAAGTAACACTACTTCACCTGTAACCCACAGTTGGTAGTGTAGTGAACAAAGAAGAACAAAGAATACAGAAAATGTGCAGCTCAGGAACAGGCCCTTTGGACGGCCAAGCCTCAGCCGGTCCAAATCAACTACCTAAACGTGTCGCCCAATTTCTAAGCATCCGTATCCCTCTGCTCCTCACTGACTCATGCATCTGTCCAGGCGCACCTGAAATGAATCTACCATACCTGCCTCTACTACCTCTGCTGGCAACGCATTCCAGCACCTGCCAACCTCTGTGTAAAGTACTTTCCATGTCGATCTCCCTTAAACATTTCACCTCTCTCATTGAACGTGTGACCTCTCATTATTGAATTACTCATCTTGGAAAAAAGCTTATCTTTAGCCACCCTCTCTGTACCCTTCATGATATTGTAGACCTCAATCAGGTCCCAGCAATCTCGTTTTTTCTAATGAAAGCAGAAGTAACCTACTCAACCTCTCTTCAGAGCTTGCATCTTCCATACCAGGCAACATCTGCGTAAACCTTCTCCGCATTCTCTCCTAAACGTCCACATACTTTTGGTAATTTGGATACCAGAACTGTACAGAGTATTCTAAATGCAGCCGAACCAAACTCCTGTACAATTTTAACAGGACTTGCCTGCTCTTATACTCAATGCCCTATCCGGTGAAGGCAAGCATGCCATATGCCTTCTTGACCACTCGATCCACCTGTGCAGTCACATTCAGGGTACAAAGAACCTAAACTCCCAGATCTCTCTTCTCATCAAGTTTACCCAAGGCTGTTCCGTTTACTGTATACTTGGCTCTGGAATTAGACTTCCCAAAACCATCACCTCACATTTGCTTGAATGGAACACCATTAGCCAATTCTCCGCTCAACCCTTCTGTCTATCTATATAATGGTGAATGGAATTGAATCCAGACCAATGAGTGGTAGTGCATTTGGGGAGTTGTAACAATAACAGTGAGCATTCTGAGTGGTGTATAGTAACAAAGAGATATTGGAGTGGACATTCACAGATCCCTGAAGATTGTTGGACAGGGAGATCAGTTGATCGAGAGGTTTTTGGGTATTTTCTATTGTTGACCACAGACTGTGGATGATATTCGATCTTTAGCAACCGCCAGTTTAGGAAACACCTGAAGGAATGAGCACAAGTCTGGTCCATGCAATAATCTACATTTTTAAAAATTGAAAGAAGAAAGATAGAGGGCTGAAGTATAAATCTTTGCCCATCAACCTACTTCACTACACAATGAATTTACCATTGATTCCCCTCCAGGTCATGCTGGTATGTGCCTTGGAGGGTAATTTGCAAATGGTGAAGTTTCAGTGCATCTTCAACCTTGTCCTTATAGTCGGTACAGTTTTTGAGCTTTGAAGGTTCTGTCAACAAAGCCTGGATGACTTACAGAAGGGAATCTTCTATGTGTTGCACTCTGCTGCAATTGTGCCTTAGCAGTTAAAGGAATAAATATTCAGGTGTTGAAAAATATACCGTAAAGTGACTGCATTGTCGTGGAGGATGCCCAGTTCCTTCAGTGGTATTGAAGCTGCACCCACCTCGGCAAATGGAGAGAGTTCTGTCAAACATCAAATTTGTGCGTTGCAGACGATGTAGGCTTCACGGAGACAAGAGTTGAGTTAATAATCAAACAAAGTCGACCCGCGGACAGGTTTTTGTCGTCAACTTATTTATATGGGTGGTCAGGTTCCATTTCTCCTAAATACGAGCTCCCAGGATGATTACACGGAGGAATTCAGTTACATTGAAGCCATTGAATGTCAATCGAATATGTTTAGATTCTCATTTGTCAGAGTTATCTTCGCTGTATTTGGTCCTTCTGTGGGTCAATACGATTCTAATCGCTTTCTGATTTCAAGTTCCAATTCCCATCTGCGCCTGAAATTTCAACCCGTTTCCTCGCCGAAATTTCTCCACCTGCCTTCAAAACATGTAAGGGACAGCGCAGACGTACAAACATTTTGCTAATTCTGTATACAGTAGAACTTCGTGGAATGATTGGTTAGGCTGGGATTATTATCCTTGAAACAAAGGAGGAGGAGGGGAACGTTATAATCATATAGTAACAATTATAAACGTTCAATATTCGTGGGATCTTGACAGGGTAGATACGGGCAGGTGGCTTGCCCTATGCTCTGAGGAGAGGACATAATCTCAGAATTAGATATTGCCCATTTAATTCAGAAATGAGGAGTAATTTCTTTGCTCAGGGGTCAAAGAATCTGTGGCATTTTCCAGTAACCGCTGTTGAGACTGCGTGGTTGGGTATATTCAAACTGTGCCAGAAAGTTAATCAGAAAGATGATGAAACTTTGTCGAGCTAAGTGAGCAGAAAGGAATTCAAGATTATCAGATTAACTATGTTAAAAATCACCCAACACCAGGTTATAGTCCAACAGATATAATTGGAAGCGCACGAGCTTTCGGAGCGACGATTGTTCATCAAGTGATAGTCAGGTGACTATCACCTGATAAAGGAGCATCGCTCCGAAAGCTAGTGCGCTTCCAATTAAACCTGTTGGACTATTACCTGGTGTTGTGTGATTTTTAACTTTGTACACCCCAGTCCAACACTGGCATTTCTAAATCAGATCATCCATGAGTTTGTTGAATGGTTGAGCAGACTCCTTGGGCTGAATAGCATACTTCCACTTGGTTTAACATTTGATCTAACGCCTTATTTTATTCATAAGTTCAGAATTGTGAGGGGATGGGAAGAAGTGACAGAAAAGGTTTATTAAACAGATCGGAAAGATCAGGAACAAGGCTCATAAACTCAGGAAGACGTAATGTGCTATGACCTGGGTGCAACAAATGACACTGGGCTCAGCACAGGTGGCTGTGTACAGAAGCTGTGGTTGCTGAAGGAAGTTGCTAAATCTTATACAGTTGGCAAGTCAGTGAACACGCTGGATGATGGACCGTTGTATAATTCACACACAGCA
>NC_057717.1:77705869-77707235 GCF_004010195.1 Chiloscyllium plagiosum | reverse complement strand
CCCTGAAAACCGCCACTCAGATTGATAGTGCTGTTCAGAAGGCATACGGTGTATTAGGGCTTATTGATAGATGCATTGAGTTCCAGATGTTTTGCTGCAAATGTACAAAATGTTAGTGCAGCCTCACTTGGATTATTGTGTATACTTCTGGTCATTACAGGAAGGATGTGGAAGCATTGGAAAACGTGCGGAGGAGATTTACTAGGATGTTGCCTGGTCTGGAGAGAAGGTCTTATGAGGAAAGGCTGAGGGATTTGGGTGTTTTGTCATTGGAATACGCAGGCTAATCGGGGAATTAATAGAGACATATAAGGAGATCAGAGGATTAGATAGGGTGGCCAGTGAGAATCTTTTCTCTCGGATGATTACGTTGGCTTGTACGAGGGGCACAGCTGCAAAATGAGGGGTGATAGAATTTAAGACTGATGTCAGATGCATGTTCTTTACTCAGAGAGGGAGAATGGCGTGGAATGCCTTGCTTGCCAATGTGGTTAACTCAGCCACATTAGGGGCTATTAGACAGTCCATGGAAAAGCATATGGATGTCGGTGGGATAGTTTGGGGGTTGAGCTTAGATTCGTTCGCAGGACGGCGCAACATCGAGAGCGGAAGGGCCCTTTCTGCACCGTATTGTTCTATGTTCTACCTGCAACCTGGTACTGTCCGAAATAGCTCCCTCTCTCTGTAAATTCCTCCTATCAATTCAAGCCTCCCTGTTTCCCTGGACTCCTGTAGCTTATAAAACGTGACCAATCAGTGTAATATCTTCCAGTCTCAAAAAAATATCCATGTGTGTAGACCCTACATTCCTCCCTATCTGTACAATCCTCTCAGGATCATGTAACACCCCCGATCTTTAGAACGCACTCTAATGCCTGTGACTCTAGCAATCCAGTTTCTGCAAGACACACTATCTATGTTACTTCCTTCAGTCGCTTTCACTCAGCCTTTCAATGAACTCCACCGGCTTCTCCATACATCTAGTCATCTCATAATCAGTCCATCAACTACACCACATCTGTGTAAATGTCATCCTCCCCTCAAACCCTCCCTACCACAAGAAATACCTTAATCAACATGAAACTTCACAATTCCAAAAGCCTCATTTTACCACACCAGTCTTCCTAATGCCTGCAATGCCCTCCTCTCCTGATATCCCTCCCTATCTCTGTAACCTCCTCCAACTTCAAGTACTCTTCCGGGTAAAACTGCAGAGTAAGGAAAAGTTATAGCGTCCAGAACAAGCTACGGAGGTACGAAGGCCTTCAGAAACTGAGGATGGCACAAATTTAAGAAGGGGTATGGACCCTGCAGGGGGTTAGAGATAGCGGGATTCATAGAACCTGCTGAATGGGACCAAGAATGG
>NC_057717.1:77701591-77703578 GCF_004010195.1 Chiloscyllium plagiosum | reverse complement strand
ATGCAACCTTCCTCACTTCTGTAATCTCTTGCAGCCTCTTCAATTCTACCTTTCCATGTAAACTCTGCCTTACACTTGTACCCTCCCTGTCTTTGCAAATGCCTACAGTCACTGCAACTCTTTCTCTACGTCATCCCAACCAGACGCTACAGCATCGATATCTGGGTAACTTCCTTCATTGTCATATCTCAACATTGCTGACGCCTTCTCTCACCATTGCAACCCTCAATATTTCTTGACATTCTTCAGTCTCTAAATCCATCCCGATCAGTATAATCTCGTCCAGCCCTTATAATGATCGCAATCTGTGTAACCTCTTCAAACACTGACAATATCCATCCTGTGAAAACCCCAACAGAAGTGATATGCCTCCCTAGTGGTGTGACGAGTTTGGGCAGTTATATCCTCCTTATGTCCTTAAACAGCTCCTCTCACTGTGGCCCATCAAAATACCGCAAGGGACTCTATTCCCTCACAACATTCTCTCTGAATGCAGTCTCTCCCAATTATGATAAGCTTTCCTATCCCTGTCACATCTTCCAGCATGCAAAAGACTCACTCTCTCAGAAAAATCTTCCAGTGCAAACATTCATTTCACTCTCTAACAATCACAAGTTCATACCACCCTCCCTGTCCCTGTAACATTCTCCAGTCCAACCATCCTTCAAATCTGTAATATTCTCCAATCAATGCCAGTCTCCACGTCCATGCAACATTCTCAAGTTTATACCTCCCTCACTATCCTGTAACATTCTCCAGATCATGCTACCCTCACTATCCATGTAAAATATGCCAGTCCATGCAATTTTCCCGATAATTGTAACATTCTCCAGTCCATACCACGCTCCCTATCCCTGGAGTACTCTCCAGTTTATACCATCGCCCTATCCCTGTATTATTCTCCACTTGACACCATCCTCCTTATACCTGTAACATACCCCAGTCCATATCATCCTCCCTATCTGTAATGTTCTCCTGTCCATTCCATCCTTGCTATCCCTATAATGTTCTCCAGTCCAAACCATCCTCCATATGCCTGTAACAAACTCCAGATCCTACCACACTTCAGTTGTGTGATTCTCCATCCCATATCACCCTTCCTATCCTTGTAAAATTCTCCAGTCGATAATATCCTCCCTATTCCTGCAACATTTTCCAGTCCAACAAAATCCTCTCTATCCTGGTAATATTCTACTGCACATACCATTCTCGCTATCCATCGAGTATTCCACAGTCTATATCATCTCCCCAACCCTGCAGAATTCTGCAGTATATGCCATCCTCCCTGTAACTTTTATGTTCACTATTCCATACCGCACTCCCTGAGGTGTAATATTTTCCAGTCCATATCGCTTCTCTATACCTGTAACATTCTCCAGTTCATACCATCCTCCCTACCCGTGGAACATTCTCGGGTCTATACCACGTTCTCTATCCCTGTAGAATTCTCCGGTCCCTACCATCATCCCTATCACTGCTATGTTCACCAGTCTGTACCATCCTGCCTACCCCTGTAAATTTCTCCAAACCATACCGTATTCCACGTTCCTGTCATATTCGCCAGTTCATACAATCCTCCCTGCACCTGTAATTGTCTTTAGCCCGTGCCATCCTCCCTATTTCTGTCTTAGTTTCCACTCCATACGATCCACCCAATCCCTGTTAATTCTACAGTGCAAACCACTCGTCTTCTCCATGTAACATTTTCCACACCACGACATTTCCCTCTCCCAGTAATTGTCTTTCGTCCTTTCCATCCTGCCTATTGCTGTAATAGTCTCCACTTCGGACCATCCTTCCTACCCCTGCACCGTTCTCCAGTATATATCACCTCCCATTCCTGAACCATTCTCTAGTCCATTACCATCCTCCTTATCTTGTATCCTTCTCCAATCCAAACCATATTCCGCATCTCTGTAATATTCTCCGGTGCATACATTCCTCACTAGCCCTGTAATATTTTCCAGTCCATATCATCTCCTATCCC
>NC_057717.1:77698314-77701208 GCF_004010195.1 Chiloscyllium plagiosum | reverse complement strand
ACAATCTCAAAAGGCCTCTGCAGTAAGAAATCCCAAAGATTCACTACCACCCCGAGGGAAGAAATTCCTCCTCAACTCCATCTTGAATGAGAGCCATTGCTGGGACTGTCTGCCCGTTTACACTTTCTCACACAACGGAAACCAAAAAACTGACAATGATGGTTGTTGAGCCTCAGGCAATACATATTGTTGACATGAAATTTACCGGTGCATTTGTTAAGTCTCCTCATGGTAGTTTGAATCAGATGAGACATGGAACAGTCTATTTTCCACTGTTACGCAGGCACAACAACCCACCTATTCCTCCAGTGTATTTATGGCTGTATCGGCGCCATCTCTTTTATCCACAAGGATTTTGAAATGATCAACAGCTTTAGCAAAACTTTCCACTCTGACCACAAGTTAACCTGGACCATCTCTGACATCTCCTTCCCACTACTGGACCTCCATGTCTCCGAGGAACAACTCAACATGGATATCTATTTCAAACCCACCGACTCCGACAGCTGCCTGGACTACAACTCATCCCATCCCCCATCCTGGTAAAAACGCTATATCTTACGTCCGATTCTTCCATGTATCTGCTCACAAGAGGATCAATTTCAATCCAGGACATCGCAGAAGGCCTCTTATTTTCAGGACCGTAATTTCCCCTCCAACATGGTCAACAACACCCTCCAGTGAATTTCATGAACTTCCTGTATCTCTGGCCGAGAACCCCACCCGTCCAAGTACAACAAGAATAGAACTCCCTGGTCCTCACCTCGTAACCCATTAATGTCTGGACGCAGTGCGTCCTCCATTTTGCCAGAGCGGCGAGGAGAGAAGGAGAGGTGAAGCGAGGGCTCCCGGGAAGGTTGCGTTTTCCCGCATTTAAAGGGGCTTACATCGGGAGTTGGGCCTCCGTTTTGCCAGAGGAGCGAAGGACTTCTGGGAAGACATATATTTGTGTGGTTGCTTCACCCGAAACACTACTCGAGTAGTGTCTCCCACCCATCCTCCTCCTCTAACCAAAAAAATGGACCTATACGCCAGATTGGTAAGGTAACGAGGTTTTTTTTATTGCTTGAGTGTTCCTCCTGCAGCATGTTGGAGATAAGGGTCACCAGTAGTGTTCCTGCTGCCTACATCTGCGGGAAGTGCACCCAACTTCAGCGCATCAGGAACCACGTGAGGGAACTGGAGCTGGAACTGGATGAACTAAAGATCATTCAGGAGGCAGCGGGGTTATTGAGAGGAATTACAGGGCGGGTAGTCACTCCTCAGGTACAAGAAAAAAGGCAAATTGGTTGCAGTCAGGGGACGGAAAGGGAACCAGCTGACAGTGCAGGGATCCCCTGTGGCCATTCCCCTCAACAATAAGTATGCCATTTTGGATAAAGTTGGGGGGGATGACTTACCGGGGAAAGTAGTGTGGTACAGGGCTCTGGCACAGAGTCTGTCCCTGCTGCTCATAAGAGAAACGGGATGGGGAGCAGAGCAGTAGTCTTTGGGGACTCCATAGTTACGGGGACAAATAGGGGACGAGAGAGACTCACGGTTGATGTGTTGGCTCCCAGGAGTCAGGAATCGTGATGTCTCTGATCGTGTTGTTGGGATCCTTAAGGCACAACATCATAGGTAGGAAGAGAGATGGGGATTTAAGGCAGAAGTTAAGGCAGCTAGGATGGAAGCTCAGAGCTAGGACGAACAGTGTCATTGTCTCTGGTTTGTTGCCCGTGGCATGTGCTGGTGAGGCAATGAAAAGGGAGAGAGGGGAGTTGAACACGTGGCTACAGAGATGGTGTAGGAGAGAAGGTTTTGGAATCTTGGATAATTGGGGCTCTTTCTTGGCTAGGTGGGACCGCTACAAGCATGATGGTCTTCATCTGAACCAGAGGGGTACCAATATCCTGGGGGGAAATTCGCGAAGGCTATTGGGTTTAAAATAATCCAGCAGGGGGATGGGAACCAAAATTGTAGTACAAGCAGAGAAAAGGTTCAGCGTAGGGAGGCCCAAAATCAAGATTCAGGGACACAAGGTGGCATCGGCAAGCAAGATGTTTGTTTGAAGTGTGCCTACTTTAACGCCATGAGCATTCTGGGTTGGTACCTGGGACTTTGATGTTGTGGCCATTGCAGAGACATGGTTAGAGCAGGGACAGGAATGGTTGTTGCAGGTTCCAGGATTTAGATGTTTCAGTAACAACGGAGAAGCTGGTCAAAGAGGGAGAGGTGTGGCATTGTTGGTCAATGACAGTATTACAGTTGCAGAAAAGATGTTTGGGGACTCGTCAACTGAGGTAGTATGGGCTGAAGTTAGAAACAGGAAAGGAGAGGTCACCCTGTTGGGAGTTTTCTATAGCGCTCCGAATAGTTCCAGAGATGTAGAGGAAAGATTGCAAAACTTATTCTCGATAGGAGTGAGAGAGACAGGGTAGTTGTCATGGGGGAGTTCATCTTTCCTAATATTGACTGGGAACACTATAGTACGAGTACTAGAGATGGGTCAGTTTTTGTCCAGTGTGTGCAGGAGGGCTTCCTGACTCAGTATGCAGACAGGCCAACAAGGAGCGAGGCCACATTAGATTTGGTACTGGTTAATGAGCCCGGCCAGGTGTTAGACTTGGAAGTAGGTGAGCACTTAGGTCACAATTCTGTTATGTTTACTTTAGTGATAGAAAGGGATAGGTGAATACTACTGGGCAAGAGTTACAGCTGGGGAAAAGGCAATTACGATGCGATTAGGCAAGATTTAGGAAGAATCGAATAGAGAAGGAAACTGGAAGAGATAGGCATATTAGAAATGTGGAGCTTATTCAAGGAAAAGCTACTGTGTGTCCTAGATACGTATGTACCTGTCAGCCAGGGAGGAAGCTGTAGAGCGCGGGAGCCGTGGTTTACGAAGGAAGTGG
>NC_057717.1:77690494-77694191 GCF_004010195.1 Chiloscyllium plagiosum | reverse complement strand
AGTGAACAGCTTGCAGGACACTTTGCAGAGAGATTTGTATCAACGACAGATATGGCGAGGTGCCAGAAGACTGGAGGGCGGATAATGCTGTTCCATCAGTTGAGGGTTGCAAGGAACTACCTGAAACTACAGAGCAGTAAGGGCTGACATTGTTGGTGGGTAATGTGTTGGAATACATTCTAAATCTTCGTGTATTTGGGAAAGCAAAACGGATTACGGATATTTAACATGGTTCTGTGCCTGGGAGATTATATTTCACAAACCTAATTGAGTTTTTGAGGATGTGGTCACGAGGAAGCAGGAAACATATTTTCTTGAATAATGACACTGACAAGTTTCTGCATGGGCGACTGGTTAATAAAGTGGTATCAAGGGAGAGCAAGATAATTGGATTCAAAATTGGCTTTATGGTAGTATACAGAGGGTGATGGTAGGGTTTGTTGCTCTGACTGGTGTCCTATGATCAGTAGTGTTTGGCAACGATCGGTAGTTGGGTCTACTGGTTCCGTCATTCCTACAACCAATTTGGAGGAGAATATCTGAGGCATAGTTAGCACGTCTGTGGGTGACAAAATTGGTGGTAGAGTGAACAGTGAAGAAGGTTTCCTAAGATTTTCATGGGATGTTGATCAGCTTGGTCTCTGGTCTCAGGAGCAGCTGTTGAAATTTAATTTAGTTAAATGGTCGAGCCCTGGGTAGAGTTTTCAAAGATACACACTTAAGGGTGCAAGTATGCAGTTCATTGAAAGTGGTTTCACAGGTGGACAGGGTAGTGAAGAAGTAATTTGTCACATTTGCCTTCATTTGTCAGAGCATTGAGCGGAGGAGTTGGGGTACCATGTTGTGGCGTTACAGGACATTGGCGAGACCATTTACAGTCATCTAATGATGACCGTAAAAGTACTGTTGGTCATCAGGAAATGTTCATCTTGTCCACTTATATCCTCAAGGGAAGGACGTCTGATATTCTTGCTTGGTTTGGCCTAGGTATGTCTCCGAACCCACAGCAATATGCCTGACATTGAACTGCCCTCTTTCAAATAGCAGTGGGTAATGAAAGCTGGTCCAGTCAGTGACGCACACATCCCATGAATGCATAAATAAAAATACATATTCCGCTCCCGACTTAACATACAACTGACACCAATGCGGAGTTGATATTTATCCTGCAGATTGTGTGTGTGTGAGAGAGAGAGAGAGAGAGAGAGGTGTGTGTGATCTTTGTATGCCGCTGTAAATGTTCTTTGCTTATGTGTTGGCATTTCCTCCTCAAGCACGAGGTCCCTCTCTTCTTCCACTCCCTGTTTTCCATCTGGCTGTCCTTGCCTTTAGGCACAAGCATCCACATGTTCCAACAGCTTCTCCCAATATCGAACTTCCTTTATCCCGTACTGCGATGTTAATGTCCAGTACATTTAAACATTATTGACACTTTGTTTCTCTATTACCTGTTTTGAGTTCCACAACATGCTCTGCATTTGTAATTCATCCCATATCGCACAACACACCATATCTCTTTAAAACACTCCAGTATATATTGCCCTCCATATATCTGTGAACTCTTCCTGCCAGAACAATTCCTACGGGTATTATAACGTATTTCAGATCGTTATCACACTTCGAACATCAGCCATTACTCCCAGCACATTAAGTCTCCCTTGTCATCTCATTAAAGTCCAACAATGATTCCACTTGCTGGACACTCCACGAACTAGGAAAAACATTGCTCTCTGCTTAACACCTGCTTCATTAATTTGGTAGATCTAAAACACTCTGTCTTCAGAATTGCTGGTTTTTGTTGACTGGCTTCGAAAACTCGTTTAATTTAATATATTCCTAAACGACCTGAGTGAGCCACCGATTAGTCTTTCTTGCTGAAGTTTTACCTGTGTCAATGGAATGTCCTTTCGTTGAATATTTATTGCTGTTAATTTAGAGCCATACATGTCAGTCTGTGCAGCCTCATATCCTTGGACAGTTCTTCTCTCATACACTTGTAGTTCGCTTTGTTTCAAGTTCAGATTATTGGGTGTTCTGGGAGTGGTCACTGTAAAACTTCATGCTCCAATTGAATTCCACGTTATCAGCCAAATCCCTGATGCCCCAGTCCACTGCTGGTAAAGGACGAAGTGACTCTCATCAAAGTCAAAAAGCATTCAAACAACTCTGGGGGAACATTTCAGAGATCTCAACAAACAGGGCTATGCCATCGATCTGTGTGTCCTTGACCATATCCCACAGCACACTACGCACCACGGGCTCAGCAATTTTCTAATAGAGAAGGCCGTCCGGCAGCTCAAGAACAACAAGCCTTTAGGAGTAGAGAGTGATTCAGATGAGGTATTGAACTGCGGAGGCACAGAGCTCCCAGTGCAACTGCATGCCCTTGCCTACCTCACCTGGAAGGAGGAGAGTACACTGGGAGAGCTCCGACTTGTCACCATCAGAAACATTTTCAGAAAAGGAAACTTTTCTGACTGTGGCAACTACAGAGGAATCGAACCTGATGTTAATTATTGCAAAGGTTATCGCCAAGGTGCTCCTCAACAGTCTCCTCCTTGTCACTGAGGAACTACTTCTGGAATCGCAGTGTGGCTTTCGGACACGGAGCGACAGAATGGACATGATTGTCACCGTGTGATATCTGCAGAAGAAATGCAGAAAACAGTACCAACCCCTGTACATGGCCACAGTCGACGTCATTATGCTATTTTCACACGCCATCTGGGAAACGCCATGGAGTGTCCTTCTCTTATTTGGCTACACCATGAAGTTTGTCCCCAGCCTTTACATGCTTAATGATGACATGGAAGTCATGGTAATGAAAAGTGGTTTCCCCATCGCCCCATTCCCTGTTCGGTTCAGTGACATGCAGGACTTTGTAATCGCCTCAACACTGTTCCTGAACTAACTCACTTAAATGCTTCATCTCACCGCCCAGAATCTCCAGGCTGGAGTGGTGTTCATCTCCAGAACGAGCAGGAGATTATTCAACCTCCCCCCCTTCAAACCAAAACCAAGTTCACCTCAACTCAATGTCTTCTAGCTACAGTACGTGGATGGTATTTGAGTGTGTGTACAATCTCAGAAGATGTATTCCCACCCATTGTCAACATTTCTTCAGATACATACCAGAACATACGTCTCACTCTGAACACTCACAAGACAGAGGGCATCCACAGACACACTGACAGTAGCGTGCTCCAACACAGACCAACATCCTCAGCATTGAGTTGCTGACCCACCTTCCACGCCCCCCTCGTTGATCGGCTGCAATTGGCTAGATACATTGTCCTCATGACTGTTACCACACTCCCCAAACAAGTGCTGCACTCCCAGCTCTGAAACGGCAGACAAGCCTAAGGTGGACAGAGGACATGCTTCAGGGATACCCACAAGGCCTCACTAGGGAAGTGCAGGATTCCCACCGATATCTGGGAATTGCTGTGGCAAGACTGTCCAAAATGGGTGAGGAGCATTGGAAATGGTATTGACCACCTCGAGACTTTCTATCAAGAAAAGGTGAATCCAGGAGGAAAGAGCACAAGGGGCGTGATGCCACAAAAATGCCCCACCCATCCCCTTCCCATGACCACCTTTTGCCTGAAGTTTATCAGTGTCTGTGGAAGCCACATCGCTTTTAACACCCACCTACAAAAAACCCTGAGTCAGCCTCGTCTGTGACCCACTACTAATG
>NC_057717.1:77674405-77689994 GCF_004010195.1 Chiloscyllium plagiosum | reverse complement strand
CAATGGAAGGTTACTCATCTCGTACAGCATTATAATACCTGTAGCAGCCTGCAACCCCTCAATGCATCCTGTCCCGGTGACTTCTTTAAATATTACAGCTCACTGCCTTTGCAATATCTTGCAGCATTGGCAACCCTCCTGATTTCTGTAACCTCCTACAGAACTGTACTCCACGTGTTTGTGTACCTGATGCGAAGCTGCAAAGCTGCCTTCACAAGTATTGTGAACGTCTGCTGCCGAATAACGCTCAGTATCTGTGTCTCTTGGAATCCCACACAATTTACACTGTCAACTGATCCAGCCCCTGCAAACCTCTCTACCACTCCTGCAGCTCCAACTAACATTCCTATCAGTGTAATGCCGAACCCCCAAAATCCTCCCTTTCTCTGTAACACCTGAAGCTCCAAATACCACTCCTAGCTGTTTAATCTCCAGACGTCACAACCCTCCCTTTCACTGCTACTTCTTCAGGACTGATAACCCTTTACCTTCACGTGCCATCTTCCATCCCGACAACTTATCTAATCTCTCACCACCCTGAGTAATATCAAACCAGCCGAAGTCTGTACATCCTTCAGTATCGACAACCGTCCTTTCTGTGACAGCTTCTCAAGTGCCTGCAGTCCCCTTTATCTCCGTCATAGGTCTTTGCTCAGGGAAAAGAATGTCTCAGCTCCGACAGCGTAAGAATACCTAAGATTCTCCAGTGTACCAGTAAATTTGCCTCGTCTTCTAAAACCTAATGTTTTCAAGTTCAATCTTCACCAGCTCGTCTCATCAGTAGCCCTCCTTTTTGGCGATCAATCTGGAGAATGTTATCTGAACTGCCTCCAATGCAAGAACATTTTCCCGCTTCATCGGGGACCAAATCTGTTCACAATATTCTCATATGGGCTGACTGGAGTCTTATATCGTTTTTGGAATTTTTCCCATTTATTACTCTCTATTCCGTTTGAAATCAATGCCAGCGTTCTGTTTTCCATTCCTATGAAGTGCTGAACCTGTCTGCCATGCGATCTTTTTAAAAAATATGCACAAGGATTCCCAAGTTACTCTGCAGTGTACTTTTCTGTAGTTGATCTGAAACCAAGACGTTAAAGTGACAGTCCGAAAAGTGCTGAAATGTACATTAAATGATTTCGCAGAAATGATAGCTGTACACTTAGAAATGAATGGAATAAGGAAGTTCATAAGACCATCAGATAAAGCAGCAGAATTAGGCCATTCTGCCCATTGTGTCTACTGCACTATTCGATTTTGACTGAATTGTTTCTCAACCTCATTCTTTCAACATGTCCATTTAACCTTTGATCCCCGTACTCATCAAGAACTCAGCTATCTCTGCGATACATATTTTGATTTACTTCGCCTCCACAGCCCTCTGAGGCAGTGAGTTCCACAGATTTATCACCCTTTTGCAGAACAAACGCCTCCACAACTCCATTCTAATGCGTTGTCCCTTCACTCTGATGCTCTGACCTTGGGCCCTCGTCTGTCCGACTATTGCAAACATCTTCCCCACCTCCACTCAACCAGTCTCCGTAATATAATGCAAATTTGAATGAGATTCCGTCGTCTCTTAAACTTCGTTGAGTATAGACTCAGTGATCTCAACTGTTCCTCATGTGACAAAGACTCAGTGATCTCAACTGTTCCTCATGTGACAAGCATTTCGTCCCTTGGATCTTCTTTGAAAATATGTTTCCCTTTTTCCCTCACATCGCTTGTACAGACTGTAAAGTATAGTGTGTACAGCTGTGGTTCCAACATTGACCCCTGTGGAGTTCCACTTACCGACTTACTCCTTTAGGCTCACACTGTCTTCTGACAGTGCCACGCATGTTGTTTGGAAAGTGAAATTTCATTTGACACACGCGGTTGGATTTTTTTTTTGTTTTATTTTAAAAGACTGTGGAGAGCAGAATAAATGAAAGGGGAAGAATAGCGCATTGTAATTCTCAGAAACCTTTGATCAACGTCTCACTGAAAGGTGATTAAAAACAAAATTGGCACATGTGGGATTGGAGGGAATGTACTGGAATGGATTGAGAATACATCAACAAAGAAGAAAACTAAGTCCGAATAAATGGATTCGTGCTTCACTCCAAACTATTCACAAATGGATTCGATGCTTTTGATGGATGGACAAAATCTAATGTTTCACGTTTGTTGTTGATATAAAACTAGATAAGAATGTGAATTGTATGGAGGAAGCAAGGGGGACATGAACAGTCCGTGAGATTCATTTAAAAGTAATATTGATGGTTTGTTGTCATCACTGGAAAGACCATTATTTTTTACCATCTGTAATTAACAGGAGAACGTGGTGGACAGCTGTCTTCCTGACTCATTGCAATCCTTTGAGTGTAGTGACAGGCAGAGCGGTGGTCGAATGGAGCGTGGTTTGGAGAGGACATTGGAAATGCTGGTATTCCCATGCAACTGTAACTCCTGTCTTTCCAGGGTATATTTGTTCCGGGTTTGTGAAGTGCTGCTGAAAGGGCCTTTCTGGCTAATCTCAGTGCTGCTCGTCAATCTCTTTCTTACTCATTCATTCTTGCACGCGAGCATTGCCAGCTGGGCCAGCATTTATTATTAATGTTGAGTTGACCTTGAGAATGTGGTAGGCAAAAGTGAGGATTGCAGATGCTGGAAACCAGAGTTTAGATCAGAGTGGTGCTGGAAAAGCACAGCAGGTCAGGCAGCATCCTTCATCAGGGTTTTTGCCCAAAACGTCGATTTTCCTGCTCCTCGGATGACGCCTGACCTGCTGTGCTTTTCCAGCACCACTCTAATCTAAACCCAGAGAATGTGGTGTTCAGCTGCCACTGCATCAACCGTTCAAACTGTTTTCTATGCACCCTCAAGCAGTCGCTACAACATTCCTCGTGTCTCTGACTGTATGCAAACAATGCAACTCTTCCTCTATACAAAACATCCATCTCTACCGTCAACTGTACAGTTCCTCACAATATTTCATCTCCTCCATTCCCATGTGTGCTGCTGATCTCTCAACTAACTTTATTTTTGGATAAACCTCTGATCATCGATAAACTGCTCGTTTCTAAATTTCCACCTCTCAGTATCTGTAATCCTCCATATCACAAATACAGCACAGTTTCGCCTCCTTAAATCACTATGATTTACTCTGGATGTTGTGTTAAATTTGCAGTTTCCATCCTCTTTACCCACCTGAGCTCTCTTTAATCCCATTAATTTCATAACCTCTTTGAGCCATGACGTATGTTCCTATTCTCTGTACCTCCTCGTATCCTGAAGGTTCTTGAAAATCACCAGTGCCCCCAAATCTATATTGCACCCAGTTATTGCAAGCCTTCCATCTCTGTAATATTCAACTGTCTCCAGTACCTGCTTCAGTCCCTGCCTGCCATTTTGCTCTCTTTGAAACCTTCATATCTTAGTAAACAGCTCACAAAAAGCCTTTTGCAGCCTACAAAGCTATATCACCAAGAAGCCAACATCTTTCATTTTCCTCAGCCTTCTCCAGTGCCTGCAACACTGAATGTAACTTCAAGTAAAATGATTTATGTAATGCGGATCTGCGTACCTCCCCAAATCACCTGTCCCATCCCTATAGCTCGCTCAACTACTGCAACACACTCTGTCCCTCTAAATCTTCTGTTTTCTGGCGCTTTCCGAGAATAACGGCGATTCTGTGAGGGAGAATTGAAGAAAGGGAACGTTGTGAATCTCAGTTGAAGTCTGAGGCCTACCATTACTGGTGGTTTATAAAGGAAGAGAACTAGAGACTCAGCAGCACAGAGAGGGAGGCAGTTGGAGATGCAGCACACCAGGAGGCTCCAACTTAGTAGCGAGTCATTGTGTAAGTGACCGTGTGAGGGAGCATCTTGGAGGAGAGCTTGAGGTCAACTCATACCGAGGAGTTACTGAGGCAGCAAATTGTGAGGATATAAATAAACACTGAGGATCGTGACCTAGTCGTACGTGGGCACCACAGATGCGGTGACACTGTGAGGGAGCAGAGTGGAATGGGAGCTGGAAGATTACATGTACCTGGGAATAACACAGACGGTGATCTTGTGAGGTAGCAGAGTAGAGTGCGAGCTGGAGGATCACACGTACCTGGGAATAACACAAATGGTGATCCTGTGAGGGAGAAGGGTTGAGTTGGAGCTGGAGGATTACACGGACCTGGGTCTCATCGAGACGGTGAAATTGTGAGGGAGCAAAATGTAGTGAGAACTGGAGAGTTGCACGTACCTGGGAGTCAGAAAAACGGTAACACTGTGAGGGGGCAGAGTGGAGTGGGTGCTCGAGAATTACATGTACGTGCGGGTCACAGATAATACTTAATGCTGCTGGACCAGCCTGCAAAGAGATTTGAAAGGAGTGCAAAAGACATCACAGAAAACAAAGCTGACAGTTCATTGGCTGATAATACACCGTTATTACCGAATGTCTGTAACTTGCTCCAAGTTAGCAAATTTATGTTTTCAACTTCTAAGAGAAGATTTGAACTCAGAAATAAGAGGATAAACTGAACGTCTGAGCCAATGTAATAAAGTAATCTGAGTAAACCACCGTTGACGAAGGGACTTTACCCTTAATGTTATTTTCCCGATGTTAAATTTATACTAAGCAATTAATTAAGATTGGATACTTTGCAAATTTAGACATGTCAGCACATGTTTGTCAAGTGTAAAATATGTTCTGGTACATTAGGTGGACATTGACCCTGCCGGTGTCCCAGACGGAGTTCGGTCTTAGAGCTCAGACAGTGACTGGAGACTGTGTGGGACATTTATGATACTGAAAGTAAGGTAGATAGTACATACAGGGAGAGCCCAGTCAATCGAAAAGACAGAGGTTACATAAATAGACTGATGTCTCACTCACAATTCAGTTTTCCAGTTCGGGACTGATAAGGATGCTGGCTGCTCAGGACAGCGCAATCAGGGCCATGTTTGTGGCACCACAAACAGCCTCACTCTACAGGAGGTTAGGGAGAAGGAAGGAGCAATAGTCAGAGGGCATTCAGTAAATTGAAGAAAACGTAAGATTTTCTGTGACAAAAATTTAATTCCAGGATGATGCGATCAAGAATGTCACCATATCTGCAGGACATTGGTATGGGGACAGTGAACAGTTGAAGGGCATTTTGGTAGGAATGACGTGGGTAGGAAGGGTAAAGTGTCCTGGGAAACAGAATTTAAGGAATTAGGTGGATGGTTAGCGAGCAGAACCTCAGAAGTAGCAATCCCTGGAATACTCCAAGCGCAGTACTCAAGGGAGAACAGAACTAACAATTTTAGGTAGATGAGAACGTAAATGGGACGGTGGTGTATTGGGATTGGTTCTGGGTAAGGCAACAAATGTACAAGCTAGTTGGGGTAACAAGTGATAGAGCTGAGACTGAATTCCCTGTATACTATGTGGGAATAAGTTAAAATAATTTTGCGTGCGTCTCGGATCCAGAAATGAGTCGTCAAGGACACTACCACGATTCACAAAGTACTTGAAAAAGCATCTGTTATTAATTTACAACAACAAGATTATCAGTGGAAGATGGGGTAAGAAAGAATGTCGAAACCTTAGGTACTTTGCGAAGATGTGAATACTTGCAGTCTGGTGATTTGCAGATGCAGATTGGTGTGTGGAAATCTGATGTACCGAAATGCAAGAGCTCGCTCATGAAATGGCTGGAGTCGGAGTTAAAAATTGCGAGGTTTAAGTATTCCAAAACAATAGAAGTGAAGGAAAAAGATGAAGAGTAGCAGTAGTTGTTTACATAGCATTTGTTAAGGACTCTGAGAGGAACAGGATCTGTTCATGGACAGAATGAATTGGGCTGGAGTTACAGAACAAAACAATGTACAATTGCACTTTGAGGTACAACCTGTAGGCAACAACCATTGCAAAGTATGCCAGAATAACTATGCAAGGCCGTTTGAGAGCGATGACAACACGAAATTGGAGTTAAACTGAGAAACTTAAATTGTCCACATGTAGACTGGTATACTCGTCGTGCAGGGTGATGAGGAGTGATTGTTCCTTGATTGCATGAAGGAGACCTCACTGCAGCAGTATGCTTCCAACCCAAGACCGCATGCAATGTTGGTCCTGATCCTTGGAAAACAGGTGAGACGCGTGGATCCAGGGTCAATAGGCGAACATATTGGGGTATAGTGATCATTTATTGTAAACTTCAATATGATGGTAAAGAATGACATGCATTAATTGAGAGTGAGAAAATTTATTTAACAGAGAGCGGTTTTCAATGGGGGATAGAATGAAGGTGACGAGGTTTGACTGGAACATCAAGCTGATCAGAAATAAAAACCTACCAATGGGCTCTCATCAGAGAGAAGATGATTTGCGTCCAGTCGAAGAATGGTCCCTGAATTGGGAAAGGCCGGATAAACAAATCCAGCGCTCACTGGGTGACGGAGAAGAACAATAAAATCATTGTAAGATAGCAAAATAAATTGGAAACCGGGCGAATGCTGGAGTTTCAGAAGGAAGATGGAAGAGCAGGAGTGACTTATTGGAAAACTGAGAGCGAACACAGAGCTATTCCAGATTCTTTTGTGGGCATCTCATTATGAGCATGTCAAACGATGGAATAAGGCTGGTTCAAAAACAGAAAGATGCATTCTACCTGGAAAAAGAGTTCACTGCAAGCAGTGGGGATACACTTGGATATGTTGTAGATGCATTTTCAGTGGAAACGTTCGAGAGGGGATTGAATAATTACTGCGACATATTATAATGTGCAATGATAAGGGGGAAGGAAGAGATCAATACCAAGCACTGAGATCGGTTGAAGGTCTGTTGTCATCATGATCCGCCACATGACATCCTTCTTTGACTTTGTGTCGATCGCTGTAATGTCTTGAGAGTCCGCCAACTTCAATAATATAATCATGTCATTGTGACCTTACCGATCCTGTAATATATATTCTGATCCCTGCGACCGACATCAGCAAATGCAGCTATCGTTATCTCTGAAACTCATAAAGTCCGTATCAACTTTCTTTCCCTGGATCTTCTCCAGCACCTATAATCCTCCATATCGATAAAGTATTTCTCAAATCTTGACAGCTCTCCCCTTCTCTGTAACTACTTGATCCACACAAACCAAATCTTTGCAATCTCCTCCAGTCCATACAACAATGAACGTCACTAACTTTTTCTGGCCTGTCAAATCGCTTTATCTCCATCACACATGACAGTGTTCATGAAATATGATAATTTCTCCATCACCTACATTTCTGCCAATGGCTTTTCTTTGCTCCAGTCCCTACAATTTCCCCCGTTGTGTAACGCATTCTAATGCCTAAATAGCTGTTTAAGATCTTCTTGTCCCTACAATGTTCCTGCTTCTGTAACCACCTTCAGCCCACAAGGCTCATTACCTCTGCAAAATCCAGATTCCAAATCCATCCCGATCTGTGGAAATACTTACAGACTTCCGTGTCTCTGAAATTTCTAAAACATGTCAAAACTGAAATAACTCCACATTGACTGGAATCTCGTCATCAAATTACCTTTTATTTCTATATGCATGATTCATGACACTGATACGCACGCGCTCAGAGCCGGATCCCCTCGTGAACAGAGGCCCTGACGGTCCTGGATTCTCATATCGAGCCAGGTTAGCAGTCCCAATCAGGGAACAAAATTAATGAGACTTACGTGACTGACGCCGTTCCTTTCACGACAAAAAACACTCCACATATCTCTCCCAGTCTCTGGAATCACGAACAGCGACTACAACCCTTTCTGTAACATTCTACAAGGAAAGTCACATCCTGTTCAGTAGAACCTCCTCATATCAATCTCCTGCAGTACCAATGCGAGTTTTTTTAATGTTTCTGGAAACTGTTGATCTCAACTTCTTCCACACAGAACTTCTCTTACTAATCTTTAATCGCATCCCAAAACTCGATCTGCCATATGTCTGTGGCCTTCTCCAGAAGGATGAAGCGGTTTTCGAAGCAGGGAACTTCATAGGGCATGGGGAACTTTACAGAAGTAGGAATGTATGAGAAACGAATGGGTTTACAGAGGTGAGAATGGTTATAGAACACGAAGGATGTCGCATTTACTGCAATTTGTCGGCACAGTAGATAGAATTTTTATTTCTGGTGCTGATAGACACAGAGCGCTAAATCATGTTTTAAATTGTCCAGGTAAGATATTCCTCAGGTTTCGGGAAAGTTTCCTCTCCATAAGGCTCTTGTAGCCAAAATATTGATCTGGCTGGTCCAGCGCCATTTTCACTTCAATCATAACCAAAAACTAAACGTGTCTTTGTAATCGCCTTCAGTCTTTAGAACATTTCATAACCTCCAGCCTTCACGAACCTTCCTGTCACTGTAAACTGCTCTGGACCTTAGAGCCATCCTGGTCTCTGGCACTTGCTACTATGCCTGAATTTCTTCCGAACGTTTCAACAAACCAAATGAAATGATAGCTTTAAAACTTATGAACCATTCTGGAGACGTGGCTGCAGTGTGGCCACGACTGAGAATTCTGGTTATTCAAGGGTTTTAACAATTTTTACAGGAATGATAAATGGACCAACACACTGAAGTCGCCCTGTATATTAAGGGCGGAATCAGTAATGTTATGATACTTATCAATTGACGCACTAATGCTCCATGCCCTCTATCGTCTTTCTTGCACCTTGATCCTGTCAGATATTGGTAAACTTTGAAAACTTTTGAATTAATGTACAGAGACGACTCTGTACACTGTCTGCACTGGATAAATAATGATTTTTTTAAAAGCACGTATTCTGACAATTCGGAGACTAAAGGACTTCTGGTGCAGAACTTCGCCCTGTTAAAAAATGTCTTTTGGGATTCTGCCTCTACTCCACTTCCATACGTGACTTCTATATCCCGACCACACTCTTGGTTAAATAACAACTTTCCTCACCAATTGCCTAATATTTCAACCAATTAAATTAAATAATTGTCGCTGCAAACAGAGCTCTAGAGTCGGAGCAAGATATTGTCTTCCGCTCTATGCAGGCCTCTGACAACATGTGCACCCCACTCAAATCACCTGTCAGCATTCTCCATTCAATTGTTCCTCATAACTGCACTTTCACGTTCACAGCTTAACAGATCTCGACTATACTTTCTACAGTCCTATTCCATGTGATGTGGTGCCCATATCTGTATGCAGCACGCAAGCTATGACTGAACTCATTATTTCCACAGATTCGGAATAAGCTTCATACTCTTGCATTCTGTACATTGGCTGGATAAAGGAAATATTGATGTGTCGAGCTAACTGCAGGGATCTACCCACACTGAGATACTCTCAGTTGTTGCACATTCATCCTTAGAACATAGAACATAGAACAATACAGCACAGAACAGGCCCTTCGGCCCACGATGTTGTGCTGAACATTTGTCCTCGCTTAAGCACCCATCCATGTACCTATCCAATTGCCGCTTAAAGGTCACCAACGATTCTGACTCTACCACTCCCACAGGCAGCGCATTCCATGCCCCCACCACTCTCTGGGTAAAGAACCCACCCCTGACATCTCCCCTATACCTTCCACCCTTCACCGTAAATTTATGTCCCCTTGTAACACTCTGATGTACCCGGGGAAAAAGTTTCTGACTGTCTACTCTACCTATTCCTCTGATCATCTTATAAACCTCTATCAAGTCACCCCTCATCCTTCGCCGTTCCAATGAGAAAAGGCCTAGCACTCTCAACCTATCCTCGTACGACCTATTCTCCATTCCAGGCAACATCCTGGTAAATCTTCTCTGCATGCTCTCCAAAGCTTCCACATCATTCCTAAAGTGAGGTGACCAGAACTGCACACAGTACTCCTAATGTGGCCTAACCAAAGTCCTGTACAGTTGCAACATCACTTCACGACTCTTGAATTCAATTCCTCTGCTAATGAACGCTAATACACCATAGGCCTTCTTACAAGCTCTATCCAGCTGAGTGGCAACTTTCAAAGATCTATGAACATAGACCCCAAGATCCCTCTGTTCCTCAACCTCACTAAGAACGCTACCGTTAACCTTGTATTCCTTATTGTCGATGACCACAAATGCCTCGGCTTACAACTCTCGTACTGGCTGGTCTCACTGTTTTTCAACTGCCTGCCATGGATCTCTTGTCAAATCCACGTAAGACACACTTAGTCACAACTTACTGGTTTAAGACGACAGTGTGATTAATTATGCACAATCTTTCTTGAACATTTCCAGGTCGACTGTCCTGAGGTCTCCGAGACTGTCTCAGTGACTGTTCTTCCTTGCCTCTGATTTCCAGATTACACCTATTTAGTCCGCACTTTGCTCCTTATTAAATAAAGTTGTGGTGTTAGCCCTTCTCCAGTCCTCTTTCATCATCCCTGTATCCAATGAGGATTGGACAGCGATGGTCAGTATAAGGCAGTGGATTTTCTCTTGGCTTAGTACAACAGAACAGCATGTTAGGCCCTTTAATTATGTTAATCTCCTTCATAATTCCTCTCTCTGTAAACCTATAACTCCCAATATTTGACACTTCATCATTGGGGACACTCCCTATTTTCGTACAGACCGTCAGGGGGCGACATCATCATATGATTTTGTCGAATTTAGTTTTAGTAAAGTCTCAAGCCAACTGCCTGGATTAACCAAAACGAACCAAATTTCCTGCTGCAGGTGTTATATTCAAAAAATCATCACACATTGGATTCTCATTGCAAAACTGCTCTGGACATGGCAGAGGCCGGAGATTTAGGGCCCCATTTTGTAGACAAGCACCTGAGGTTCTGGTGGATGTATGGTGCAGGAGAGGGACATTATCTTCCTCCAGGACTGGTAGAGGTGGCCAAGACACTGCACCTGACAGCTTGGTCTGAGGTTGATTCCGTGGTCTGTAAGATGTCAGCCTTCTTGGTGAATACCCAGCAGTGTATGAAAGATGCCTGTGACCTTCTCCACTCGACAGGGTAAGTGCCTGCATCTTCATTTTGTGTCATCTAGCTCACTCTATCTCTGGTATTGCACTCACCTCCCACTAAAGCTTATGTTCTTCCACTCCCACTGAATGCAGCACCTTCGCTCCTTCTCTCTCTAACCTCTTCCCTGTTCCTCTCCCTAACTCTGGTCGGTGTCTGTACTGCCTATTCAGAGACTCTGGACACCGCGCCACCTTTCCCCCATCTATACCAGCCATAACATCTGTGCCAACTATTTATATCTCCCTTAATACCTTTTGGTAATTTTGTCATTCTGAAGTTGGGCAGCAAGAACCAAGAGGAATAAGAGTCTCCCCAATGTTCACCTCTTCCCACTTAATGATCGTTTTTGCAGCAGAGAGCGACGGGTGTTGAGCGGAAGTGAGGTCGGAGGACAGAAGCTGTTGGGAAGTTTAGTGTGTTCCATGTAATTAGGTGTGTTCCAGAGAACTCGGAGGAAGGCGACAAAGCAGGACTTCCAGGGTGGTCATCTCCATTTTGATTCCGGCTCCGCGGGCTGAACATGGCAGGAACAGGGAGATAATGGACTTGAATGTGTTGCTGAGGAACTGGTGTAGGAAGCAAGGATTTAAATTCTTGGATCGCTAGGGTATGTTTTGCGGTAAGGGTAAATTATGCAAGGGTAACAAGTTGCACCTTACTAGGTGGGGAACCAGCATTTTGGAGGCAGGCTTGCCACTGCAATACAGGTGTGTTCCAATTGAGTAATGGGGCGAGTGCAAAAAGAGGAAGATTAAGGGAAAGTGAGAATAAGTAAAGTTAAGAAAGACAACATAATGATGAAAGTATGCAAAATTAGCAAATTTGTTGATAACATTAAGCTGGGTGGCAGGGTGAAATGTGAGGAGGATGTTTGAGAATACAGGGTGACTTGGACAGGCTAGGTGAGTGGACAGATGCATGGCAGATGCAGTTTCAAGTGAATGAATTTGTGTTTACCCACTTTGTTCGCAAGAACAGGAATGCAGATTGCAATCAAAATGGAATCAAGTTACGTAAAGGGGAATTAAAACGAGATCTAAGTGTTCTTGTACATCAGTCAATGACAGCAGAAAGCATGAAGGTACATCAGGCAGTGAAAAGATCTAATGACGTGCTGGGCTTCATATCAACAGGAATTGAGTATAAGACCAAAGAGCTCCTTCTGCAGCTGTATAGGACCCTGCTGAGATCGGTCCTGGAGTATTGTGTGTAGTTTTTGTGTCCACATTTGAGGAAGGATATTCTGGCTAATGGGGGAGTGCAGCATGGGTTCACGAGGACAATTTCCAGAATGGCGGGGTTATCATATGTGGAGAGATTGGAGCGACTGGGCTTGTATACACTTGTGTTTCGTAGGACGAGAGGGGATCTGATTGGGACGTATAAGATTATGAAAGGATCAGACACTCTGGAGGCAGGAAGCATGTTTTCCCAGATAGGTGAATCCAGAACAGAGGAGATAGTTTCAAATAAAGGGTAAGCCATTTAAAACATAGTTGAGGGAGAAACTTATTCACCCAGAAGTGGTGTATATATGGAATGTTCTGCCCCAGAAGGCAGTGGAGGCCAAGTTTCTGGATACTTTCAAGAAAGAGATAAATAGGGCACTTAAAGGCATTGGGGATTAGGCAGGAACTAGATACTGATTTTGGATGGTCAGCCATGACCATAATGAATGGTGGTGCTGGCTCGAAGGACCGAATGGCCGACTCCTGCACTTATTGTCCATTGCCTTTTAAAGAATCCTGACATTAAAATGCACGACAAACTAACTGGTCCAAATTCCCGGATTCGTATCTGAGACTGCCCTTGACTGACTGTGTTGGGCACGGGAACTGATTGTGGACAATGATAACAAGCTTCCTGTGTTTGTGTCTTTGATAAACAACAAGACAATACAGCAGTTGTGTGAGCCTGGCAGCTGTGGCTGAGGGGAAACACTGTAAATGGGACTGTAACTTTCGGCAATAATTCTGTGATCATTCAAGTCATCTCAAAATGACTGTGCACAAAAACCCGGTGAGCGGCCCAGAGGTGCAGTCTATGATGTGTCCCTGAGCACAGTGTCCTTGCAGCAGCATTGCAATGAGATTTCACAGTGCACCGTGAGCGGCAACTTTGAAATACAAAAGTATACTCTCAGTGTGTGGGATGTGTGCTGTGATGGCATGGTAAAGCTGGCATGTGACAGATGCCAGCGCTGGTGTGTGAAGTATATGCACCCCCTATCTCTGGGTGAGACGTTGTTACCCAAGATAGTCTTCCAGCGGAGCGAGAGGCGAGATGGTGTCACCAGTTACTACCTCTGACTTTAATGTCAAATTCATTATACTGAGTGTCCTCACAGTGGGAGAAATGACATGAAGTTTCAAATTAATGAAACGAGATCTGCATTAATCTGATTGTTATTTATTCATTCATTCATGTATTTATTTATTTAACTTGCTTATCATATCTCCTTCAAACGTACCTCACGAGTAATTGTTTTTTCTACTCTTGTATAAAGCTCAAAGTATCCCACTCTCTATGCCTCTGATGGTTTGGTAATTGCGCATCAGGTAGTCTCTCAGCCACTCATGACAAAGTGAAAAAAAAAACAGTTTTGTCGAAATTGTCATTATGGCTGGATTAGGAAGACTGTCCCCTTTTAATTTTGGGACCACGTTTTCACGGAGCCACTTTAATCTACTCTCGGGATACCTGTCACTGCTCTGATTCTGATTTACCTTCTCTTTATTGCTTCATGTTCACTTGAATGTTGGTTGCTATCGAAATCTGAATGCATTTAGGTTCATTTATTGATCTGAGGAGTTGAGAATTGTAAACTCATGAGCAAACGTCATTACATCTGACCTTATGAAGGAGCAAGCTTGCAGATAGCTAGTTTCCAAAGTAACTGCCTTCTTCGTTCATCTAGATGGTCATGCGTTAAGAAGGCGCTGCATAATAAGCCTTGGAACAGGAAACCTTAGGATGGTGTACACTGATACCGTGGAGCATCAGGAGTGGAGGAGATGGATGATTGTGGAAGTGACACAAATAAAATGGGCTGGTTTTGTTCAGGTTAAGTCCTGAGATGCAATCCATCACTGGTGTTGGGGGGGTGGATGCGGGTGGGATGTGAGCATGTGGGTTACTCACTTCAGAATACCTAGACTCTGACCTACCCGTGAAGATATTGTCAGTTATGTGTTTAGTCGAGGGCAATTTCTGGTCAATGGTAGCACGCAGGATGGTAATAATCACCGCATTGGAGACGAAGTGAGTATACCGCTTATGAAATTTAAAAAAAGGATGGTTTGTTTCTTTATCGTATTATTTGTATAATATTTTTGTTGCATCAACATTACTTGCTATTTATCAGACTTGCAATGGGAACAGACATTAAGTGCGCCTGTCGGGACACAAACTGAATGATGTTGAGCAAGCTGTTGCTGATTGATCACATTATTAACAACATCTTCCTAAACATTTACATAATAGATGGATCAGTGACGAGCTGCAATGCAAGTGCCCTGCTTTTTGTTTGCTGGACGTTCTTGGGCAATCTATCACATTGTAGGTAGATGTCAGTGTTCTTGCTGAAGTTGAATAGCTTGGCTAGAGATGTGGTAATCTCTGGAGTTACTCCCGCCATTTCTTGACATTGTATGGAGTGAATGGAATTCTTTGAAAATTGGGCTTGGTGATGCTGGGCCAACTGAAGGAGGCCGAAATGGATCATCTGCTCAACCCTACTGGCTAAAAAATGTCTACAAATGCGGTAGCTTCGTTTTTTTTCCCTGATGTGCTGTGCTCCCCCATAACTGGGGATTTCATTGTTGGAGAGCAGCAGCCCACTTCTACTCCAATGCTATCTTTCATTGTCCATTTTCTTGCATGACTACATGTTGAAGGACCGCAGACATAGGTCTGAAACTCTTGATAATGGGATTACAGAGCTCTCACCATCACTTGCTGATATTGCTATTAATATGCAAGTCCGTCTGCTCTGTTGCTGAAGACAATGAGCTTCTCCAGGCTGTCCCCTCATATTGACGTCTGGCTGGTGCTGCTCACACCTGGCTTTCTTCACTTTTCATTGAATCAGGGTGGATCCCTGGCTTGATGGTTACTATCGAATGGGAGGTATGTCAGACGGTGGGGTTGCAGACTTTATGTGTTGTAATGAAAAGGATTCTGCTGCTGCCAACGGCCCACTGCACTTCATGGACGCATCCTCATTAGTAGCTCGATCCATTTAAATTTTGTCGTATTCAGCCCACGGGTTGCCATATATCATGGCTGGGAATGTCTAAAAAATATGAAGATAGCCCTTCATTCCCAAAAGGACTATCCCGTGGCCATTCCTCCCGACATATTATACGGAGAGGTGTATCTGCAGCAGGTGGATTGGTGGGCAATTCTGAGTTTCCCTTTTATTGATTCCCTCATAACCTGCTGCAGATCTTTACAGCAGCCAGAGGTTCCAGCATCAATGCGGAGAACTATATTGACTATATAAGAAGGTGCTGCACCCTTTATATGGCTGTATGCTATCCGTGGGACAGAACCTACGAGAGGGGATGGTAATGTTTGCCAGGGACATAGCCTTGTTCACAGAAACCTGCTTTA
>NC_057717.1:77668717-77673391 GCF_004010195.1 Chiloscyllium plagiosum | reverse complement strand
CATGGTAAAGCTGGCATGTGACAGATGCCAGCGCTGGTGTGTGAAGTATATGCACCCCCTGTCTCTGGGTGAGACGTCGTTACCCAAGATAGTCTTCCAGCGGAGCGAGAGGCGAGATGGTGTCACCAGTTACTACCTCTGACTTTAATGTCAAATTCATTATACTGAGTGTCCTCACAATGGGAGAAATGACATGAAGTTTCAAATTAATGAAACGAGATCTGCATTAATCTGATTGTTATTTATTCATTCATTCATGTATTTATTTATTTAACTTACTTATCATATCTCCTTCAAACGTACCTCACGAGTAATTGTGTTTTCTACTCTTGTATAAAGCTCAAAGTATCCCACTCTCTATGCCTCTGATGGTTTGGTAAATGGGCATCAGGTAGTCTCTCAGCCACTAATGTCAAAGTGAAAACAAACCAGTTTTGCCGAATTTGTCATTATGGCTGGATTAGGAAGACTGTCTCCTTTTAATTTTGGGAACACATTTTTTTCACGGAGCCACTTTAATCTACTCTCGGGATACCTGTGACTGCTCTGATTCTGATTTACCTTCTCTTTATTGCTTCCTGTTCACATGCATGTTGGCTGCTATTGAAATCTTAATGCATTTAGTATCATTTATTGATCTGAGGAGTTGAGAATTGTAAACTCATGAGCAAACGTCATTACATCTGACCTTATGAAGGAGGAAGCTTGCAGATAGCTGGTTTCCAAAGTAACTGCCTTCTTCGTTCGTCTAGATGGTCATGCGTTAAGAAGGCGCTGCATAATAAGCCTTGGAACAGAGAATCTTCTGGGTGGTGTACACTGATGCCGTTTAGCATCAGGAGTGGAGGAGATCGATGTTTGTGGAAGTGACACAAACTGGTTTTGTGCTGGTTAAGCCCTGAGATGCAATCCATCACTGATGTTGGGAGGGTGGGTGCGGGTGGGATGTGAGCACGTGAGTTACTCACTTCCGAATACCTCGACTCTGACCTACTCATGAAGATATTGTCAGTTATGTGTCTAGTCGAGGACAATTTCTGGTCAATGGTAGCACGCAGGATGGTAATAATCACCGCATTGGAGACTTAGTGAGTATACTGCTTTTGAAATTCAAAAAAGGATGGTATCGTATTATTTGTCTAATATTTTTGTTGCATCAACATTACTTGCTGTTTATCAGACTTGCAATGGGAACAGACATTAAGTGCGCCTGTCGGGACACAAACTGAATGTTATTAAGCAAGCTGTTGCTGCTTGATCACATTATTAATAACATCTTCCTAAACATTTACATAATAGATGGGTCAGTGACGAGCTGCAATGCAAGTGCCCTGCTTTTTGTTTGCTGGACGTTCTTGGGCAATCTATCACATTGTAGGTAGATGTCAGTGTTCTTGCTGAAATTGAATAGTTTGGCTAGAGATGTGGTAATCTCTGGAGTTACTCCCGCCATTTCTTGACATTGTATGGAGTGAATGGAATTTTTTGAAGATTGGGGTTGGTGATGCTGGGCCAACTGAAGGAGGCCGAAATGGATCATCTGCTCAACCCTACTGGCTAAAAATGTCTACAAATGTGGTAGCTTCGTTTTTTTCCTTCTGATGTGTTGTGCTCCCCCATAACTGGGGATTTCATTGTTGGAGAGCAGCAGCCCACTTATACTTCAATGCTATCTTTCATTGTCCATTTTCTTGCATGACTACATGTTGAAGGACCGCAGACATTGGTCTGAAACTCTTGATAATGGGATCACAGAGCTCTCACCACCACTTGCTGATATTGCTATTCATATGCAAGTTGGTCTGCTCTGTTGCTGAAGACAATAAGCTTCTCCAGGCTGTCCTCTCATATTGAGGTCTGGCTGGTGCTGCTCACAACTGGCTTTCTTCACTTTTCATTGAAACAGGGTGGATCCTTGGCTTGATGGTTACTGTCGAGTGGGCGGTATGTCAGACGGTGGGGTTGCAGACTTTATGTGTTGTACAGAAAATGATTCTGCTGCTGCCAACGCCCCACTGCACCTCATGGACGCATCCTCATTAGTAGCTCGATCTATTTAAAGTTTGTCCTATTCAGCCAACAGGTTGCCATATAACATGGCCGGGAATGTCGACAAAATGTGAAGATGGCCCTTCATCCCCAAAAGGACTATCCCGTGGCCATTCTTCCCGACATATTATACGGAGAGGTGTATCTGCAGCAGGTGGATTGGTCGGCAATTCTGAGTTTCCCTTTTATTGATTCCCTCATAACCTGCTGCAGATCTGTACAGCAGCCAGAGGTTCCAGCATCAATGCGGAGCACTATATTGACTATATAAGAAGGTGCTACACCCTTTATATGGCTGTATGCTATCAGTGGGACAGAACCTATGAGAGGGGATGGTAATGTTTGCCAGGGACATAGCCTTGTTCACAGAAACCTGCTTTACAGACAATGTCTGACTGTTGCTTGATTAGTCTGTGGAAAGTATGAGGCCGGTTACTTTTTCATTTTGTATAATGAAGAGTTAATATCACGTTATTTCTTAAACATTTTAAAATAAGTTAAAATCATTGGGTTTTTTACCAGTTAACAATTAAGGAAGTGAACAATAATTAAATTACAAGAGTACAAAACGAACTATTTCAGAATTCTGTGACTGCAATAAACAGCTGATTCATGTTCAGGTCAGTAAACGCACCATTTTGCTTGAGCAAAGCTTTTCAAAATGACTTTGAAGAAAGCCGAAAAGCCGGTAATGTGCAACTGGCCCTTACCACTACGTTCAAGACGCTGGAAACTTATCAAAGGGTTTACTGAAGTCCATGTTAACCACGTCAACTACCCTACCCTCATATACATGCTTGGTCACCTCCTCAAACAACTCAATTACGTTTATGTGATACGATCTGCCCTTGACCAAACCATGTTGACTATCTGAAATCAAACTGTTGCTTGCTACATGATTACAAGTCTTATGTCTTATAATCCTTTCCCGAACCTTTCCTGCAGCAGAAGTAAGGCTCACTGGTCTATAATTACCTGCGTCGTCTCTGCTGCACTTCTTGAACAAGGGCACAACATTTGTAATCCTCCAGTCCTCAGGTACTAAACCTGTAGTCAATGACGACTCAAATGTCAAAGCCAAAGGTTTACTATCTCCTCTCTAGCTTACTAGAAAATCCTTTGATAAATCCCATCGGTCCCAGGGATATGTCTACTTTCCCTCCTTCGAGAATTGCTAACAACTGGATGTAACTAACCTCGATCCTTTCAAATCTAATATCTCATACCTCATTCTTCTCCTCTATAATATTCTCCTTTTTCTGAGTGAACACCGATGAGAAATGTTCGTTTAGCACCTCTCTGATCTCTACAGCGTCCACACTCAACTTCCCACTTCTGTCTTTGACGAAAATGAGACGGCTGGTTTGTAATGCAAATTAATGCTAACAGTGTAGGTTCAATTCCTGCACTGTCTGAAGTGACTATAAAGAACTGAACTACTCAACCTCTCCCTTAATTGCGACATGATCACTCTCCAGTTTAGCTAACATCAGTCAACTCTGTTTAACGAGAGAGAGCACCCCTTTCATGCCAGAAGAGTATGGTGCTTTACTGTTCCATTTCTCACCTTCAGCCTTACCCAGAAGCAAGCCCCCTCTCCCCCTGGGAACTGCAGCAGAGCTGCCCTGGGGCTGAGATGACTGCTCTCAACCAAACCTAACTATCCTCCTTTGTACCATGTATAATTTCAAACAGTGTGCTAGTTTCCCTGATACCCACTTGCTTCAGTTTTGCTATTAATCTTTGACACCACACTTAATCAAATGCAGTTATGGCAATGTGAAGCGCAGTCTTTCTCACCTAATCTCTACAATTCAGCTGTCTGTTTTCTTGTCCACCTTTACACCAAGGCATCAATGATGTCAGGGAATGAAAGGCCGTGGCAGCACACAAACTGAGCTTCAAAAGCAGGTTCGTATTGAGGAAGTGCTATTTCATACCACTGTATTGACATATTTCATCACTTTATTAATGATAGGGATTAGACCAATGGGGCAGTCTCTGATCGCCTGATGTTGTGTCTCTGTGTGAGCAGGTCACACCCGGATAGTTTCCCTCATTGTCAGGTAGATGCCAGTGTTGACGCCCAGTTGGAACAGCTTGAATGGAATGTGATCAGGGTATACAGCCATTGCATTGTCCAATCAAATTAAATGAAGACATCCATCTGCAAGAGACTTATCTACATCATCCAATCGACACTTCCGTCTGAACTCGTCAAAAGTGAGGCCTGCAGATACTCGAAACAAGAATCTAGACTATTGTCGTGCTGGAAAAGCACAGCAGGTTAGGCCGTATCCTAGGAGCAGGAAAATCGAAGTTTCGGGAAAAAGCCCATTCCTGATGAAGGGCTTTTGTCCAAAACGTCGATTTTCCTGCTCCACGGATGCGGCCTGAACTGCTGTGCTTTTCCAATACCACGCCAATCTAGATTTCTATCTGAAGATTGTTGTGAAATTTTCAGCGTTATCCTTTCTGTTTTGTGCTGGGCTCTTTCATTATTGAGGAGGGGAAAGTGAGGACTGCAGATGCTGGAGATCGGAACTGGAAAATGTGTTGCTGGAACAGCATAGCAGGTCAGGCAGCATCAAAGGAGCAGGATAATCGACGTTTCGAGCATAAGCC
>NC_057717.1:77659420-77668615 GCF_004010195.1 Chiloscyllium plagiosum | reverse complement strand
GTTGGTTAGATCTGCTGATCACTTGCAAGTTACGCTTTTTAGTTAGTACGTGGACCTGCTTGGTAGCCTCGCTCATTTTAAGGTGCACCTGGGACTGCTCTTCGCAAGCACTTCTATATTCTCCACTGAACATGGGTTTATTCCTTGGCTTGATGGTCAGGGTATAAGAAGCATATGTCAGGCAGTGACTGTAAAACTTTTACTAGTATACAAATATGCTACTCTTAGTAATGACCCGAATTTCCTCAAACAGCCCTGTGCTGAGTTACTAGACCTATTTAAAATCTGTCCCGTATAGCACCGTGATAGCGTCACACCACATACAGAGGATTTTTGCAATGTAGAAGTGGGTCTTTGTCTCTGGAAATAGTGTATGTGGTTACACTGATACCAATAATTTCATCGATCAATATGTCTGCAGCTGATAGTCTGGCGAGGATGTAGTCAAAATGTTTCGTTCCCTCCTGACCCAAAGCAAACCTGTCTACCAGCTATATCCTTTGGACCTGACCATGTCGAACAACAATGCTGCTGCTAATCCCGTCTTCGTGCTGGTTTCGAAATGGCCCATCCTGTACAAATTCTCCATCTTTGTCTCTCGTTCAGTGCTTCAACCAAATCTTGCTTATTATGGTGGAAAACTGATTCATCAGCTAAAGGTGATAGTCAGTAAAAGATTTCCCTGTCAGTGCTTGATGTAAAACCATGAGGTTTCGTTGTGTCACATTGTTACTTGAGCAGTGTAGAAGATGGCTGTCCCAATTCTGACACTCATCCCGAGACATTAGGAACGTGGACTTTCCAAGGAGTGCGGAGGTTTTTTTCACTGTCAACCGACGGACCTCTCATGTGGTGTGTGACGCTGACTCTCTGACTGTTGTGACTGGACTTTTCAAAGTCTCATGCTTTCAGCTGCTCTCGGTGCTTTGTCTGTTCAATAGATTTCTAAAATGTGCTCTATGTTAATTCACTGAGCAATTCCGCTTTTACACTCTCCAACTGTATATCTGTATCGTTCTCTGTCATCTCCTCCAGCTGCTACATCTATCTCTATCCCAGTAACCGTCCGTATCTCCACAAGCTTCGCCAGCTATTGCAGCCCCATTTATCATTGTAAATTCATCCAGCATCTACACCTCTCCCTATCTCTCTCAGTCCAATCAAGTACTACACACTTCGTTGTCTCTCTAACCTTCGCCAGCTCCTACATTGCAGTATGACATGTCTGGAATTGACCATAAAGAAGGAAGTAACTGAACACTTGAAAAAAATATTGCCAGTAGTTTCGTAAAGGGCAAGTTCTGCTGGACACATCTGCTGGAGTTCATTGAGGACGTAAAGAAGAAGTTGGGCAGTGGCGATCCAATGGTTGTGATATATCTAGACTTTCAAAAAAGGTATTTGGGAAGATGTTGTTGTAAAGATTGATATTGAAGGTTAGATACCAGGCGGTTAAGGATGTCGTCTTGCCTAGGTTAGATGATTGGCTGACTGACAGAAGAAAAAGCATCGGTATAAATGGCAAAATGATTCTATTGGGGTGCTGCAGGTTTCAGTTCTCAGAGACTAACTACTACAAACGTATACACATACTTAACAAGCACAGGCAGAATATTACATAGCAAAATTCATGATGGTATTATACTCGCTCTTAAAACAGGCTATGATGACGATGTAGAGTTCACAGATGAATATTGATAAGCTAAAAGAATGGGAGAGACCATTGTTCGGAAATTCAAAGGGTGGATTGTTATTTAAAGGAGAATCAGATTCAAATGCGTCAATGGTGACGAAACTGGATGACGTTATGCATGAATCCCAATCGAGGTATGAAGATACATTTGCGTAAGCCAAATGAAATCCTGACATTGATTACAAAGGAATGGATTGCAAAAGCAAAGAAGTGTTTTTTTCAATTACATAAGGTTGCACACCTGGAATGTTGTGTCCAGTTTTGGACTCCTTAATGAGGAAGGATGTGGTAGCAATGGAGGCATTTCAGGAGAGGGACACCAGGATGAGTCCAGACATCAAAGGGCTGTCGTACGATGAGCAGTTGAATAGTTTGTGCTTGCTCTCGTTGGAGTTCAGAAGAATGGGAGTGCAGGACCTCACTGTCTTATATAATATACAAAAGGAGAATGATAAGTTGGACTTTGGAAAGATAACCCCTTGTAGGACTCAATCGAACGTATTGTCATAGATATGGAGTGAGGGATGGGATATTCCAAACTGGAATGAGGTGAAAATACTTCTCTCAGAGAGTTGTGAAATTGTGGAACTCACTGTCCTAAGGTGTGGTGGAGGCAGAATCAATCCACAGAATGAAGAATTAAATAGATATGTTTCTGTTGAAAAGCAGAGTTAAGAGCTATCGGAATAAAGCAGAAAATAGCATGAAGAATGGGTTAAAGTTAGCCATGGTCAGATTAATTGGTGCTGTGGAGAGAAGGCCTGAATTGTCTACTGCTAATCCGAAATCAGATATTCCTATATTACTCCAGCAGCAGTTCATTGGTTTTGAATAATTATTGATTGTTGGGAATGGCGGGAGCCGAGGTGTACTCCCTCAGTACCGACCCTCCCTCAGCGCCTGCTCCCTCAGCAAAGGAAGGTTTTCGGTTCTAACCAGTTTGAACTATTTACTGCCTGGCCAAATTAAAGACCTATTGCAGTTTTCCGCTCGTCAGCTTAACCTAAATGGTCTCCACATATTTCGGAATAGGGACACAGGCGGCTTCAGTACCTGAGGATTGTGAAGTGGAGCTGGAGAATGTTTTGGGGTCAACTGAGACACTGACATTTTCCTCCCCGTTGCCTCAAAGAGCAACGTACTATTTGGAAACATACTTTCATGTCATAAAAATATGGAACTGGATCAAGAAAGCAGTTATCAAAAACATTCGACTTTGGAGGTGTGGGTGGTGAATGCTGATGAACAACTGGCAATAAAACACAGGAAACCTTTCTCTTTGTCAAAAAGAATACGTGGGAAGGATCTTTACGCTTTAGACAAATAACATCATTACAGCTAGAAGTCGGTATTATAATGAAGGAAAAGCTGTATTTATGTTATTGCATTAGTTATAGTAATGGTGGCAAACAGCTGGAAAAAGTTTTGTACTATTGTTGGCAATACTTGCACAGAGCATGTGAACGATCCTGGATGTTCCAAGAAACGTTTCGGCTGCCCTAGGTTGGGTAAGTCGTGATGCTTCATAACATGATGTTGATTTGTAGCATAACCATTTACTGAGTACAGTGAAATGAACAAACCAGCAAGTGCTGTTGATTATTGCTTCAGCACCATATAGAACCAAACAATGAAATAAAGGCCAATCGAGTCTCACCATCAAGTGCAAGTCCAACGGCTTTTTAAACGTTTGTCAGGTTGAAACCAACCTTCCCATGCAGTGCATTCCGGACACGCACCATCCTGTCAGTGCCAAACACAAATCCTCTCTCAGCATTTTTCCTTTCGCTTTAAATCTGTATTTCTTTTTTCTTGACCTTTCAACTATGGCGAACAGTACCTATCTGTTTATTGTCTCCATACTCCTTGTGCTCTTGTACACATGTTTCAATGTCCCTCCACAACCATCCCTGCTGAAATCAAAAACCAAACAAATTTTACCCCGCTTCATTGTTTGAGAACGCATTTGTCTTGTTACACCTAACGTGCAACGTCTCACATTTATCAGTTTTGAATTTCTCCGACCATTGATCTGTCTATCCCAATAGTCAGCTTATAATTTACTGAAACTTAACACTTTCCACCTCACCTTTTACCACCCAGCTCATATTTGTGTCTACATTACTATTATTCCACTGCTCCCATCTTCCACATTGTCAACATCATCGTTTATGAATATCTCAAACAAAACTTGATTTCCTTAATTCTCTAGATGTTATTCACAGAGGAAGAATTAATAATTCCACTCTCTTGCTGTTCTTAGTTTGGTAAATTTACCGAGTGAAGTAGTTAATGTCTTTTATAAGTGAGCCACAAATAGCATTTTCGACACCGAGCTGAATTCACCTTTTACAATCTTACCCTCTGAAGTCTTTATTCATAAAGCTTGTAAAACATTTAGAATGGAGTGGGCTTTGACATCTTGCACTA
Organism: Chiloscyllium plagiosum; assembly: GCF_004010195.1. Taxonomy (NCBI): domain Eukaryota; kingdom Metazoa; phylum Chordata; class Chondrichthyes; order Orectolobiformes; family Hemiscylliidae; genus Chiloscyllium; species Chiloscyllium plagiosum. The sequence continues at coordinate 77,664,492 of NC_057717.1, read as the reverse complement.
CAACATTTGTATTTCATGTGGGGCTGGAATATGTTCTTTGTAACATTCCCTGCAATATTCAGAGTTAAAAAAAATTTCATCTGTATGATGGACACAGATTCATTCATTCTTTGAAAGAGCATGTGCGATGAGGATAAAGATTGAATTGAAATCGACATTAAAGGCCCGCCGGAGGAGATCAAATTATTTTGTCACCTCTACCCTGAAATGGAAACAAACTTTTGGGACACATGCCACTGTTGTACATACTGCAACACGAGGGGAGAAAACATATCATCTGCACTTGATGCAGATACAGAAATTCAGAATGAATTTACAATCTGAACAAGAATCAATTGATATAAAATAAAGTAATTTTCAAACGAAATCAGATCCCGATTTTCAAAACGTGATGTTTTCTCAAAAAACCTCACTTCTCCAAAAACAAGCTTTTTCTTGTCAGACTACGTCATCTGCTACTCCTTCTCCTTCTTCCTACTGTTTTCTTACACTTCTACTTCCCTTGCACGATCCCTCCTGCTGCGACAGAGTCTTCCACGAACGATTTTCCTTCACGCTGTTTTGCTGTCACTCCCACAGTATTTTAATCAAGTAGTATTAAGGGTCCTGAGCAAACTGTGATCAATGGGAACCGGAGGAAATTCTTTGTTGCTAATTTTCTCACTGAACAATGGGAAAACCAATCCCTGCAAGTTGTCTTCCAAATACCATGCCATTTTGACTGAGTATCCACATGTTGTTCTTTCACCATAGTTTGTTAAATGTATTGTAATCCCATTGTATATGTGTGTGCACCTGCATCACTTAAATAGAGGCGGTTCTATAAGGCTGCTCCCTGAAACATTCCCCCGGTCTGTTCGTTACAGTGTGCAAACAGGCCGTTTGGGACAAGTCCACACCGACCCGCTGAAGCACAACCCACCCAGGCCCCATTCTCCTACATTTACCCCTTCAACGAATTCACTTCACCTGTAGGAACAAACTCACGCAGACACGGGGAGAATGTACAAACTTCAAGCAGTCAGTCGGCTGAGAAGACAATTGAACCCGGGTCTCTGTCGCTGTAAGGCAATGGTGATAACGATTGATCCCCCGTACCACCAGTTGGCGATGATAAAGAAGGCGATTGCCTTCCAGAACCGAAGAATGAATTTATCCTGTTTAAAATATTAAAACATTTTTTTTTTCAGAGTTTGGTCTGAAGTATCTGAAAAGTAGGACTGTGCTGGTGGAGTGTCACCCCAGTGAAATCAGGACATTACTGTAAGGTTATGATCCTAATTGTTTTCAGTCAGTTACTTACTGAGGACTGGTTATGCCACGTCAGTGCCACTGAGTTCAACATTTTCACTGTCCAACAGAATCGCAGTACATTTTCTCAGGACTGTGCCAGCCCACTACTCACTTTCATCCTTCAGCACATCCACTGCGCTCACCAAACATTTTCATTTTATTTTGCGTCAATCTCAAGATGCAACAACTTAGAGATGCCCAAGATGCTCAGGAACCATCTTCGCCTCCACTCTCTTGTCCGCTGCATCCTTCCCCTCCCACAACCCCACCTCCTGTCGGGTACTCGCTATCCCTTCTAACCTCCACTCTCTCATGCTAAGCGTTATGGACTCAGCAAAGGTCTCAGCTTTATTCCTCTGCGCACCCACCTTAATGAATTTCGGCCACGACATGACATTCAACTCTTCTTCTGCCGTCATCGCCTCCGTACCCATTTCATTGGACAAGAATCCTCTCTCCGTCGCACAGAACATCTCTCCCAAATCGAACACTCACCCTCCACCTGAGCCCCCTCCCTCTGCCCGTTGACCTGCACTCGATCTGTTCAGTGAGAACATTTGGTTGCCTCAATTTCGCTACATTCCCCTCACCCAAACAAACGTATCTCCTCCTGAACAGACTACAATATGTCTGCTTCAATCGAACCCTGACTTTGTTATGATTCCAGTGTCAATAAGGGTGGTGCTGCTGTATTCTGGTGGACTGACCGCTACATTGCAGTGTCTGAGCGCCAGCTCTCAGATAACTCCCCCTTTCTCCCGCTAGAGCATAGCCAAACCACGGCACATCAGGGCTTTGTATCAAATACGATAACTGACCTCATGTAATCTGGTAATCCTCCCTCCCAAACAAGGGTCCGAAAGCAGATAATCCTCTGATGACAAAGCTTGCTTCCATCACCTCCTGAAAATTCACAAACAGAACTATCGTGGCAGACTTATTGCTTCAGCTGTTCCTGCTTCACAGTACTCATCTCTACTTGCCTTGACTCAGTCTTTCCTACCCTGGTACAGTCTTTGCCCACGTACATACATGATTCCTCTCATACATTTCACCAGTCTTGGAATTTCCAATTTGCAGGTTCCAACCGCTTTCGCTTTCCCATGGTTGTGCAATCGCTTTACACGTGCATTCCCCCACCAGGATGGTGACAGAGTTCTCCACTTCATCCTGAAGCAAAGGCCTGGACCGCACCGAGCCACCACCACACTCCTTCTACTAGCTGAACCGGTCCTCACCGGCAACAACCTCTCTTTTTATCTCCACTCGTTGCATTTTTCAGGTAAAGGGGAGGGCATTGTTACATATGTGTGCCCCAGTTATCCATGTCAATCCATCAGGCATTACACAAATTCAATTTTTCGGAATCCACTACGAACCTGATTTCCACAGGATCAGAGTAACTTTGAATTTCCTACACATCTTTTCTATCTCCATCTGTATCTTGCGCCTGAGCTCCTGACTACTGTTGGGGAACCTGTACGCAACCCCAACTACGTTTTTGGTTACATTTTTGGTACCTCATTTCTACCCACACAGGGTCTACATTATCTGACCCTACTTCATTTTTTACGATCGATTTAATTTTATTTCTTACAAATAAGGCAACAATACATCCTCTGCCCAACGGCCTATTTTGTTGATAGGATTTATATCCTTGTATATTCAGCTCTAAACCCTTGCAGCCACATTTCCACAATCGCTACCAGGTCATGCCTGACAATTTCGATCTGCACCACAATCTCATTTATATTATTGTTATACTGTGTGCATTCAGATATAACATATTCAGTCCACTGGTAACCGTCTCTCTTCTCATTGTCATTTGTTTGCCAGTATGCTTGAAGTTTGATTGCTAACCCTTTCCATACACTCGGTTCTATTTGGACCAGGGCTGGAGGTCTCTGCTTTTTAATTTGGCTGCTAGATGTTCATATCCCTTAACAGAAGCTCTGCCCTAGTTTTATCTATGTCATTGGTATCTACGTGGACCACCACCGCTTCGATGTTTACTGTCCTAGATGAGACATCCCAAACTCGAGCCCCAGGCAGGCAGCACCACCTTTAGGGATTTCAATCCTGGTCACAGAGAACAGTGTTTACGCCTTTATTTTTACCACCAGCAATTACAATCACATTTCTCTTCTCTTCCCCGCACCCAACCTCCAACAGGTTTCCTAAATTCGGTGCTGCAGCCCAAACAGTCCATCCTCCCTGCAGTCCCCATTCCCGTTCACACACCGAGCAAAACTCTCTGAACGTGTTCTACACGGGCAGAGGCTGAGGCTCCTGCAGAATCCTGCTTCACTCACAGGCATACCCTCCTCTCCATGACCACTAAGTGAGTGACTGTCTCCTGAAACAGAACTTCTAGTTAACTCTCCCACTCCCTAATGTGCCACAATCTTTGAAGCTCAGTTTTCAGCATCGACTCTGTGACAGAGTTCTTCCAGGAACAAATATGTATTACAGACATGGTCACCGGGAGCCAAAATGTGGTCAACAGCTCCCACATCATGCGGGAAACAACATATCTCCCGATCCTCCATCCTTATTTTATTTCATTAATACTGATTTTTCTTATGTCAACAGTCGTTGTGTAGATGCTTCGGCAAATGGTAACCAGTAAGATTCCGTTTTGCATTAACCATTTTCTAGTTCTCTGAATCTCGCTGGCGACCGTTATCCCTGAAAATCGCCACCAGTGCCTCCACGACGTCCTTCGCTATCTCCTTCAGAACGTTGGATTTTAGTCCTCTCAGTCTATGTGATTTATCCATGTTCAAACATTGGGGCTTCCCCATCACCTTCACCTCTGCGCAGATCACAGCATTTATCCCTCACCCTCGACTCTCTTGAAGTTCTGAAATGCTCGTCCTAACTTTCTTCGTGAGAATTGATTGAACATAGAACATTACAGCGCAGTGCACGCCCTTCGGCCCTCGATGCTGCGCCGCCCTGTCATACCAATCTAAAGCCCATGCCTCCTACACTATTCCATGCACGAACATATGTCTGTCCAATGACGACTTAAATACACTTAAACTTGGCGAATATACTACTTTGCAGGCAATCCATTCCATACCCTTACTACTCTCTGAGCAAAGAAACTACCTCTGACATCTGTCTTATACCTATCTCCCCTCACTTTGAAGTTGTGTCCCCTCATGTTTGCCGTCCCCATACTTAGAAAAAGGCTCTCCTTGTCCAAACTGTCTAATCCTCTGATGATCTTGTATGTCTCTATTAAGTCACCTCTCAACCTTCTTCTCTCTAACGAGAACAGCCTCATGGCCCTCAGCCTTTCCTCGTAAGACATTCCTTCCATACCTGGCAACATCCTAGTAAATCTCCTCTGCACCCTCTCCAAAGCTTCCACATTTTCTTATAATGCGGTGACCAGAATTGTACACAATACTCCAAGTGTGGCCGTAGCAGAGCTTTGTAGAGCTGCAGAATAACCTCCTGGTCCTGGAACTCAATCTCTCAATGAATAAAGGCCAAAACCTTGTTTGCCTTCTTAACTACCCTGTCAATCTGGGTGGCAACTGTCAGGGATCTGTGTACATGGACACCGAGATCTCTCTGGTCATCTCCTCTCCCAAGAATCTTACCATGAGCCCAGTACTTTGAATTCCGATTACTCCCTCCAAAGTGTATCACCTCACACTTGTCCATATTAAACTCCATTTGCTACCTCTCAGCCCAGCTCTGCATCCTATCTATGTCTCTCTGCAACCTATTACATCCTTCATCACTATCCACAACTCCACCGACCT
>NC_057717.1:77656258-77659177 GCF_004010195.1 Chiloscyllium plagiosum | reverse complement strand
CTCTACTACCCTTTTTGAACAAGGGAACCACATTTGCTATCCTCCAGTCCTCAGGCACTATTCCTGTCGACAATGATGATTTGAAGATCAATGCCAAAGGCTCTGTAATCACTTCCCTTGTTTCTCATAGTATCCTCGGTTAGAGCCCATTCGGCCCCGGGGAATTGTCTATTTTCACACTCTGCAGCATTTCTAATACCTCTTCCTTGTGAACCTCAATCTCTTCTAGTCTAGATGCAAGTATCTCTGTATCTTCCTCGCCAACATTTTCATTTTGTATAGTGAGCACTGTCGAAAAATATTTATTCAGTGCTTCCTCAATCTCCTTACTCCACACACAATTTCCCACTATTATGCTTGATTGGCTCTAATTTAACTCGGCATTCTTTTATTCCTGACATACCTATGGAAAGCCTTAGGGTTAACCCTGATCCTATCCGCCAACAACTTCTCATGTCTCCTCCTGGCTCTTCTGAGCTCTCTTTTTAGGTATTTCCTGACTTCCTTGTAATCCTCACGTTCCATAACTGAGTTTTCACATTTTGACCTAACATAAGCCTTCTTCTTCTTCTTGACCAGGGATTCCACTTCCTTCGTAAACCACGGCTCACGTGTTCTATATCTTCCTCCCTGCCTGACAGGTACATACTTACCTCGGACACACAGGAGCTTTTCCTTGAATAAGCTCCACATTTTTAATATGCTCATCCCCTGTGGTTTCCTTTCCCATTCTCTGCTTCCTAAATCTTTCCTAAATGCAAAGTAAATGCTCAGTTAATTGCCCAGTTCTTGTTCTCCGTTTATATGGAGCCAACCTCGTTTTCTCGTGTTCCAATGTTCACACTAGCCTCTCTTCTTTCATATAGCTTAACAAAACTCCTGAAATCTTCTCTTCGATCGCGAGTTAGCTTATATGATTCCTAGTTTCCACCTTTAGTTCTTTAATTGCTCACTGCAACGTTTGAAGATGTTTCCCACTCTACCCATTCTGAGAGAGAGTATCCCAGTGAATTCACTGTTGAACGCAAGCATGTAACTGTATAAATCCTATTTTCCATCATTGAGCTGGATGGTGGCGCAGCACTGCTGCCTCGCAGAGCCAGCTACCCGGCTTCAGTTTCAATCTGAGGGAAAAGACGGCGTTGAAGTTGTACATTCTTTCAGTGTTTACATTAGAATCATTAAGTTTTCTTCTCTCTCCACAGAATATCTTTGTGTTTGTTTCGGGTTTCTGCCATCTACAGTATAGTCGCTTTTGTTCGATGGAGAAACGTGGTAAATGTGACCGGTTTGTTATAAAAGCGGCTCTGGTGCTCAGGCTCTCCTGGATGTTTGGGAATGTCAACCAGCCACTTGTGTGAGTACAGTGTCCCAGACGACACACTCTATCTCTCTCACTTCCTCAGCCAATCCGTCACTGCATGCAGCCTTTCCTCGGGCCAATCATGGGATTCCCCACACCCCATTTCTTGGCACTGGGTACTGGCTGCACATGCAGACACTGATCACAATCTGACCTGCTGGGTATGTGAAGTAAGGACCCAGCCATTGAAAAGAACCAAAAAGCTAATTACCCATTGAATAGCAAAGCAGAGTAAGCAAGGTGAATGGCATCCATGTGCTTCAACACTTTCTGATCTTATTAATTAACTTCTATTTATCCTTGTGCATCTGCAAATATATGCTCCATATGAGCGCCTTGGCAAACTAGTTTGGTGGAGGTGATAGATATCAGATACTGTGGCCATTGGACTGATACACTGCACTCCTCTTTCCTGATTATTGAGGTCACACTTAAGTTTTTAATATCAAATCATTCAATTTTAAAGGAAAAGTTTTGCCAGAGTTGTGTTGAAATGGTATTTGAATTGTGGAGGGGCTAGAACAAGCCACGTGCCAGTGAGGTAAAGAATACGAAGATATTACTTTTAAATACATGACCAAAGTGCTGGGATAGGAGGCAGCCCTTCCAACATGTGGATAATTGGAATTCCCGGACAGTGGGACCTACACAAGAAGGACAGGATGGACTGAACTGGCAACAATCTACTGGCATACAGGTTTGCTATGCTATTGTGACTCAGGAGGGTTTAAGCAAGTGGGGCAGCGGGGGGAGGGGCGATTATGAAGTCGAAACCTGAGCAGTAAGTTTAGGAGTACAGTGCCTGAGGAGGAGTTGGAAACTAATTCCAAGACAGATAAGGCCAATAACAAACAGGCAAAGGGCACTGAACACAGTGAGAATGGTAGTCTGAAGTGTGCTGATTTTATTGTGAGGAGTGTGAGGGCAAGGCAGATGACGTGGAGCTTGGGTGAATATACATAACTGCGATTTAAATATTACAGAGGTTCAATTGAGAGAGGGACAAGAGAGCAGTCAAACTTGTGTGTCCAGAAAGAGTTGCAGAATATGCAATGAGTGGCTGGAGACAATTGTTGGAAGCAACGTAATTATCCAGCACTTTTTTGGCATTGGACAGTACGCATGCTTCAATGCCCAGACTGAAGAGACAAGGGAGGAACCTGGAGTTTTCTCTAAGATACTTTCTGCTTTGCTTATAGTCCTTAGTAATCCTCTGTCACCAGAGAAATGAAGAGACGAATTAACGACAGGGTAACTCAAACGAAATATCAGATCAGGATCTGATGGAGTTGGACTGACATGCGTTTAATTGAAAGGAAAAACTGAGTATGGGTAAGGCAGAAGAACTTGGAGACTGAATCAGTGCAAGGTACTATGAATTTGTGGCTGTTACAGGGACTTAGGTGAGGGAGTGACAGGACTCGCTGTTTTCAACGATCCAGAGTTTTGTTGTGTTAGACGAGATAGAGAGCAAGGTAAAAGAGGTGGAGGAGTAGGACTACTAATCATGGAGAATGTTACATCTGCATTCTTAGAGGACGTACTGGAGAGCTCAT
>NC_057717.1:77621784-77652763 GCF_004010195.1 Chiloscyllium plagiosum | reverse complement strand
AAGAAGGGCTTATGCCCGAAACGTCGATTCTCCTGTTCCCTGGATGCTGCCTGCCTGTTCGCTTTTCCAGCAACACATTTTTAGCTCTGATCTCCAGCATCTGCAGACCTCACTTTCTCCTCATTGTGTGTATATTGGTCTGAGTGTTTCTGTTTGTGTGAAACTGAGTGAGAGTGTGTATCGCTTTTCCAGCAACACATTTTTAGCTCTGATCTCCAGCATCTGCAGACCTCACTTTCTCCTCATTGTGTGTATATTGGTCTGAGTGTTTCTGTTTGTGTGAAACTGAGTGAGAGTGTGTATGTATGCTTAACTCTCTCTTTCTGATTAAGTCCATATTTGTGTGCCTGTGCGAAACCATGGATGTGCGTGCGAGTGTGTGTGTGAGTGTTTAGGTGTTGTGTGAGTCTGTGGGTGTGTGTGTGTGTCTGTGTGTGTTCATGCTTGTGCAAGGTTGGCCCTCTGAGTTTCCTGCTATGATTGTGCATGTGTGTCTGTGTGTGTGAGTGTGCATGTGACCGTGTGCTTGAATGGATGTGTTTGTGTCTGTCCGTATGAGTGTCTTTATATGTCTGCATGTCAGAGTGTTTCTGTGTGTGTTTATTAAGCATGTTATTGTGTGTTTGTGAGTCGGTGGGTGTTATTGTTTGACTCATCAGTGAAACGGCCGTTGGGATCGTGTTCAAATAACGACCAAATTCGGTGAGTGGTGAAAGTAGCACCTGTATTCCGCAATCACAGCACAGGTTTGAAGCAGCAGTGGAATGCCGAAATTCAGTTCTTGCAACAGCCCATTGATTCACAGTTCTTACATAGATTAATACCTCATTTTTATGGTGTTACATTTTTTGTATGTCGCACAAAAATGTTTGAAGGTCTTCTGTCCCATGGGATAGGAGATGGGTTAAAACGTGCTAAATGCTTGCTGAAACCTCTGTTGGGGTGAAGAGTGTCGAACTGGTTTGTTTGCATAAGTATGAGGCGTCAGCTCTTTTGTCTTTCAAACTAGTAAATATCAGTAAAAACATACAAGGCGTATAAGGTCTAAATAAGTGATAAATCATAATCACCGAATAAAGGATATTAAACAGAATACTGCAGCTATGTGGCAAGATTTATTTAGTATTTGCGGGTATGAGTTTCATTTATTCATACAATTTCATGGAAACGCTGTTTTGTAAGTTATTTTCTTAAAGCGATAATGAGCTAGTTAAATGTATTTAACAGGTACTTCATCATTTCAAGTCCAGTAGATGGTTAGTAAAGGCTGATATTATATTGTAATGTTTCGTGGAAACTTCACAGGTATGACATTTTTCTGTACGAGAAGGTTGGCCGGGGCTTACTAATACTATTAGTTTTCGTGGAGACTGAATGTGCGATATTGTTCTGTGCGCTAATAAGTTGTGGAAATGTAGTAATGGATTTGAAATGATTGTTTTTAAATTTGGGACCGTGGTTTGATGAATGACGGGATGTTCTCAGAGCAGACATTCAAAGTCATTTGGCAGAATGCGTTATCACTAGAATTTCTAAACAAGCACCAAGACATTTCTTGAATGCTGATGAAAAAGGCACTACCTGAGAGAGCATTCGTGTCTGCCTGGACTGTGTGTGCCAGCACAAACTGCGCTCGAAGCGGCTATAGGCTGAGAACCGATTATCACACATCACCTTCTGGAATGTCCCTTTGCAAAGATTTTGTCGCGTTTAATACCAAGCAGCTATATGATGCAGGATCCTGTGCTCCACCAGCTGTTCCCCAGTACCCATACCAAGACAACCTCAAATGTACTTGGAGGACCACCGACGTAACAAATGACGCTCTTTGTCTGCCCAGAACTTGTTGGCCTTCCAGACAAAGGAGTTGACATCAACCGAGAGTAGCAGACTGGGACATTCCAAAGTTCAGGACTACTTGCTGACGGATGCATGAAAGCGTGGGGCACCTGCCACCACACAGCACCCATAACTTCTCACAACATTCCAAATGTTGTGTACAGCCTGAACAGTAAATCCCTGTACTTGTGCTCCAACTTTCACAAACACTGAAATTTTCCTTCTTAACTGCTAACAGAAGCTGCATTCAGCCGGAAGAGAATCTTGAATGCAAAGCACCAAGTCCCTTTGTGCTTGAGATTTCTGAAGCCTTTACCCATTTAGAAAAGTCTCCGTCACTTCTTCTAATCCCAATACAAATCCTCTCACGTTTTACCACCTTGTATTCTGCCTGCCAGAGAATTCTGGTCAAGGAATCACCGCCCGGTACCTTTCTTTGTATTTCCGGTCAGGCAGCATCTCCTCAGACAGAGGTAATGCAGACACAATGTTTCGACTCCAGGATGTCCATCCTTCAGATGAGTGCGCTTTGGGACTTGATGCTCTGACGTGCAATTTCCTCATCATTTTCATTTCTCCGTCTTTGAGTATTTTTCATTCTGATCCATATTATTGTGTTTGGCCACACAAAGAGTCGGACTCTTTTGTGTTCTTGCTTTCTCTCCTGAAAGGCTTGGTGCTCTTCAATGAGTTTTTCTTCAGAAGCAAATGCTAACAGTCACGTGCGGCATGAGGCGGTCGTTAACCTAAACCTCGCGTGTGGGGAGGAGGGCAGGGCGAGAAACTAACTGTCTGCAGGCCCGAAGGAAATGATGGTGGTTATTCTAGGGTGGAGGGAGTGGTGCTGTGTCAACGAAGTTCTATTGCTGAAGGTAATAATGGTGTTTATTAGGGGTGGAGGGAGAGCGGGCTGTATCGACAAAGTCCCGTCCCTGAAGGCAATAATGATTGTCATTGGGAGGTGGAGAGAGAGTGGACTCTGTCGACAGAGTCCCGTTCCCGAAGGTAATGACGCTGGCCATTAGAGTATGGAGGGAGAGTGGACTGTGTCAACAAAGTTGCGTTCCTGAAAGAAATGATGGTGGTTATCGGGGGGGACGGGGGGACGGAAGGAGAGCTGACTGCATCGACAAATTCCCGTTCTTGAAGTTCATGTCCGTGGTTATTGGGGCAAGGGGGCGGCTGAAGGGAAAGCGGACAGTTTCAACGAAATCCCGTTCCTGAATGTAATGATGACGGTTATTGGGAGGTGGAGGGGGAGGGGACAATTTATGCTTGGCCTGCCCGCCCTCCCCTCATTGTGTCATCTTGCCAGTACGTGGGGTCGGGCGATCATTACAGATCTTATTTTATATTTTCCATTTTCCATCACTCAGCCCCGACTCTTTCTATTTAAACTCGATGATGTTGTGCAATGGTGAGGAGAAGAAGCTTGTGAAGGAAGAGACATGGCTGAACACGGCCACGGTGAGCAAGGCGCTGTGTTGTTTTGCTACCCTGTCGCGCTCCAGCTTCATCAGGGTCCGCAGGGACTGAGAAAGAAAGTGAATTTGGAGACGGGAAGAGTTAATGGGTTTGGGATTGTCTTCTTCAAAGGGCAGTCTGCACTAATTCAATTGCTAAATTGCAATCTGTCGTTGGCGATTTTTTTTATTGATGAATGGTGTTCGGACGATATGGGCTGAAGGCAAAGAAATGGGTTGAGGCCACAGATCAGCCATAGTCTAACTGAGGGGTGGAACAGCCTTGAGGGCTGAATGGCCTCCTCCTTTTACTGTGAAACCTGTTTACAAATTTACCAGAACACTTCAGTAAAATATGACGGCGGTGGATTAATCAGGACAGATAATCGATATGAAGGCAGGGCTCACTCTGCTGATACCATTGGGATGGGGCTCTGCATTTCTCACGTTCCCGCTTTTGAGTCTGGTATTTGCCACTGTATTTATACGTTGCGTAGCTCATGGTACCAACTCCCTGCCTGACCCGATCCATATTTTTTTAAAAAATTGGTCAGTGGGTTGGAGACACATAAAAGCACGGGAAGAAGCCATATGACGTTTCATGCTTCTATCAGCAAAGCCCAGTCAACGCTTTGACAAAACGACTTTTCATTGAAATGAGAACTTCAATCCAAATCTCTTCCAAATGAGTTTGTTCAGACAAATATCCACAGCACTATCCCTATCATCTATTTGTTCGATTTCACAAACACCGCCTCCTTCAATCAATCTGGTTCCTTCAGAGAAAAGCTGCCACGTTGATTAGCTGCGATCTTCATGTGAAGGCCATGCTATCTCTGCTGGTGTAATCAATCTTTCTTGAAATATCCGTTTGTAGGATTTCCCAGAGATTTCACAGTTGCCCAAATGTAATTGCAGCTGCCTCTACCTACCCCCCACCCCCTTATAATTTTGAATTAATTGGCAAACCTCTGGGAAGTAGATTTCAGTAATTTCATATTGGAAGTTTTTTTTTGTCTTTTGAGAATCGGCTTAAATCAATTTCACAGAAATGGCTGGAAATCGGAGTGCGGTCACTCACTTGTACTCATCATTATAGCACCATCGCTCTGCCAACTTCCGTTAATGATTCCCAAAGGCACTTAACAAGACACTGATCGTGACCAATTCAATTAGTCTGAAATTCGAAAAGGAAAAGTAGGAATTGCGGGTGGAACTCAGGAGGTCTGGAAGCATCACCAGCAGAACTCTGCAGTTTTGAAGAAGACTTACTGACTTGAAACGTTTACCCTGTTTTCTACCCTCAGATGCAACTAGGACTGCTGAGATTCACCAGTAATTTTGGTTTTCTTTCAGGTCTCCAACATTGGCAGTCCTTTGTTTAAAAATAGAACAAACGTTAACTCAAAGTAGGAAATATCAGTTCATGTGGTCGGCATGGACGGGTTGGTCTGAAGGGTCTGTTTCCATGCTGTCCATCTCTATGACTCTGTGACTCTATGTGACGTTAATCCATGTATAGAGGCAGGTGTGCGGGAGCATCTGAAATCAGACAGGGATTTGGGGAATTGGAGAGATTTAGGGTGAGAGTAGAGAGGTTTTGACAGCTCACTAATACAGCACTTCATACTGTTACTGATTAAAATGCAGACGACGTAGTGGAGCCGATGAGCGGATACAGGGTGCGAGCTGGGCGATATTTATGATCTACCAGTACAGTTTGTTCGTATGATATCATTTTTTCAGGCGGTCTAATAGCAGCCGTTAATGCCACTGGATTCACTGAGTAGTGAAGGATCAGTGAACAGAGCGGAGTGTTTATGAATTTTCTTCCTGAATTTCGAACTCCCACTCGGCTAGTGACAATTTATGCTCCCCGCGAAATGTGTTGTCATCAATTCTGCCTGATTCCTGGCATTTATTATCGCATGAAATCATAGTTGATGGTTTGACTAATACCATTCCCAAATGACTCCTCTCCAATATCATAACAATTTGTGTGTGCCTACTCTCAAACTATTAACGTCATTATTCAGGAACGTGGGACATTTCAAGGCCGAAACTGATGACTGCAAAAGACTAATTAAAGTTACATTTACTTTCAGTGTTATAACATCAGGATATCAAATTTGAGGGGACAGTTAAGGTCTTTCCGTGGTTACATGTTGACCAGTCCCTCTTAAGGATGACAGGTCTTTTGTCAGTGATCTTTCACACAATCTCACATTTCTCCAGTTTGAATTGTGTTTCATAATTTTTTTTTGCCCAGTTGACCAGCTGATTTAGATGTCAGTGCAGTGTAGAGATAGCTTCCCGGCTACAAGCGACTAATGTTTGCAATCTGTAAATTCAATAAACCACATCCAATTCCAGATCATTGATATACAAAAGGAAAAGCAGGTGACCAGCACTGTTGCCGGGGGATAAATCAATGAATTACAGGAATTCATCAGTTTGAGACCCTCAGGACCCCAAACATAAACTCTGTTTTCTCCACAAAAGGTGCCAAAACGCAAAGCGGCTCCATCATTTTCTAATTTGATTCTGAACCTTGAGGAACTGAACTATTTCAGCCACGCAAACGCTGCATTCTTCCTATAATCAATTTGATCATCATTAGAAACACTCCTTCCATAAATAATTCTTCTTCATTCACAGAAAATCAGAAGTTCATCTGAGACAACCTTTCCTTAACAAATCCGTACTTACTGACTTGGATTAAACGTTCACTCTCTATATCGTAACTTCTATTGTCTTTCAGAGATTTATCGAGTCATTTTCCAACAACTGGAAATGTAATAATAGCTGGTCCACTCATTATTTGTACCTCACGCTATCCAACATGAGGGGAATAACCATTGTCTGTTGACTCCATTGCTGTAATCTGATGACGTCAATGTTCTGAAGATTACTGATGTGACGATGCTGCGTTTTTTTTTAAAAATGTTATGTTGTCCTCGTTTTGTTTTTCAACAGACATAATAAAGGTATAGGCTCCGATATGTCTGAAATATCTACTTGAGAAGGCTTTTAACTCTTTCTTTGAAAACACTTGTAAAATGAAAGGGATGTGGCCAGTTCTTCCAGTTCACAGTTTGGTTTGGTTTGTGTTGGTTTAGTAAGCAGTTTGTTTGGATCTGCTGATCAAATATAACTGCTGGGGTAGGGGAAAGGTTCCCGGAATCAACAGAGGCTTTCTGTCTGACTCTCTCTCTGACATCTCTCCTTGAAAAACCTGTGCTTTATTTTATTTTTTTGCGAAGGTGTGCTTTGAGCGATGTTGCAAGTATGTGCACTTAAGTTGTGACAGAGGCGATTGGTTTTTCAGATAGGTTGTTATTCTAAATTCAATTATGTGTCATTTATTCAAAGTTTGTGAGAAGATTTGTAGCTCGGGTGCTCGTTGCTGCATCAACAAACTCCATCAACAAACACATAGACCTGGACCCAATGGCCACGACAGCGGACAGCTGAAACTGACAACCGGTAGCGGCAGGGACAGGCCATTATAAATGCCGGAGGAAACACCACAGAAGCGCTTCACAGGAGGCTTCCAAGCACTGAGGATGTCACCTAGACATGGGACGACACGTTTGCAACAAAAACTTCCAGCTCAGCGAACAGAACCACAGCATGTGTCATTTATGTTTCATTCAGTAGTTTGTAAATGAATTCTGTTTTCTTTTAATTTGACTTGTTGGGGTAATTGCATCACTCCTGGAATCTCCACTCTGTACCTGCTTAAAACAACTGGAGTTTGGGATGCCTTCTTCAAATGCCTTGAGACGGTCTGGCCTGGTCCATAACAATGACAACTAATGGCTGCAAGGTGGGAACTGTAACCAACCCGCAGAATCAACCAGTCTGTCAGAGTTAATGAAGTAGCTCATGTGAGCAAACAGATTCTGTCCGTCATCTCCACACTCCTATTGGTGCACTTAACAACACTCTGACCATGACCAGTTGAATGAGGTTGAAATAGGAACAAAATGTCCCGGAGAAACTCATCAGGACTGGCAGCATCAGCGTCAGATATTCTCGGTTCTGAAGGAGAATCGTGGGATTCTAACGGTTCAATCTGCTTTCTCGTCTGAATTCACCTCTGAACCTACTCTGCAATCCCTCAATAGTCATAATGTCATTCTTCAAACTTGGAGTCCAAAACTGCGCACGATATTCCAGGTGGGGTCTCACCAGGGCCCTGTACAGCTGCAGAAAAATCTCTTTGCTTCGATACTCAATTCCTCTTGTTATGAAGGCCAGATGCTATTAGCTTTCTTCACTGCCTGCTGTACCAGCATGCTTGCTTTCATTGACTCATGTACAAAAACACCTAGATCTCGTTGTACTGCCCCTTTACCTAAGCTGACTCCATTTAGGTAGTATCTGGATTCGTGGTGCTGGAAGTGCACAGCAGTTCAGGCAGCATCCAAGGAGCTTCGAGATCGACGTTTCGGGCAAAAGCCCTTCATCAGGAATAAAGGCAGTGAGCCTGAAGCGTGGAGAGATAGGCTGGAGGAGGGTGTGGGTGGTGAAAAAGTAGCATAGAGTACAATGGGTGAGTGGGAGAGGGGATGAAGGTGATAGGTCAGGGACGAGAGGGTGGAGTGGATAGGTGGAAAAGGAGATAGGCAGGTAGGACAAAACTGGACAAGTCATGGTGACAGTGCTGAGCTGGAAGTTTAGAACTAGGGTGAGGTGGGGGAAAGGGAAATGAGGAAACTGTTGAAGTCCACATTGATGCCCTGGGGTTGAAGTGTTCCGAGGTGGAAGATGAGGCGTTCTTCCTCCAGGCGTCTGGTGGTGAGGAAGCGGCGGTGAAGGAGGCCCAGGACCTCCATGTGCTCGGCAGAGTGGGAGGGGGCGTTGAAATATTGGGCCACGGGGTGGTGTGGTTGATTGGTGCGGGTGTCCTATTTAGGTAGTAATCTGCCTTCCTGTTCTTGTCACCAAAGTGGATAAACACACATATATCCACATTAAACTGCATCTGCCATGCATCCGTCCACTCACTTCGCCTGTCTAGGTCACCCTGTATCCTCCTAACATCCTCCTCACATTTCACCCTGCCACCCAGCTTTGTGTCATCAGCAAATTTGATAATATTACTTTTAATATCTACATTTATATCATTAATGTATATTGTAAAAAGCTGCGGTCCCAGCACTGACTCCTGCGACACACCACTGGTCACCGTCTGACATTCTGAAAGGGAGCCATTTATCACTACTCTTTGTTTCCTGTCAGACAACCAATTTTCAATCCGTGTCAGTATTTTGCCCCTAATGCCATATACCCTAATTCTGGTCACTAACCTCCTATTTGGGACTTTGTCAAAGATTTTCTGAAAGTCCAGGTATACTATATCCACTGGATCGCCCTTGTCCATCTTCAGAGTTACATCCTCAAAAAATTCCAGAAGATTAGTCAAGCATGATTTCCCCTTCATAAGTCCATGCTGAATCTGACCTATCCTGTTACTGCTATTCAGATGTGCTATAATTCCTCCCTTATAATTGACTCCAGCATTTTTCCCACCACTGAGGTCAGACTAACTGTTCTATAATTCTCTGTTTTTCTCTCCCTCCTTTCTTAAAATGTAGGAGAATATTAGCCACCCTCCAATCCGCAGGAATTGATCTTGAATCTGTAGAACATTGGAAAATGCCACCCGCTTCAGTACCCTGGGAAGCAGACCTTATAGTCTGTCCAACACAATTTCCTGCCTAATATAAATTCCCTTCAGTTCAGGTCCTTCAGTCACTATTACATCTGGAAGATTGCTCGTGTATTCCCCAGTGAAGGCAGATCTAAAGTACCAATTCAACTCTTCTGCCATTTCTTTGTTTCCCGTAATAAATTCACCCGTTTCTGTCTTCAAGGGCCCAATTTTAGTCTTAACCACCTTTTTCTTTTCACATACCTATCCTCCTTGATATTTTTGGCCAGTTTAACTTAGTACCTTATTTTTTCTTTGCATATTTCCTGTTTAGTTATCCGCTGTTGTTCTTTAAAAGCTTCCCAGTCCTCCGATTTCCCGCTCATCTTTACTATGTTATAATGTTTCCCTTTTGTCTTTATATGGTCCTTAACTTCCTTCGTCAGCCACGGCCAATCCTGCCTCCCCTTTGGATCTTTCTTCCTTTATGGAATGAAGTGATCTTGCATCTTTTGCATTACACCCAGAAATACCTGCCATTGGTGCTCCACTGCCATCCCTGCTATGGTATTGCACCATTGAACTTTAGCCAGCTCCTCCCTCATAGCTCGACTGCTCCACTTATTCAACTGAAATGTTGTCACTTCTGATTCTACCTCTCCCTTTCAAATTGCAGATTAAAGCTTATTTTGTTGTGGTCACCACCTCCTAATTGCTCCTTACTTCGAGGTCCCTGATCAAATCCGTTTCGTTGCAAAATACCAGATCCAGAATTACTTTCTCTTCTACTATGTATTTCAGTCTTGCGTGTAGTTCTTTGGCCAGTCTGTAAGTTGATATTCCGAGTAGCGAGACTATGGGTCTGAGGGGGGCTCCTGGTTTACGGATTTTTGGTAGTCCGTAGAATCGTGGGGTGTTGGTCCCGTCTGGTTTCATTTTTTTGTAATTCCGTCTTGTTTAATTGTCCGGAATTGTGTAATTTTCTTAGGAGATATGTAATTTTGTTTCCTAGTTGTGGGGTCGGGTCTAGCGCCACCTGTTGGTATGTATTGGTGTCTGCGAGTAGTGCATTGTCTTTCTCTGTGTAGTCCCTTCTGTTCAGGGTGACTGTGAGCCGACCTTTGTCTGCAGGTAATATAGCGATGTTTTTGTCTTTTTTGGGGTTTTCTAGGGCTTTCTTTTCCTGTGCGTTCAGTTTGCTTCCGTCCCTCTTTTGGCTCAGAGTAGGTGCAACTGTCTGTCTGATCGTTTGTTGTGTTTCTTCCATGAGATTGTTGTCCTTCAATGTGAGATCCACCTAACAACGTATTCAAGAGGAACGGATACTCAAAAAATACAGTCCGCAGATTCCTCAAGAATAAACCACGACAAGCAGACCAAACACAGCCAGAAATCCTAACCACCTTACCATCCATCAAAGAAATTTCAGAAATGGCAGCCAGACTACTGGGACCCCTCGGAATCCTAGCAGCACACAAACGCACCAACACTCTCAAACAAAAACTAACAAACTTAAAACACCCAGTACAACCCTTGGACAAAACCAACGTCGTCTACAAAATTCCATGCAAAGACTGCCACAAACACAACGTAGGAAAAACAGGAAGAAAGTTAGCCACCAGGATACACGAACACCAGCTCGCCACAAAAAGACACAACCCTCTCTCTCCCTCGTAGCCCTACACACGGAGGAAAAAAGACCCCATTTCGACTGGGACAGCACGTCTATCCTGGGACAGGCTAAGCCATGACATGCGAGAGAATTCCTAGACGCCTGGCACTCCAACCACAACCCTATAAACAAACACATACATCCAGATACCATTTATCAACCCCTCAGAAAACGAACAGGAAACATATAAATAGAAAGCAGGAGACAACAGCTTCGCTTCACTCGGAAGTCGCCACTGATGATGTTACCTAGCCAGCTAATGAAACGTCTGGATATCAAACCTAGAGCTCAGCGAGAAAATCTACACCCGAAAGTTCATATATGATATTTTTAATTTGTTACTCGCCTCATCCTTCCTATCAATCCCTATTTCACTTGACCTGACGACATGATTCTTTTTTGAGTTTTCTGCTTCATTAGTTCTGTTGTCTTTCTTAATTTCTCTTGTTGTAACATTCCCGGTAACTTCCTGCTGAAACTTCCAGGTTGTACACTCCCCCTCCCCCTCCCGCTATTTAGTTTAAACGCAACTGTGTTGCAGTGGCAAACGTACCTGCCAGAATGTTGGTCCCCTACTTTTTAAGGTGCAACCCGCTCCTTGCATAATTTATCCTTACCGTTAAACATCCATCAGCGATCCAAGAATTTAAATCCTTGCTTCCTGCACCAGTTCCCCAGCCACACATTGAAGTCCATTACCTCCCTGTTCCTGTCCTCTCCAGCCCGATGAACTGGAAGCAAACTGAAGATAGCCACGCTGGATGTCCTGCTTTTCAGCCTTCTTCTGAGTTCTCCGAAATCCCGCTGTAGAATGTCCCTCCTCTTCACGACGTCATTTGTGCCGATATATACTACCACGTCTGTCTCTTCACCTTCGCCCTTGAGGATTTCCTGCACGCTGTCGGCGATGTCCTTAATCCTGGAACAGAGAAGGCAACACACCATCCTCAAATCCCGCCTGTTGCCTGGCCGTCTCACTATGGAGTCCCATATTACCACGGCTCCATGTGATATCTGACTCCTCGGCTCTGCCTCCACGCCAATTTCTGATTTGCAGATCTGACCACCTCTCGGACTGGCAGTGACATCTGTGTCTACGGTTTCTAAGAGATTCAACCTGTTCCTGACAAGTGCTTCCCCCGGGGTCTCTTGCACTTGTCTCATCTCTGCCTTCCTCATCGTCTTCTCCCTTCTACTCTCTTCTGGTATGCTCGGTGTAATAACCTCGCTGAAGGTCCTGTCCAGAAATATCTCGTTTTCTCGGATGAGCCTGAGGTCATCTAATTCTTTCTTCAATGCTGCATTATGCTCTGTCAGAAGCTGAACGTGTACACACTTTCTACAGTTGTATGAGCCAGCTACACCATAGTCCCTGACCTCCCACAACTTGCATGCAATACACTGAATCAGTTTGGCAGTTATGTCTTAATCCTCTTCAACTGTGGCGGAATCAGAGCAGAGTGTCCCTGTTTTTCTGTTCCTGAATCGCCAGCTCCCGCTGTTAGTGAGGCCACAGTCTCCTGGGAAAAGAGATGACCCAATTCTACTCAGATTCCTGGCCTTTATTATTCAGACAGTTAATCATCCACCTATAAACGTAATTGTTCACGAGCATAAGGACATTTATTGTCCGAAACTGAGGACTGAATCAAAGTTGATCAAATTGAGTACATGAGTTGGGAGGTCATGTTGCGGCTGTACAGGACATTCGTTAGACAACTGTTGGAATATTGCATGCAATTCTGGTCTCCTTCCTATCGTAAAGATGTTGTGAAACTTGAAAGGGTTCAGAAAAGAATTACAAGGATGTTGCCAGGTTTGGAGGATTTGAGCGAGAGGGAGAGGCTGAACAGGCTGGGCCTGTTTTCCCTGGAGCGTCGGAGACTGAGGGGGTTACCTTATAGAGGTTTACAAAATTATGGGGAGCATGGATAGGATAAATAAGCAAAGTCTTTTCCCTGGGGTTGGTGAGTCCAGAAGTATAAGGCATAGGTTTAGGGTTAGAGGGACAAGATATAAAAGCTACCTAAATGGCAACTTTTTCTCGCAGAGGGAGGTAAGGTGTAAGGAATGAGCTGCCAGAGGAAGTTTTGGACGCTGGTACAATTGCATCATTTAAGAGGCATTTGGATGGGTATATGAAAAGGAAGAGTTTGGAGGGACATGGTCCGGGTGTTGGCAGGTGGGACTAGATTGGGTTGGGACATCTGGTCGGCATGGACGGGTTGGACTGAATGGTCTGTTTCCACGTTGTACATCTCTATGACTCTATGACTCTAAATTTACATGGACTTTGTCTAATCGAAGCAGGGCAATGTCTCCTTTGGGAGGTCAGTTGATATCCTTCCTTATTGAGCTTTTGACCATGGTTTGGATGATAGATCTATAATCAATGATATCTTACAGAATCTCACCATCCTCCTACTTGAATTCCATTTGATAGCGTTATGTTGCACAGCACATCTATGCAGTGTAAATATAACATCCCCATTGCAAAAGACACAATGTTTTGTTTTCGGTAAATTCAATACCCTACATGCAGTTCCAGATCAGTGACATAAATCAGGAAAAACAGGTGACCAGCACAAATGCCTTAAGAGAAAACAGAAAACTGCAGAAATTCATCAGATGGAGATTCATCAGATGGAGCTATGAGTCTCCAGCAATTTATTTTTTTAATGAACCTTGAGGAAGAAAGAATATGCTGCACTCTTCCCATAATCGACTTTATCATCGTCAGAAACACTCCCTCCATTAACCATTCTGGTTCCTCCAGTGAAGATCAGAAGTTAATCAGACGCATCCTTCCCTTCACAAGCCCATACTGACTATCTTGGATTGAACTTTCGCTCTCTACACGGAAATTTCTGTTGTTTCTCGGAGTTTTATTCAGTTCGTTGCCACCACTCGAAATGTAATTGCAACTGGTCCTCACCATTACTATTTCTCGTTCACACTGCCCAACACAAGGGTAATAAGTATTGTCCACTGTTTCCATCTGTCTGCTCAGGGAACTTCACTGCTTCGCAGTTTAGTGAACACGACTGGCCCCAAGTATGAACTGCAAACAACCTGCAGTAATGCTCAGAGTTTGTCAGAGTTAATGAAGCAGCTCAGAGCAAACAGATTCTGTCTGTTCACTCCACACTCACTTTGGAACACAGTTAGATGGAAAAATAAGTGTGTTGATACTGATGAAATGCTCAATCACATTTTACTTGTTGTTGTGCAGTATTTCACGACAACTAAACTAAATGTAACGTTGATAGGAGTCAAACATGAAAACATTTAATTTGAAATAAAATGATAAACTCAGGAGTTCTGTAGTGACTCCCGTTCATTTGAACCTTGTGTAGACCTGACGCATTAATCTTTCCGGGCGCATTCTCATCTTGTACGTTGTGGTCCTACTCCAGAATTTTTACCACATTGTCCAGGCTGACACTTCCTGTGGTCATGAAGGATATCATATAAATGTAAATCTTTACTTGAAGGATGTCATATAAATGTAAATCTTTACTTCATGTTTGTCTTTTGTGTTGACATCAGGTTGGAATGACCCAAATTCAAACCCAGGTCAACTGCTTGGAAGGCAACAATGCTCACCTTTACGCGATTTTCACTACATATTGAGTACATGCAGAAACAAGCTGATGTGCAGTTCGAGCAATAGTTCCTGATTATGTTTTCTAAACCTACAATGTTGGAAATTTTGTAGCGAAATAGGAGAATTGAATGTAATAAAAGACTGCCTTAACTGAATGCATGGTCCTTATTATAATTGGCGCAAACTTTTAAAGGGCACAATGCAGAATTTTGCCTCATTCCCTGAAATATATCAACAACACTAACAGCAAGAAAATTTGAGAGCAACCCTGGAAGTTTCAGAGAAGGAAAAGTTGTGAAGGGCGACAATACAGGAAGAGTAAAGCAAATTGCAAAAAGAAAAACGAGGAACTGTTGGAGATACTGAGCCAATGCTGCATTACTTGTGAGGTCGGGAAATTCTTGGTAACAGTTCATGAAACAGAAACCTCTTCACAAATTGATCGTTAATCCGACAGATATACAGTTTTCTGTTTTACTTTGTAAAGGGGGAAAGAGCCGAGTCCATGCTGGGAGGGAGAGTAACCAGAGCAGTTTCCATTGCTTCAGAATCGTACAATTATACAGCATGTTGCAACCAGTCCACGCTGATCATCATCCCACCTGCCTGATCCTGGCCCATTTTTCAACGAACATTTTGTATTCACCAAATTATCTAAATGTCTTTTCAACTTTGCTAACAGTCCTGTGTCCACCCTTTCCTCAGGAAGTTCGTTGCACACACGAACCATTCGCTCTGCAAATAATGTGACCCATAGTTTTTTTTTAATCCAAAATCCCCGATATCACAAAACACTGTGTGGTCTAAATAAATCCACTGATATATCCTTCATGTAATTCACGGCTGTGACTTTAAAGAAATTCTGCGATTTGCATATTATTCAACCGAAACCTGCATCCCCAATGGACGTTATTCACGACTTAACAGCCAGCCAACTTTATTTAATCCATCGCATCAGTTGTTTGACAATTTGATATTTACCGATAAAGTCTGTGTCCTATGTAACTGCCCCACCTGATGAAGGAGCAGCGCTTCCAAATAAACCTGTTGGACCATAACCTGGCGTTGTGTGATTTTTAACTTTGTCCACACAGTCCAATACCATTACCTCCTCATCATAAATAATCGCTGGCCATTCCCATGGTTTTCATAATAAATAAACTTCTTCAGAAAAGAAATCAATGATTCCATTCAACATATTGGTGTATTCCCATTTTTAAAAAAAACAATAGCACTCCCAGCCCGAATTAATGAATACATGGCCCATTTAAATTTATCTTCGGCATTCCCAATGGTTTAATAACCATTCATCAGAACATGATTGCGGCACAGAATCATCAATCTGTCCCCTTCACATGCATCTGTCCAGCCCATCACAACTACTATTCAGTAGAACAAGCATCTCCTTTGAAGATCCGTGTATCATAATTCTGTTTTCTGACTTTTCCAATTTTTTTAAACCAATGGGAAACACACTGTTTCGATTCTGAAAACCCATTTCACTTTGAACTCCATTATCTATTAGAATACTACTACTCTGTTTTCCGACGTTTCCAAGTTTTTGATTAATTAATGGAAGCAGATTGCGTCATATGATGAAAATTGATTTAATATTCAGCTCCTTTGTCCAATAACCCTTTCAGCAAAGAAAATGTATCAGTTTCTGCAGACTCTTCGCATTAGTGAAGTTTTTTGTGGTTCGTGGAAATAGTACAAGATATGAAGCCGATTTGGTCTGTTCGGCATATTGAGACTGATCTGCTGTTCGATCATGTTTAATACGTTTCTCAATCCCATTCCCCTGCCTTCTCTGCATTGTGCTTACTCCCCTTACTAATTCAAAACAAAACTTCCTCGAACGGGAGATGCTTCCATTTCTGTTTTTTTTTTAGCGTCAGCAGCAACTCAAAGGGCAGGAGATTGGACCAGGGGCCTACCGGGAGCGGCGAGTCACTGAGTTGAGTTTTTATTTTTGAAGTCAGAGAGCAGAGTTTTCTGGGAAAGAAGAGATTTCTTAATTTTATTTACATCGAGCTATATAAGTCAGAGTTTTCTCAGCGCGAGACCCGACCATTGGAGGGCCTCACACCCACACACCTCCTATAACCTTAAAGACTGTGGACACATCAACTAATCCACTTTTATTTTTTTCTTTGTGATAAGGGGACTAGCAGAATGTTCTTCCTGCATGATGCTTGAGGACAGGGACAGCATTAGTGCCCTACCAAGTGCATCTGCACGAAGTGCACCCAACTCACGCTCCTCCAAGACCGTGTTAGAAAGCTGGAGCCGGAGCTGGATGAACTACGGGAGACAGTATGTGATAAACAATAGTTACAGGGAAGTAGTTACTCCCAGCCAACCAAAAAGCTGGTGACTCTTCGAAGGGGAAAACTAATCTGTGGAGGGAATCCCTGTGGTCGTTCCCTGGAAAACATGCATGCCGTTTTGGATACATTTGAAGTGGATGACTTACCAGGGGCATGCAGTGGGTCTCTGGCACAGAGCCTGTTCCTGTTGCACAGAAGGGAAGGAGGGAAAGGAGGAGAGTGTTAGGTATTGGGGACTCAATAGTTAGAGGCTCAGATAGAAGGCTTGTTGGTAACGTACAAGACTTACTGATGGTGTGTTGCCTCCCAGGTGCCAGGGTCCATAATGTCTCTGATCGTATCACTGGGATGCTGAAGAGAGGGGGCGACGAGTCTCAAGTCGTGGTTCATGTAGATTCAAACAACATAGGTAAAAAGAGGGATAGGAATGTAAGGCAGGATTTTGGGGAGCTAGGGTGGTAGCTGAGACCGAGAACAAACAGAGTTATTATCTCTGGTTTGTTATGCATGCCACGTGATAGCGAGGCAAGGAATAGGGAGAGATATCAGCTGAACACGTGGCTGCAAGAATTGTGCACGGTTTCAGGTGCTTGGATAATTGGGGCTCATTCTGGGGGAGTTGGGACCTGTACAAACAGGACGATCTATACTTGAACCAGGGAGATACTAATATCCTGTGTGGGAAATTTGTCGGTGCTATTCGAGTGGGTTTAAATTAGCTCAGCAGGAGGATGGGAAACTGTGGTGTAGTTGCAATGCACAGGAGGTTGAGAGCAGGGAGGATAGGGATAGGATTGTAGGGTCACAGGAAGGTGCTGGCGGACAGAAACCTGGTTTGAAGTGTGTCTATTTCAACGCTGGAAGTATCCGAAATAAGGTACGTGAGCTTGCAGCACGAATAGGTACGTGGGACTTCGATGTTGTGACCATTTCGGAGGCATGAATAGAGCAGGGTGAGGAACGGATGCTTCTGGTTCCAGGATTTAGATGTTTCATTAAGAACAGTCAAGGCGGTAAAAGGGTGGGAGGTGCCACCTTGTTAGTCAAGGTGTGTATAACGGTGGCTGAGAGAACTTTTGACGAGGACTCGTCCACTGAGGTAGTGTGGTCTGAGGTCAGAAACAGGACAGGAGCGGTCACACTGCTTGGATTTTTTTATAGGGCTCCACAGAGTTCCAGGGAGATGGCAGAGGGGATTGACAAAATTATTCTGGGTCGGAGTGAAAGGAACAGGTGGTCATTATGGGCGCTTTAACTTCCCTAACTTTGACTGGAAATGTTTTACCTCTCGTCCATCGGATGGATCAGTTTTTGTCCAATGTGTAGAGCAGGGTTTCCTTGCACAGTACGTCGAAGGTCCAACAAGAGGGGAGGCTACACTGGATCTGGTGCATGGTAATGAACCAGGCCAGGTGTTTGATTTAGTTGTAGGTGAGCACTTTGGACAGAGTGACCATAATTCAGTTGCGTTGTGTTTAGCGATGGGAAGGGATAGGAACATGCCACAGGTCAAGGGTTATCGATGCGGCAAGGGCAACTATAATGCGATTAGGCAAGAATTAGGAAGCATAGAATGGGGCAGCAAAATGCAGTGGATACAGACACTGCAAATGTGAAGCTAGTGTAAGGAACACATATTGCGTGTCCTTAATAGGTATGTCTCTGTCAGGCTGGGAGGAAGTGATAAGGTAAGGGAACCGTGGATTACGACAGAAAATGCATCGCTTGTTAAGCATAACAAGGAGGTTTATGTGTTGATGAGGCAAGATGGTTCAGATGAGGCGATGAGAGTTACAGCTCAGCTCAGAGCATTTAAAGAGAGAGTTAAGAAGATCACAGAGAGGACTCGAGCAGTCTTTTGCAAATACAGTAAAGAAGAACCCAAAAACGTTCTATAGCTTTGTGAGGAATAAAAGAATGAATAGGGTAGGAATAGGACTAATGAAAGACAGAAGTGGGAAGTTGAGTGTGGACCTTGTGGAGATCGGAGAGGTGCTAAGTGAAAGTTTCTCATTGGTTTTCACTCAGGTAAAAGATAATGTTGTACAGGACAATAATGATATACGAGATATTAGACTAGAAAAGATCGAGGTTAGTTATGAACAGGTGTTATCGATTATGGAAGGATTGAAAGTCGACATGTCCCTGGGCCTGGCGGAATTTATGCAAGGATTCTCTGGTAAGCTAATGAGTAGATAGCAGAGACTTTGGCTTTGATATTTGAGTCGTCATTGTCTACAGGTTTATTTCCAGTTGACTGGAGGTTTGCAAATTTTGTCCCCTTGTTAAAGAAAGTCAGTAGAAATGACACAGGTAATTTTCCACGAGTGAGCCTTACTTCTGTTGGAGGATAGATTTTGGAAAGGATTATAAGAGTTAAGATTTATTAACAAGCAACAATTTGATTTCAGATGGTCAAAATGGTTTCATCAAGGGTAGGACGTGTTTCACAAACCTCATTGAGTTTTTTGAGAAAGTGGCCAAGCACGTAGATGAGGGTATGGCAGTTGAAGTGGTATAAATGGACTTCAGTAAAGCCTTTGATAAGATTCCACATGATAGGCAGTTAGAGAAAATGAAGAGGCATGGAATTGTGGGTGATTTAGCAGTTTCTATTAGAAACTGGCTTTCTGAAAAAAGGCAGCGAGTGGTGGTTGATGGAAAATATTCAGCCAGGAATCCGGTTATTAGTGGTGTGCCACAAAGATCAGTTTTTGGACCACTGCTGTTTGACAATTTTTACAAATGACTTAGACGCAGGCATAGGTGGATGGATTAGTAACTTTGCAGATGACAATAAAGTCGATAGAGTAGTGGACTGTTTGGAAGAATTGTTTGCAGGGGGCGTTGGATAAACAACAGAATTGGGCTGAGACGTGACAAATGGAGTTCAATGCAACTAAATGTGAGGTGATGCACTTTGGGAAGAAAAACAGGAAGGCAGAGTACTGGATCAATGCAAATATTCTTGGTAGTGTGGATGTGCATGTATATAAAACCCTGAAAGTTCCCACCCAGTTTCATAATTCTGTTAGGAAGGCAGACTGTGTATTAGGTTTCATTCGTAGAGGAATTGAGTTCTGGATCCATAATATCATGCTTCAACTATACAAAACGGTCGTGCGGCCACACTTGGAATACTGTGTGCAGCTGTGGGAGCACATCGAAGCATTGGAAAAGGTGCAGAGGAAATTTACGAGGATATTGCCTGGTCTGGAGAGAGGGTCTTGTGAGGAAAGACTGAGAGACTTGGATCTGTTCTCATTGGAAATAACAAGGCTGCGAGGGGATTTGATGGAGACATACAAAATGATCAGAGGACTAAATAGCGTAGACAGTGAAAGCCCTTTTTCCAAGGATGACGACGTCAGCTTGTACGAGGGGACATAACTAGAGATTGAGGAGTGATAGATTTAAGACAGATGTCAGAGGCAGGTTCTTTATACAGAGAGTGATAAGAGCGAGGAACGCCTACTTGTCAATGTAGTCAACTCAGCCACATAAGGGAGATTTGAACAATCTTTGACAAGCCCATGAATGATGATGGAATAATGGAGGGGGTCGAGAATAGTTCACAGCTCGATCCAAAATCGAGGGCCGAAGGGCCTGTTCTGTGCTGTATTGTTCTATGTTCTAATCAAGAACATACTTATCTCTGTCATGTGAACATTCAACGACTTGGCTTTCACAGTCCTTTATGCAATTGGATCTACAGATTCATCGCCTTCGGGTTGATAAAATTACTGTTTATCCAATTTTTAAGTAGTTTGAACTTTGCTCTGAGGCTCTGTCCTTGGATCTTAGTCACTCTGACTAGTGGAAACATCTTCTCCACGTCTACTCTATCCATGCTTCTTCGTAATCAGGAAGTTTCAATGCAATCTCTCCCGTTCATTCTGAACTCGATCAAATAAAGACTCAGAAGCCACAATCACAACTTAAATAAAAACCCTTTCACGCCCAGGATAATTCTTGTGAACTGTTTCTGTGACCCTCCAAGGCCAGCACGTGTCTCCTGAGATATAGCCTCCAAGACTTCTCACATTATTCCAAATGTATTCTGATCAGAGCCATAATCAACCTCAGCAGTAAATCCTCTCTCGTACTGAAACCATCTCTACGTGTACGCGAACACAGCTTTTTCCCTTCCTTCTAGCCAACCCGAACTTAATTATTAACATTCAGAGCATCCTGAACCATTACTCCAAAGTCCCTTTGTACTTCAGATTTCGGAAGCATTTCCTCATTTTGAAAATAGTTGATGCATTTATTTTTCCAACCTAAGAGTATCACAATACACTTTCCCATATTTTACTTCCATCTGCCACTCTTGCCCACTCTTCGACTCTGTCCAAGTACTTCTGCAGCACTTCTACTTCCTCAACACTATCCATT
Source organism: Chiloscyllium plagiosum (assembly GCF_004010195.1). NCBI lineage: Eukaryota > Metazoa > Chordata > Chondrichthyes > Orectolobiformes > Hemiscylliidae > Chiloscyllium > Chiloscyllium plagiosum. The sequence continues at coordinate 77,631,798 of NC_057717.1, read as the reverse complement.
ATCTTTGTTTCATCTGGAAACTAGCTACAGTTCCCTTTGGTCCTTGATCCACGTTGAAAAAAATGCTTCAGGAAAATTCATTTTTTTTTTCCAAAAAGGATATCCAATAAAAAACTGGCCTGAAAATCGATACTTTTTAATATTGACTCATTTGTAAGATTTGATTCCATTTTATTATTTCACTCTTACTGAACTTCGAAGTTTGGTCCTTGATCCACGTTGAAAAAAATGCTTCAGGAAAATTCATTTTTTTTCCAAAAAGGATATCCAATAAAAAACTGGCCTGAAATCGATACTTTTTAATATTGACTCATTTGTAAGATTTGATTCCATTTTATTATTTCACTCTTACTGAACTTCGAAGTATCCTCCATGGAGCCTCTAACATATTTTTCACCTCCTTTCTGAATTTGCTTTGGGTCGCTGCATAAATACAGGGGTTCTGATAGCAATTCAAATAAACCAGGAAATATCCAATTTCGAAGGCTACATATGCAGAACTTGTCCTGTCACCACGATAATCATTAGTGTCTGTCAACCTGTTAACTCCTAAGTTCACTGAATGTGTAAACCAAAGCAATGTAAAGCAGAATTATACATTGGGAAGTGCAAAGGGAAGCCAAATTACCCAGGTGGTGTAAAACCACACATACGCAATACCTGGAGATGAAGAAAAAAAAGCAGCACGAGACCCGCAGCCCCACTTCACTTGGTTAATTATTTGCTGAGGCTCATATGCAAACAAAACTGGGATTTCCTTTGGAAATACTAGGACGGTGAACGTTGTTATAACTGTGATTGCCGTTCTTTCAGTACGATACGTTGATTTAAACTTCTGGCAACAGATCACTACGAATACGTCAAATGTGAAGAAAACCAAGCACCAAACAGACAAATCAAAATCTACAGCATGCATATATAAAATGACCTTACACACAGAAGTGTGGGACAGGAATGAAAGTGGAAAATGATAAGAGAATATATTATACATTATTATATCATTAATAATGACGAGTAGGTCTTTAATTGCCATGGCCAGCATGTAAACCATGACACACTTGGAAAGACCACAGTTTCTTCGAAACAGAATGACAATGGCCATCACGTTTGCTGTAAGAGGGAGAGAAAGAGGTTTCAGAGGGTTTTATAATGGGCAGAAAATTCGGTAGCAACATGCGCACAACATAAATGCTAGGCGATTATCATCTGCAATAAGCGACAATTTGACTAATGTCAAAAAACAAAGATCATAGAAAATTATAGTGGACGAACAGGCATTCGGGCCATCTAAGCCTGCGCTGACCCAGATCCTTTACCTTAACCTGTCGCCTAATTTGTAAGGATTTGTATCTCTTTTCTCTCTGCCCACTGATGTATCTGTCTAGATATGTCTTTACTGACCCTATCGTGCCCGCCTCTACCACGTCCGCTGGCAATGCATTCCAGAAACCCAACACTTTGTGAATAAAGAGCTTTTCAAGCATGTCTCCCCAAAACTTTCCCTCTCACTTTTAACACGTGACCCGAAGTAATTAAGTTCCCCACTCTAGAAAAACGATACTTGTCATCCACCCTGTCCATATTCTCAATATTTTGTATTCCTCAATTAGGTCCCCCTCAACCTTCGTCTTTCTAATTAAAATGATCCTATGTACTCGAACTTTCTTCATAGCTAGCACCCTCCATGCCAGGCTACATCCTGGTGAACCTCCTCTGCACCCTCTCCAAAGAATCCACATCCTTTTGGTAATGTGACGACCAGAAATGTGAGCAGTATTCCAAATGTAGCAGATCCAAAATCTTACACAATTGTAACAAGACCTGCTAACTCTTGTACTCATTTCCCATCCCATGAATGAAAGCATGCCGGATGCCTTCTTGACCACTGCATTGACCTGTGTTGCCGCCTTCAGTGAACAATGGACCCGAACAACCAGATCTCGCCGAATATCAATTTTACCCAGGACTTTTCAATTTACTGTACAGTTCGCTCTTGAAGTGGATCTTCCAAAGTGCACAATCTCGTATTTGCCTGGATTGAACTCCATCTTCCATTTCTCTGTCCAGCGCTCCAATTTATCTATATTCTGCTGCATGCTCTGACAGTCATCTTCACTATCGGCTACTCCACCAATCTTAGTGCCATCTGAACTTTTTAATCAGACTACACATACATTCCTCCAAATCATTTATGTATATCACAAACAATAGTGGTCCAAGTACAGAATACCTGTAGAACGAAAACGGCCACATTTCTCCATTCTGAGAAATTCCTTTCCATGACTACTCTCTCTCTTCTTTAACAGCCAGTTCTTTATCCATATAGCTTCTTCACACTAGACCCAATACGACTTCAATTTCTCCATCACCCTAACATGGGGAGCTTATCAAACGCCTTGAAGAAACCTATGCATATGATAGCTGCAGGCGAAAGAGGGTACAGCAGATGTTGGAGATTAGATTCACGATTAGACGAGTGCTGGAAAAGCAGAGCAGGTCAGGCAGCATCCAAGGAGGAGGAAAATTCGATGTTTCGAGCAAAAGCCCTTCATGAGGAATTGATGAAGTGCTCTTGATGAAACTTCAATTGTCCTGCTCCTCGGATGCTGCCTGCTGCTCTGTACTTTTCCAGCACTAGTCTAATCTTGACACTGGTATGACAGCTACCTTCCCTCACCAGTTAACTTTGTCACTTCCTCAAATAATTCTGTTAGCTTGGTAAGACATGATCTTCACTGCACAAAACCACGTCGCCTATCACTTATAAGCCCATTTTCTTCCAAATGGGAATTGATCCTATCCCTTCCTATCTTCTCCAGCAGTTGCCCTACCAATGACGTCAGGCTCACAGGTTTATAATTACTTTGATGAGACCTGCTACATTTCTTACACAAGAGGACAACATATCAATTCTGCATTCCTCCGGGGCCACACCTGCGTAAATCAAAGCTGCAAAGATATATCCCTTGATATTCAATTGCATTACCATCACTGAATCCCCTTTCTTAACATTCCTGGGGTTACAATTGAGGGGAAATTGAGCTGGACTCACCATAAAAATACAGTGGGTAAAATAAAAGCTCTGAAGCTGTGAATACCACAAACAGTAACTCGGTTCTTGAATTTCCAAAACCTGTTCACAAGTCACAAGTCAATAGTGCAATGGAATATTCCCCACAATCGCTTCCATCTAGAAGGACAAATGCCGCAGATTACTGGGAATATCACTGCCTGCAAGTTCCCCATCAAACCACTCACCATCCTTACTTGGAAATGTATCCCCAATTCCTTCACTTCTGCTGGAACAAAATCACAGAAATCCCTCCCTTTTTCCATTGTGAATCTATCGACAGCAGTTCAAGAAGGCAGCTCACCACAACTTTCAAGGGCAACTTAGGGACATGGAGTAAAATGTACGCCCAGCCAGTGACATCCACATCCATGAGCAAATTTGAAGAAAATGACATCGCAGATCATAGCTGAAACATATGTGGAGATACTCAACTAAAAACTATTAAATATACTCAAATGCAATTATCCAAATACCCAGAACTACCAGTGTACAGGGGTTAGTTTTGCCAACTGTCCATTATATGAAGCTGACATGAGGAAAAGAGTTTACTCATCCACAGAAAGGTATGAACAGGAGCTAACGTTGACTTAAAACAATCAGGTTTCAATGACTCACCAGGGAGAGCAACAGCTGCGAGGATCGGGTAGTAAATCTCCTTTACCAGCAGAATGACTGCTTTAAACATTTCTCGGAGAGTGGATAACTTCTGTCGGAGACAGAAGATTCTGACAGGCTCTGAAATTTGCAATGGTAATAACCTATATTTAAACACTTGTGAAAACACATGAGAGCAAATCAGATAATATAATCACTAGAATTAATTAGTCAATTAACAGAACAAACACTGAGTCAAGTTATTTGATTTTTTTCTTGTGTTCCAGATTGAAAGAAAAAATGATTGGCATTAATATTTTAAAAATTCAATCAGAATTGTTTACAAGTGGAATGTGATGACTCTCGGTGTTAGGTGCAAGGCATTCCAAAAATCACAACTCTCTGAGAGAAGAAATTCCTCCTCACCTCAGTCATAAACTGGTGCCCCGTACTCTGAGACTCTGTTCTCTGGTCCTAGGCCATCCCATGAACGGAAGTATTCTCTCAGCATTTACCCTGTCAAGACCCTTAAAAATCCACTCTACTTCAATGTGATGCTCTCTCATTATTCTAAACTCTAGTGTGTACAGAACGAACCTGTTCAACCTTTAATCATAAAACCATCCCTCCGTTAATGGTTATGCAATAATACCAGTACGGCATCGATTTTCCCTCTTGAGGCCATCCAAGCAACACATGCACAAGTATTCAGTTCCTCCAACACTGATGCTCAATAGTACACACTACTGCTATCGACAAGTTTCACGGCAGAAATTCACCAGAGATCCTGAGACAGCATCTTCCATACCCATGACCGCTTCCATCTAGAAGAACAAGGGCCGCAGAACACGACCACCTGCAAGATCCCCTGCAAGCCGCTCACCATCCTGAAATGGAAAGATATCACCGCTCTCCAGTGTCACTGTGACAGAATATTGGAATTTCACATCGAAGGGCATCGTGCATCTGCCTACAGAACATGGACTGCAGGGCTTAGAAGACAGTTCACCAGACTCTACTCAAGCAAAATTATGGATTGTCAAAACAATCCGTCCCTGCGAGCAATGCTCATATGTCAAGTAGCTGCCAAAGTTCCCGATCCAGCACGGCATTGGTTCCCATCCCGCACGATATAAGGACCTATACAGCACAGTACAGACCTCTATCAGAACTATCTATCCAGATTACCAATGCCAACTATCCTGTCTGAAAAAGCCTGCTGGTATTAAAGCTCAGGACCATTCTGTCCAGTAGCCTGTATTAAACTCATACAAGGAATGGGAAATTGTTATATACTAGGCACACAAAGAATTCTTAGGCAGGCAGCTTAGACAATAACTTTGGAATATCTTTGGGAAAATGTACAGTGAAAATTACGCGGAGTAACTAGATTGACTATCAGGTTTTAAAACAGACAAAAAAAATCGCATAATTATACAATGCAACACAAAGAACAGAATAACGAACTATACAGATCACAGTCTATCCAAACTAAACTGAATTATGCTTTTCCGAATATGCACAACAGTCCAAATAAGCAACACCTCATCAAACGCTATAAAAATGAAACAAATGCTAACAAGTCGAAATTAGAAGGGCAGAATGTGAGAGAGATTAACAGACTCTTTCCACACAACCAACAGCTAAACTGCCCAACTCGTTCTCGACTGAAATACTCAGCTTGAGAGACGACGACTCCCTTTTCATTGTACAAGTCACTTGGAAAACGTTACTTCCCTGGCCTGAAAACTCAGAAGTTTACATATAAACAAAAGGCCTCAAAAAATCCTTTTTCATGTTTGTACCAAACTAGCCACCTCGGAGTCGGGAGTGTTTAAAGACTGATCTGAAAAAAAAAACTCGAGGACACAGTATCGTTGTGAAGAGGAACTGCTTTGTGATAACGTTTTCGGTGGTGCTTAAACAAGTCTCTGCTTTGCTGGTGGTTTTGAGCGACAAGGCTCGCAATCCGTGAACAATTCGGCTGGGATGCAAAGCTCAGTTCTTACCAGAGAACAGCTTTTTCACCTGAAGAAATACATTCAACGTGGGAAAGCGGGATTACCCAACCCTCAGGGCTGTGAAGAGTTTGTTTGTGTGGCTGACGGGTAGGGAGAGGAAGGGAGTTTTTGTAAGGGACAGAGGGAGAGAGATGGACAGGGTGAGAGATGGAAATAGAAATGAATGATTTGGAGACGCCGGGGTTAGACTAGGGTGTATAAATTTAAAAATCACATAACATAAGGTTATAGTTCAGCACATGCATTTGAAGATGCGTAGAAGAGGAGAGAAAGAGAAAAAAAGGAAAATTGGAAGCATATGCCGATCCAGATGCCTTTTAAATGTTGCAATTGTACCAGCCTCCACCACTTCCTCTGATAGCTTATTCCATACATGCTCCACCCTCTGCGTGAAAAAGACTCCCTTAGCTCCCTTTTAAATCTGTTCCCTCTCATCATAAAACTATGCCCTCCAGTATTGGACTTCACAAACCCTTGGAAAATACTTTGTCTATTTTCCCTACCCATCCTCCTAATTATTTTATAAACCTCTATAAGTTTACTCCTCTGACTCCAAGTTCCAGTGAAAATAGCCCCGTCTATTCATCGCCTCCCTGTAGCGCAAACCTGCCAAACCTGCAAACACCCTTGCAAATCTTTTCTGAGCCTCTTCAGATTTCGTAACATCCTTACTATTACAGGGATACCAGACGAGCACGCTGTGCATCAATAGTGGCGTTACCAATAACTTGGAGAGCTCCAAAATGGCCTCCCAAATCCTATATTCCATGCACTGACAGTAAAGGCAGGCATATTCAATCGCTTATCCAACTGTAACTTCACTGTCATAAGTGTATAAGTCCAGGACTCATTTGTCTTTCTAAAATGCAGCACCTCACATTTATCTAAATTAAATGCCATCTGCAACTCGTCAGCACATTGGTCCATCTGGTCAAGGTCCCTTTGAACTCTGAGGTAACCTTCTTCACTGGCCACTACAGCTCTAATTTTGGTAACATCTGTTGCCCTCATTAGGCAGGCAGACCCACAACGGGAGAGAGTTCTAGGCCTTTGATCATGTGACACATTTCCAAATCAGGAAGGTGAGTGGCATGGACGGCAACTTGAAAGTGATGTTCTGTTTTATCTGCTGTTCGTGTTTTTTTTTTTAGATGCCAGTGCTCTTGGTTTCGAAGGTGCTGTTGAATTAATCGTGGTAAATTTCTGCAGGAAATCTTGTTGATTGTACACACAGCAACTTCTGAGCATCGGTGACGAAAAGAGAGGAAACTTCAGGATGTGGTGCCAGTTTGGACGGCTGCTTTGTTCCCGATAGTGTCAAGCTTCTTCAGTCCTGTTAGAGATTCACCAATCAAAGCGAATCGGGAGTATTTTAATAGACTGATAACATCTGCCTTATAAATCATGTACAAGCTTTGGGGAGTCAAGAGTGAGTTCTAACAAAAGATATTCAATTACTCACATTTTATTTACCAACGTTTTGCCTCACTCCAGTTTTGAATAGTGTGATAAGATTTCAATTTTAAATCTTCCAGTACTTTTCAGAATGATTGATTTTTTGGGGGAAATTATAGCCAATGTATACACTATCCGTGTAGCTACATTTATTTTAAGATACTGAGCTATCTGGACAAGGGAGTCATCTGCCTTTAGCACATAGCTTTGTCTCACACTTCTGCAGTACAGATGGAGTCGGTACTTACGTTCTCCACCCCACCCCAATATTATTCGTATTAATGTGATGCCTGCACATCGTGCAAGGTGTTTTGTGTATGGAAAACCAAAATTCATTCGATGTTGTGTGCTCTTCCACAGGCGTTTAGATGAACTATTGCAGGTTTTCAGCTTCATGGGTACTGAAATATGCAACATGCGGACAGGATGGTATTCACTCAGATAGGTTCCAGATGAAATTATGTGGGATTTAAATGCAGTGTATCTCCAGGACAGTTGTCAATCTGTTAGGGTTCCTTCGTCCAACACTCAGGACTGAAAGCACCCTTGCAATTATTAGAAGGTGATCAGTTGTTAGATACTTCAAGGATGCAGCTATTGGCATTAAGTGGAGCAGCGAATATTAGATAAAGGGATGGACGGCAATTGATAAAGTGAAACTAATTCACAAAGTAGAGCTACTTTACACAAGCCGGACGCGCCCCTAAATTCAGAATTACGGTAACAAACCTGAAATAAGGACTCAATGCACAGTGAGACAGCGAGCAAAGAAAGCGAAGCCATGGTACAAGAATCAGGTTTTCTTTCATTTAATGTATTAGTCAAAAAATAATTCGTACTGAATGATTGTAAATAATATGAGTGATGGTTTGTCATAATTGACTCTCTGGAGGTCTGATGCATGTGTAACTGTCGATTGCTTTCCTGTACCATGGTCATGTACAAGTCGCAGATTTCCAACACCTACAGAAGTCATTCATTCTCAGAAATTGGGGAAACCAGTGATTTTATTATTAAAAGAAATTTTAATTGCTTCAAATTAATGCCGCATATTATATAGGTAAACTATTTCCCATAGTCAGTGTTCTGCAATGGAACAACATGTAGAATTGTGTGGACACTTTCCACTTTTTCTGGTGCAATAATAATGTATTATAAATGTCTCAGCAAAGATGCAAGTTGATCTTTCGACTGTCTCTCTATGACACATACAATAATGTGATTAAAGTTTTGTGTGAATTTCATATTTTACAAGCAGCACAGCTTTTGTTCATATATTCTTAACAAGTTTTAACAATTCTATTTCAATCATACTTTATAAAATAAACAATCGTCTCTGACTCGCTCACAGCGACTATATTAATGGTCTTGCGAGGAAAATGTAATTTTTTTCCAAGTGGATTTCCATTTACATGAAAGCAAGGCAACGTCAAATTTCTTGCTCGGAATCAATAGTATTATACTGTATCATATTTGAGTTATAACTTTCCATTTTCATTCTTGTCCCATAGTCCTGTGTGCATACTCATTATCGACACGATAACCCTGCTCTCGATTTAACTGTCTGGTTCACTATTTCCTTCACATTTGATAAGTTTGTGGTGATCTGCTGTCAGAAGTTTAAAGCAAAGCATTGCAACAAAGGAACTGCAACCACAATCGTAAAAATCTTGTCAGTTCTGATCTTCTTAAAGAATATCCCGGTTCTGTTTGCCCATGAAATTGAAAAAAATCATTAACAAAATCCACATGGGCTGCCATTCAAGTGTCGTTTTCTTGCTTCATTTGCAGCGATAACATTAGTCTCATTTGACTGCGCCTGGTTTCTTAGCTTCCTTATCTCCGAACTTCCTTGTTTAATTGTTTCACCATGCAACTTATTTTATTGGCGAATAGAACCCGCAATGTCCTGCAGCTTCACAGACCTGAGAAAAACAGTAATTAAGAGAGGGAGAAGCGGAGCAAATCTATCATTTTATTGTTCTCTCTATCAGTCTCTTTCATCCTGCTTTCGTTGATGCATTCTGAGAGTTCTGTCATTCCGAAACTGTCACACATTAATTATTACAAACGACACCTCACAGAGACGACATATATCTCAAATTAAACAGGAAATATTCTTAAGTTGTTGCATTGTTTTGCGAACTCCTGTGTTCATGCATCAATCCAGAACAAATTCAGAAAAGAGTTGAAAAATGTGGTGAAATCTGTCTGCAAACAAATCCACAGATTGTTTGCAAAATAAATGGACAAGACAAGTCTATTTTAGCAGAACATTTTTGTAGCTGAGTCTTCATTTCTCAACTTTTCCTACAGTAAGATTCATTTAATCTTTGAGACGTTAAAGAATACAGACTTACACTTTTGTTCATTCATTTTGCGAGCCAGCATTGATAGTCCATCTTGCTTTGCCCATAAGAAGGTGGTGATGAACTGCCTTCTTGAATCGCTGCAGTCCACTTGCTGTCGGTTGAACTACAATGAGGGTCGAGAGGAAATTCCAGGATTTTGACCCAACGACTGTGAAGCAACGGCAGTAAATTAATCAGGTGGTTGATGAGTGGCTTGAAAGGGAACCTGCAGATGATGTTGCTTCCAAGTATCGGCTGCCCTTGTTCGTCTAGATGGAAGTGGTTGTGGGTTTGGAAGGTACTAAAATTCTGCAGTGCATCTTGTAAATAGTACATACTTCTGCTACTGCGTGCAGGTGGTGAAGTGATTGAATGTTTGTAGATGTTGGGTCCATCAAGCGTGCTGCGTTGTTCTGGATGATATGAAGCTTCTTGAGTGTTGTTGGAGTTGCACCCATTATGACGTGTGCCTTGTGGATATTGTATAGACTTTGGGGTTTCAGGAAGTGAGTCACTCGCC
>NC_057717.1:77612868-77621239 GCF_004010195.1 Chiloscyllium plagiosum | reverse complement strand
CAGTTGAGTTCCTGGTCAACGTTATCCCAAGAATGTTGACAGTATGAGATTCAGTGATGGCAATACCGTTGGATGTCAAGGGGTGGTGGTTATGGTCATTCTCTGGAATTTGAGAGGTGTGAATGTCATTTGCCACTTGTCAGGCTAAGCCTGGATATTTTCAGATCTTGTTGCATTTGAGCACGGTCTACTTCAGTATCTGAGGAGCCTCGAATGGCACTGAATACTGTGCAATAATTTGCGAACATCTCCACTTCTATCCTCATGACAGAAGGAAGGCGATCTGAATTTTGTTGGGCTGAGGACAGTACCCCAAGGGACTCCTGCAAATCTGCCCTGGAGCTGAGATGACTGACCCTTGGCGACAAAAAAACTTTCTTTGTGCCAAGTGTGACTCTAACGAATGAAGAGTTAGCCCCCGATATCCTTTGAGTCCAGTTTTGCCAGGAATCTTTGATGCCACAGGAGTTCAAATGCGGCCTTGATATTAAGGGCTGTCACTCTCACGTCAACATTGGAATTTGGCTCTTTTGTCAAGGTATGAACTAAGGCTGCAATGAGATCAGAGCTGGATGACCCGAACTGTGCATCACTATGCAGTATGTTGCTGCGTTAGTGCTCCTTGATAGCACTACTGATGACACCTGCAATCACTTTACTGCTGATGGAGAGAAATAAATTAGGCGGTATTTGTCCAGCTTGTATTTGTTCTGCTTTCTGTGTCTAGGACATACTTTGGCAGTTTTCCACATTGTCAGTTAGATGCCAGTGTTTTATTTGCACTTGAACATGTTAACTGGGGGAGAGACAGGTTCTGGAGCACATGTCTTCAGCAATATTGCGCGAATGTAATCATTGCCTTTGCAGTATCCAGTGTCTCCAGCTCTTTCCTGATATCACTTCGAGTGAATCGAGTTGGCTGGAGACTGAAATTTGTGATTTTGGGGACCACTGGAGGAGCCCGAGATGGATCAGCCACTTTGTACTTCTGACTAAAGATTGTTGCGAATCAATCAGCCTTATTTTTCGCACTGATGTGCTGGGCTGTTCCATCATTGAGGATGGGTGTATTTGTGGATCCTCCTCCTCCAGTGAGTTGCTATGTTATCCACCACCATTCATAACTGGATGTGGAAGGACTGCAGAGCGTAGATTTGATTCATTGCTTGTGGGATAGCTCAGCTCTATCACTTAATGTTTATACTTATTGACACTCATGTAGTCGTGTTTGATCGCTTCATTCGGTTGACACCTCATTTTCAGGTGTGCAAGAGCTGCTCCTGGCATGCCTTCCTACAGTCTCCATCCAATCGGTCAGCGCTTCATGGATGCCCAGTCTTGAGCTGCTAGATCGGTTTGAAGATTGTCCCTTTTAACACGGTCATAATGCCATACAACACAATGGAGGATTTTCTCAATGTGAAGGCGGGACGTCGTCCATACAAGAACAGTGCGGATGTCAGTGTTACATATACTGTCATGGACAGAGACATCTGCAGTCTGCAAATTAGTAATGAAGAGGTCTTTTTTTTCTCTTGTTGGTTCCTTCACCACCTGCCGCAGACCCAATGTCGCAGTTATATCCTTTAAGAACCGACCAGCTTGGTCAGTCATGCTCCTGCCGAGTCACTCTTAGTGTGGATACCGAGATTCCCCACCCAGAATACATTTTGCACATTTGTCAATAGACAATAGACAATAGGTGCAGGAGTAGGCCATTCAGCCCTTTCGAGCCTGCACCGCCATTCAATATGATCATGGCTAATCATTCCTAATCAGTATCCTCTTCCTGCCTTATCTCCATAACCCTTGATTCCACTATCTTTGAGAGCTCTATCCAACTCTTTCTTGAATGAATCCAGAGACTGGAACTGCACTGCTCTCTGGGGCAGAGCATTCCACACAGCCACCACTCTCTGGGTGAAGAAGTTTCGCCTCTTCTCTGGTTTACCTCGTATTTTTAAGCTGTGTCCTCTGGTTCGGCACTCACCCATCAGTGGAAATATGTTTCCTACTGCCAGAGTGACCAATCCTTTCATAACCTTTTATGTCTCAATCAGTGTCACTCTCAGTGCTTCCTCTCCGTGTTGTGCAACATGGAGTAGTACTGTTTCATCAGCCAAAGAAGTTCGGTATGTGGTAGCCAGAAATAAGTTTTCTTGCCGATGTTTAATCTGAAGCCATGTGTCTTCCTGGGGTCCAGAGTCGACGTCAAGGCTTTCCATGCCAATTGGCATCCGACTGTATCCCAGATTGCCGCCACCTCTACTGGGCATATGTTGCTGGTGGGACAGAACATATACAGGGATGGGAATGGTGGTGTCTGCGGTGACATCTGTAAGGTATGATTTCGTAAGAATAACTATCCCAGGCTGTTGCTTGACTAGACTGTGAGACACGCCTCCCATTTTCGGCACGCGTCCCCAGATGTTGGTACGGAGGACTTTGAAGGTCAATAGCTGTGTTTGTGTTTTTACTGTTGTATTTTCCGGTTCCAATTTGAAGCCACATGGTCCATCCTGTTTAATTTCTTTGTTGTGACTTTCTAGCAATTGATGCAACTCAGTGGCTTGCTCGGCCATTTCAGAGAGCAGCTGCGGGTCAATCAGATTGCTGTGGTTCTGAATTCATACTTCGGCCACACTGGGCAAAGATTGCGGATTTCCTTCCATGAAAATCCGCAATCTTTGCCCAGTGAACCAAATTATTTTCTTTCCGTCAATTAACAATGGTTTCGTGGTCATAAGTTGAATTTTAATGCCAGATATTTTTCTGTCTTTTCGTGTGTGTGTCTGTGAGAGAGGGAGAGAGAGAGATCATGCCTCTGTCTATGTGTGTGTGTCTGTGTGTGTGAAAGAAAGAGAGACAACGCCTGTGACTCACACCCTTTCATGTACAATCTCACTGTCTCTCTCTTTTTCACATAGAATCTCATCATTATCTCTCATATATTAACTCAGTATGTCTCTCCCATGTACAATCGCAGTCTCCCTCTCATACACAATCTCACTATCTCTCCGTCATACACAATCTCCCTCTCCCTCTTACTCAATCTTGCCAGCTCTCCCATAGACAATCTCACTCTCTTCCATACACCATGTCACTATCACTCTCTCCCACACACAATGTATCTTTCTCTCTCACAAACACCCAATCTCGATTTCATTCTTGTGTCTAAATGTACGAAATATTATGAGGGGGAGAAAAGGATGATGGAATTCAGCTCAAGAATCCACCTTGATCATTCTGAATGACAGAGCAAGCACGAGCGGCCGAATGTCCCACTCCTGATCTGATCTATGTTTCTATGTTTGTTTTCTGGGTCACTCAAAAGACCATCTTGAGTGGGAAAGAAAGTTTTCGGGAGAACCAAAGGGGCTGTGAACCGATATGACCAGCTTTACTGAGTGCACAGTCATTGGCAGATGGAATATAATTTGGAGAAATGTTAACATGCAGCAGACATTGACAAACTAAGTCACTGACAGATTAAGATCCCTATTCCCTGCACAGTCCAATTTCCAGACCCAGTGAGGTGTTATCGCTGAGGGAGGGCTCGTTCCTGACTGGATATTATTACATTATAACATGAAGGTAATAATTTTAACAGAGTTTGCTGCATCCCATCATATCATTTACACTATTGTGTAAACTATGTTTAAAATATTGACAGATGGAACATAATGTGGTGACATGTGATTTACATTTTCAGAAAGAATGCAAAAAGCATAACATTTCGGTTTTAAATTGGTGTGAAATTATTAAGCTTTTGGGACTTTTTCTAATTATGTAAACAAATATTGGAAAGTCAACATGATGGTAGCGCCAGCAACAGGAGGACAAATGATGCAGTGACCCTTCTTTCCTGAAGATTGTGTTGGGAACATGAGCGTAACACGATAAAGACTGAGTTGCAGACTGTAATCTAACGGAGAGGATCTGGGGATTATATTTTGGATAATGAATAGAGAGTCTGACATCGCGGGTTTGCCGTAATTTACATACAGCATAACAGGTAGTAGAGAAGTCAATTACAGAGAGGAGTACAGTCGAGGCGTTGAGTGGGGTTTACTGATAGATTAACTAATACAGTTGATTTAGTGATAGACTGGAAACTAACTGAGGGCCTCAGGGTGATTTATGTAAAGGATAACAGAGAGCCTTGAGTGAGGTACTGATTGAAATCTAATGGAGCAGTTCAGGTTGCTTTATATATAGAATAAAAGGTATGCAGGAGTGAGTCTCAAACTGGATTAAAATCAAAGATTTCATAGTGTTTCTAACGCAGCCACAGGTAGATGGGAGTGCGTTACACATTGCAGGTTAATCGAAGGGGTGCAGGGTGGTTTACGTATAGCATAACGGACACCCAAGAGTGACTCTTCGGGCTGGTTTATCCATAGAATACAAGAAACCCGGGAGTAGACAGGAATTGAATTGACGGGAGTGGGCGATGTATAAACAGAGCAAAATAATTTTAGAGGGTAGAAAACAGGGAAGAAAATACCCATCACGGACCCATCATAAAAATGAACTGAACCACATAGGATTCAACTGTTGCATACGAAGATTGACAAGTGCTCTGAAAGATGGGAGAGTAAAGGCAGACACTCACACCTTGACCAACAGGAAGGAAGGGACAGAAGGGTATTCTTATTTCCAAATGGCATCAGACCAAGACAGGTTAGATTTAAATAGTGACTCAGCAGACATCGCTTGCAAAATGCATTGGCAAGAGGGCAAATTAAAGGAAGTTTACTGTTCTTTCAGCCACTACATAGGAGGACAAATGATGTGTTTCCAGACTTTACTCGGGTTTGAATTAGTATAGGTCGGAAAAGACAGTAAATTAACGTAAATCTGCATTAAAAAGATAAAATTGACCTTCGACCAATTTCCGCTTGCTTAAAGCAATGTCAAACTTCGATAACACTCAATGTGTTGAAGTAATAAACTATACTATTTCATTGTCTCTGCACATGCCGACTTTGAACGCCACCTCTCCCTGTTTTCCCCATCCGCAGAGGATCTTCATATCCTTTCCTAATGTCACTACCAAAATTGTGTTATGATACTGCCTAGATTTCACTGTTTCATTTATCTTCAATCTTGTGTAACTACAATTAGCAAATACACAAAGTTGTATTCTATAGTTTTTTTAGTTGAAAATGGTATTATTATATTTTATTTGTCGACAAAACACAATTTGAACTCTCAGCTGGTGAGAGTGATATCACATAAATACTTGATTTTGGGATGGGACGTAGCAAATTTCACGTACTTAACAAAGCTGCATACCAACAGCACAGTCGGTGAGCTGTTTCAGTTTTTTGTATATCTGAGTCCTCAAATATTTGGAGCTCAGAAAGTAAGACAGGCATTGCTGGAATCAACATTGTTTCAGGCTTTTACTGTGAACACGTTCTGAAATTTGTATTTTAATCACCTTAACAGAGAAGTCACCTTTTTCTTCTCTCAGCAAAGGGAATTCTCACATTTACGATGCAACACTATGGGACAGAAAACAATGTTAGAGACATTATCCACAATGACAGTATGTCAGGCTCAAACTGAAACTTGGAGATCTATAACAGAGCAGAAATTAACCAGATGCTTCCTGTGTTTATGTTCGCAATTCAACGTTTGACCGTTCAGTTTCCTTGTTGTCAGTCTAATATCCATCGTGCATTACTTTACGTCTCACATTATTTCAGTTCTCCTGCCATTTGGTCAGTTTCCCCACATCTGAACCGTTCCCATCAAAAACTGCAGTGCAGATGGAGAATGTAGTTAGATACAGAGTAAAGCAACCTCTGCTGTACAGCTATTCAAATTCCCAGGCATTGCACAAAAGGGGTTAGGTGTCCGCATCAAATATACTTAGGGCAGCTATATCACTGTGTTCGATGGAGACTATGTGTACCTCCACATTTTCTCCGTCTGAATCTTCCAGAATCTGTGGCGAGAACATGGGATCGGGATATTATAGGCATTGCCTAAACACAGCTGAGGGAGGGACAGGACTGGCGGCTCAATGTTCCAGTGTACGTGTGCGACAGGAAGGATAGAAAGCAAGGCGAGTGAGGAGGGAGATTTGACTGTTTGATCAGTATGGACTCACTGCAACACCTCGAGTGGACATTCCTGCAAACCACGCAGTGAATCTCTTTTAGTGGAGAAATTAAGAACAGATTATCACTATGACATGACTGTAATACAGGCGTCCAACAGTCAGCAGGAAATTGAGCAGCAAATCGCGTTGGGAGATAGATGATATCTTTAAGAATGGCATGGTCGTAATAGTAGGGGATTTTAACTTTGCAAACCTAACCTGACATGGACAGAGTGTTAACAGTTTGGATTGGAGGAATTTGTTAGGTGGATTGAAGAAAACTGTCTCAGTCGAAATGCAAATGGCCCGACAGGAGGAAGGGGTAAAACCTCACCTCCCCTTGGGAAAAAAGGTTAGGAAAGTGATTGAGGTAGTACTTGTCGGGTGGGGAGGTGTGCGTACTTTAGCGAAGTGACCACTATTCTATGAGATTGAAAATATTTGTAAAAAATGGTGGACCCAGTGCACAATTTAAATATTAAAATTAGACTTGGGCATTCCTGAAGGTCTTAGTCAGGAGCTTTCGAAACTTGATTCGTGGAGGATATTTGCAGGTAAAGGAATGGTTAGCACGTGGGAACCTTTCAACATCGAGATCACCTGAGACTTCAGGGACCACAATTTCCTCTTAGTGTGACGGACAATGTTGACACAAGCAGGAAACACTAGATGACTGGGGATATTGAGGCTCTGGTGATGAAAAAGGGTCATGTGTCATATGTCGTCTGCTGGAGTAAATGAATCGTTTGAAAACATGGCGGGTGTAGTAATAGACTTAAAAGGGAATTCAAAAGGGCAAACGGGGACCTGAGAAAGCTTTGGTAGATATGGCTAAGGGAAATGTTAAGCGACACTAAAAGTATATTAATAATAGAGGGTTAATTAGTGACAGAATGTGGCCCCTTGAAGATCAATTGGGCCATGCATGTATGGAACCACAAAAGTTGGGTGAGATCCTAAATGAAAACTTCACGTCAGTACTTACCGTGGAGAAAAACTGGGGAAGTCAGGGAAATAAATAGTGATGTTTACAAAAAAAAGTCCATATCGTAAAACAGGAGACACTGCAGGCTTTAAAATGCATAAAATATCGACAAATCCCTGTAAATTAATCAGATGTTTCACAGGACATTGGGGGAATTTCTGGAAGAAATTGTGGGGCCGATTGAAGAGATATTTCTGTCATTGACAGCCACAGGTGATGAGCCGGGAGCTGGAGGTTGGCTCATGTTGTCCCAGTGTTTAAGAAGGGCTGGGAGGCAAAGCCAGGGACCGAAAGACCAATTCGTTTGCATACAATAGTGTAAGTGATTTTTCGGGACAGGACTTACATGCATTTGGAAAGGCAAGGATTGATCAGGGATAGGCATCACAGCTTTGTGCAAACAAAGTATCATTTTTCAAATTTGATTGCGCTTGTTGAAAAGTTGACCAACCAAGTAAATGAAGGTAGAGTTGTAGACATTGTCTACACTGACTTCACCAAGGTCTTGTCGAGGGTTTAGCATGGTACATGCGTTCGTATGGTTCGATCACATGGGGTCTGAAACAGCAAGCCAAATAGACACAAAACGGGCTTGACAGTGGGAGAGAGAGGGTGGTGGTAGAGGATTGTTGTGCAGACTGGATGCCTGTGAACAACGGTGTGCCATAAGCATCAGTGCTGAGTCCACTGATGTGCATCATTTACAGAAACGAGTTGGGTCAGAATATAGGAGGCATTGTTAGTAGGTTTGTGGATACTAAAGTGAATCCTGTTACCGAAGGGGAACTTGATCTGCTGGGACAGTGGGCCAAGCAATGGAAGATGATTTTAATTCGATTGTTGAATTTTGTTAAGACAAACCAGGGAGGACTAGCACAGTTCATGGTAGGGCCCTAGGCAGTGATGTCCGACAGAGAGAGAGAGAGAGACCAAGGGTTTCAGTTATATTGTTCCTTGGAAGTGGTATCACAGGTGGAAGGGTGTGGAAAGCGGCATTTGGTACACTTGCCCTCATAGAACATAGAACATAGGAAAATACAGCGCAGTACAGGCCTTTTGGCCCTCGATGTTGCGCCGATCCAAGCCCACCTAACCTACACTAGCCCACTATCCTCCATATGCCTATCCAATGCCCGTTTAAATGCCCATAAAGAGGGAGAGTCCACCACTGCTACTGGCAGGGCATTCCATGAACTCACGACTCGCTGAGTAAAGAATCTACCCCGAACACCTGTCCTATACCTACCACCCCTTAATTCAAAGCTATGCCCCCT
>NC_057717.1:77573704-77612009 GCF_004010195.1 Chiloscyllium plagiosum | reverse complement strand
TGTCTTTTTCCAGCCAGCCAACTCCTAATCCAGACCTCCAACTCACCCTCAATGCCATACCTCCGTATTTTTTGAAGTAGCCTACCATGGGGAACCTTATCAAACGCCTTACTAAAATCCATATACACCACATCTACCGCTTTCCCCTCGTCCACCTCCTTAGTCACCTTCTCAAAGAATTCAATAAGGTTTGTGAGGCACGACCTGCCCTTCACAAAACCATGCTGACTATTCTTTATCACATTATTCCTATCCAGATGTTCATAAATCCTATCCCTTACAATTCTCTCTAAGACTTTGCCCACAACAGAAGTGAGACTCACCGGCCTATAGTTACATGGGTCAGGGCATTGAGTACATGGGTTGGTACATCTTTTATGGTTGTACAAGACATTACTGGGTCTCCTTTTGGAGTACTGCGTGGAATTCTAATCATCCTGCTTCAGGAAACATTTACTGAAACTGCAAATGGAGCAAATAATGACCAAGATGCTTCCCATACTGCATTGTATGACTGACCAGGAGAGTCTCGACAGAGTCCGTAGAAATTCAACAACATATTAGGATAATACGTTCCAGAAATAGGAAGGGTTTAATAAAACTAGGAAGTTACAAACATTGGGAGTGTTGGACATATTCATACAGGATTGATATAAAAGGAGTGTTCGAGGGTTTGAAGGAGGAGGTTGCAGTGATAGGGAGTAATGTCAGAGCTTGAATACGTTACACAGAGAGGGAAGGCTGTGGGTAATGAAGGAGGTTATGGAGATCGGCAGAGTCTTGTGGTTGAAGGAAGTTATGGCGATAGGGAGTATCGTGGGGACTGAATTAGGATGCGCAAATAAGGAGTTTCATGGAGACTAAAAGAGGTTATGGAGAAGGAGAGGGTTGTGGAGATTGAAGGAAGTTATAAAAATAGCGACAGTTGTGGGGATATGAAGGAGGTGATGGAGATGGGGAAGGCTATGGGTACTGTAGGAGGTTACACAGATTGGGAGGGTCATGGAGACTGAAAGAGTTTAAACATATAGGGAGGTCTGAGGGGAATGAAGAATGGTATGGAGACAGGAAGGATTGAGAGGACTATTAAGGTTATGGGGATTATGGAGAGTGGTGAGGTCTGAGAGACTAATGGAGGTTATGGAGAAAAGGAAGTCCGTGGAGACTGGTGGAGGTTATGGATATAGGGAGTCTCTTGACAACTGGTAGAGATTTTGGAGATACAGAGGATTGTGGTGACTGGAAGAGTTATGTCGATAGGGAGGGTCAAGGGTACTGCTTGAGGTCATGCAGATAGCAGAGAAACAGGAACGAGAGCTCCGAATCGGCCATTTGATCACACATTGATGTGCCACCATGCAATATGATCACAACTGATCATCTAACTCAGCACCTTGTTCCTGTTTCACTCCATACTCTGATATTGTAGTGACTGGTGGCATTTAGCGACACAGAGGGCTGTAGTAACTGAGAGGGCGATGAGTCTTACATAGATAGAGATGGCTGTGGAGGTTGGAGCAGGTGACAGATATGGGGCGAGGTTGAGGAATGGGAGGACGTCATATGGAAGCGGAGGTCTGTCGGGACGGAACGTTGTAACAGTCACAGAGAGGATTATTGAAGCTCATGGAGGTCGTGGAAATAAACTGTGTGGTAGTGTCTGAAGGAAGTTAAAGGATTAAAGGTTTATAGTGACTGAACAACATGACATTAATAGGCACCAGCGGAGTTTACATAGACTGTGTGTTTTAGAGACAGAAAGAGTTTATAGTCATCATTAGAATTGTAGAAAATAAATTATGAGAGGGCTACGGTAGCTTTGCATGGTGTACAAGGTTCAGAAAATATTTTTAAGGATGCTGCCAGTGTTGGAGGATTTGAGCTATAGGGAGAGTTTGAATAGGCTGGGGCTGTTTTCTTTGGAGCGTCAGAGGTTGAGGGGTGACATTTTAGAGGTTTATAAAATCATGAGGAGCATGGATAGGATAGATAGACAAAATCATTTCCTCTGGGGTGGCGGAGTCCAGAACGTGAGAAAAAAGGTGTAGGGTGAGTGGGGAAAGATATAAAATAGACCGAAGGGTCAACTTTATCACGCAGAGGATGGTAAATGTATGGAAGGAGCGGCCAAAGGAAGTGGTGGAGTCTAGTACAACTGCTACTTTTAAAAATGCTTCTGGGTGGGTATATGAATAGGAAGGGCTTGGAACAATATGGGACAGGTGGGACTAGTTTGGTTTGTGTACCTGGTCGGCATGGACAAATTGGACTGAAGTGGCTGTTTCCGTGCTGTACATCTCGATGATTGTATGACTGTATGACAAGGAGGATTCTAATAGCTGGATGAAGTTGCCCTGATGGGGAAGGTTACATCGATCATGAACTTAGTAGGAGTTAGTTACAAAGACAGGGAGGTTTTTCATCTGAAATGGACGACAGTGATTCAGATAGCTAAAGGAACTGAAGAGGCGTTTTCACAAATGAGGAGGGTTGTAGGGGCTAGAGACGAATACCCACATAAAGATGGATATAGAGACTCAATCCAAATGCACAGAAATGGAGAGTTGTACAGGTTGGAGAAGCTCACAGGGATAGACGGGACTGTGAGGGGCTTACAGAGACAGGGAAGGTAGTGTCTTCTGGAGGGTGTTACAATGATACAGACAGGTTTAGAGATTGGAGAAACTGGCATAGGGAGTATTCTATGGACTAGAGAAATTTACACACAAGAAGATGATAATGACACCCGGTACTTTGCGAATGTTCCTTGCCCAGCATTTTATCTACATCAAGTCCTCAGAGACTAAATTAACGTCCACTAACTCCTCCCTGCGCTGCTTACTGTGAATTTTCTTAACTCGCTGCAGGGTCTTCTGAAGGTCCCAGGTCTTCCTCTCCAGCTCTTTCTGGATGAACTACCGTCTTAATTGAGGTGATTGGCGAGATAGCCCGTTTGGATTTCTGTTGAGTCAGGAGCATCCTGATTACCTGCTGGAGACAGAAAAAGGCAGGCTCAGCGATTAGACTGTTGCAGTGATGTTTACTCATGTAGAATGTTACTGAGCACAACAGAGATTTGGAAATCTCAGCCTGTATCGCTGACCTGTGCTAAAGCGTCTGTCTGGAGTGGGGAATTCTGCTGCCTTCGGATCTCATACCAGCTGCGAGAGCGAGATTCGCAGACAGAGATAGCAATTAGACCCATACTGTCAGGCATACCACATGGAGATATACTGAGTGATATCACCAGTGTGCAGAAAGCTGTCAGGATTACACCATGGTGTCAGGAGAAGTGGTTTTGATTCAGTGGACACTGCTACCAGCACTCGGGCAGGAGTGAGCTATTGAATTGGGATAGCTTCACTGGTACACTGCTGGGGCCAGTTTCGTCTTCAATCATATGAACAGGATAATGCAGACTGCTTTAACTGACATCGATGAGGAGACACGGGCTCAAGTGAAAGACAATGTTCAAACCCAAAAGAGAATGTTTGCAATTTCGGAAAAGCATGGGGAAATAGCTAAAGACAACCAGGAGGTAACAGCAACGGACTGAGTGTAACTAAAATACCACTTCATGAAATAGATTTGTGACATAAATTATGGTTAAAAAAAGTAAATGACAGCTCCTTTATTAGAATGCATAAAACTTCTGCAATAACATATGTGTACTTGTGACACAGAGACGTAAACAATTTCTATCTAATTACCATCAGGGAGACGTGGGCACAAGATGAACATAAAGTGGGGCATCGATATTCACGGCTCCGGAACATTGTGGGAAGTCAGGCAGAATGGAAGCAGAAGAGGGAACTGTCATGATTAGGGATAATACTGGGATTGCAAGAAAATATTTGACTCAGAATATGAATCAGTATGATTTTAATTTCTGGGTATTGGGGTTCAGGAAACAGAACTGGTAGGGTAGGGTTATGGCATATATTGTTCGACACTGTATTAGCAGGGATTTATTAGAATTTGCAAGGAAAGTGACTGGGATAATTGTGAGGGAATTCGATCTTCCTATCTCACTGTCTCATTGGTGGTGGGTCACAGACGAGGCTGCCTCAGGGTTTTTTGTAGGTGGTGTTAAAAGCGATGTGGCTTCCACAGACACTGATAAACTTCAGGCAAAAGGTGGTCATGGGAAGGGGATGGGTGGGGCATTTTTGTGGCATCACGCCCCTTGTGCTCTTTCCTCCTGGATTCACCTTTTCTCGATAGAAAGTCTCGAGGTGGTCAATACCATTCCCAATGCTCCTCACCCATTTTGGACAGTCTTGCCACAGCAATTCCCAGATATCGGTGGGAATCCTGCACTTCCATACTGAGGCCTTGTGGGTATCCCTGAAGCATGGCCTCTGTCCACCTTAGGCTTGTCTGCCGTTTCAGAGCTGGGAGTGCAGCACTTGCTTGGGGAGTGTGGTGTGTCATGAGGACGATGTATCTAGCCAATTGCAGCCGATCAATGTGGCGGGGGGAAGGTGGGTCAGCAACTCAATGCTGCGGATGTTGGTCTGTGTTGGAGCACGCTACTGTCAGTGTGTCTGTGGATGCCCTCTGTCTTGTGAGTGTTCAGAGTGAGACGTATGTTCTGGTATGTATCTGAAGAAGTGTTGGCAATGGGTGGGAATACCTCTTCTGAGATTGTACACACACTCAAATACCATCCACGTACTGTAGCTAGAAGACATTGGGTTGAGGTGAACTTGGTTTTGGTTTGAAGGCGGGGGAGGTTGAATAATCTCCTGCTCGTTCTGGAGATGAACACCACTCCAGCAGGGAGATTTTGGGCGGTGAGATGAAGCATTTAAGTGAGGTAGTTCAGGAACAGCGTTGAGGCGATTACAAAGTCCTGCTTGTCACTGAACCGAACCGGGAATGGGGCGATGGGGAAACCACTTTTCATTACCATGACTTCCATGTCATCATCAAGCATGTAAAGGATGGGGACAAACTTCATGGTGTAGCCAAATCAGAGAAGGACACTCCATGGCGTTTCCCAGATGGCGTGTGAAAATAGCATAGTGACGTTGACTGGCCATGTACAGGGGTTAGTACTGTTTTCTGCATTTCTCCTGCAGCTATCACACGGTGACAATCATGTCCATTCTGTCGCTCCGTGCCCGAAAGCCACACTGCGATTTCAGAAGTAGTTCCTCAGTGACAAGGATGAGACTGTTGAGGAGCACCTTGGCGATGACTTTTGCAAGAATTAACATCAGGGTCGATTCCTCTGTAGTTACCACAGTCAGAAAAGTTTCCTTTTCTGAAAATGTTTCCGGTGGTGACAAGTCGGAGCTCTCCCGGTATACTCTCCTCCTTCCAGGTGAGGTAGGCAACGGCATTCAGTTCCATTGGGAGCTCTGTGCCTCCGCAGTTCAATACCTCATCTGAAGCACTCTCTGCTCCAAAAGGCCTGATGTTCTTGAGCTGGCGGACGGCCTTCTCTATTAGAAAATTGCTGAGCCCGCGGTGCGTAGTGTGCTGTGGGATATGGTCAAGGACACACAGATCGATGGCATAGCCCTGTTTGTTGAGATCTCTAAAATGTTCCCCCAGAGTTGTTTGATTGCTTTTTGACTTTGATGAGAGTCACTCCGTCCTTTACAAGCAGTGGACTGGGGCATCAGGGATTTGGCTGATAACGTGGAATTCAATTGGAGTATGAGGTTTTACAGTGATCACTCCCAGAACACCCAACAATCTGAACTTGAAACAAAGCAAACTACAAGTGTATGAGAGAAGAACTGTCCAAGGATATTAGGCTGCACAGAATGACATGTATGGCTCTAAATTAACAGCAATAAAATATTCAACGAAAGGACATTCCATTGACACAGGTAAAACTTCAGCAAGAAAGACCAATCGGTGGCTCACTCAGGTCGTTTAGGATTATATTAAATTAAACGAGTTTTCGAAGCCAGTCAACAAAAACCAGCAATACTGAAGACAGAGTGTTTTAGATCTACCAAAGTAATAAAGCAGGTGTTAAGCAGAGAGCAATGTTTTTCCTAGTTAATGGAGTGTCCAGCAAGTGGAATCATTGTTGGACTTTAATGAGATGACAAGGGAGACTTAATGTGCTGGGAGTAATGGCTGATGTTCGAAGTGTGATAACGATCTGACATACTTTATAATACCCGTAGGAATTGTTCTGGCAGGAAGAGTTCACAGATATATGGAGGGCAATATTTACTGGAGTGTTTTAAAGAGATATGGTGTGCTGTGCGATATGGGATGAATTACAAACGCAGAGCATGTTGTGGAACTCAAAACAGGTAATAGAGAAACAAAGTGCCAATAATGTTTAAATGTACTGGATATTAACAGGGCAGTACGGGATAAAGGAAGTTCGATATTGGGAGAAGCTGTTGGAACATGTGGATGCTTGTGCCTAAAGGCAAGGACAGCCAGATGGAAGACAGGGAGTGGAAGAAGAGAGGGACCTCGTGCTTGAGGAGGAAATGCCAACACATACGCTCAGAAAATTTGCAGCGGCACACAAAGATCACACACACCACTCTCTCTCTCTCTCTCACACACACACACACACAATCTGCAGGATTAATATCAACTCCGCATTGGTGTCAGTTGTATGTTAAGTAGGGAGCGGAATATGTATTTTTATTTATACATTCATGGGATGTGTGCGTCACTGACTGGACCAGCTTTCATTACCCACTGCTATTTGAAAGAGGGCAGTTCAATGTCAGGCATATTTCTGTGGGTTCGGAAAGACATACCTAGGCCAAACCAAGCAAGAATGTAGACGTCCTTCCCTTGAGGATATAAGTGGACAAGATGAACTTTTCCTGATGACCAACAGTGTTTTATGGTTATCATTAGATGACTGTAAATGGTCTCGCCAATGTCCTGTAACGCCACAACATGGTACCCCAACTCCTCCACTCAATGCTCTGACAAATGAAGGTAAACGTGACAAATTATTTCTTAACTACCCTGTCCACCTGTGAAACCACTTTCAATGACCTGCATACCTGCACCCTTAAGTGTGTATATTTGAAGACTCGACCCAGGGCTCTACCATTTCACTCAATTAAATTTCAACAGCTGCTCCTGAGACCAGAGACCAATCTGATCAACATCCCATGAAAATCTTAGGAAACCTTCTTCACTTTTCACTCTAGCACCAATTTTATTGTCACCCACAATTTATTGCTAACTATGCCTCAGATATTCTCCTCCAAATTGTGGAAAATTTGTCAAATGACTTCTGAAAGTTCAAATAACCAATAGTGCTCTCTCCCAATCTTATCTATTCTGTCATTTATAGACGCTCCCAAACAAAAAATACAATGGGTTCATCAAAAATAAATATTTTCTTTTCTACACTCATGCATCTACATTGTTTCCAACTCTCCAGTAATTGTTTGTCATATCATTTGTAATACATTCCAGAACGTTCCCGACTTACTGTCAGGCTAACACCTTTTGGTTTCAGAATGACTGCACAAAGGGTTTTGCGACTCCTTGTGTACCAACCTGAAAAATGTAGCTTAGAGGGTCAGCAAGTATTAGAGAAGGCAAATCAAATTTTGGCATTTATTACAAAGGCAATGGTCTCTAAAAAAGGGAGGTATGTCTAAAACTATACAAGGTGCAAGTCAGGCAACACAAGAATATTACGAAAAGTATGAATGCCCGAAGGAAAGATATTCTTGTACTGGAGGCAAGCCAGAGAAGGTGCAGTACGCTGCTCTTGCGAATAGAGAGATTTTCTAATGGGAAGTGAGGAATTAGGTGGAACTTGGCCTCAAGGGAGTTTAAGAAAAATGAGAGAAAAATTTTATGAAACTTCCTAGATTCTGGGGTAGATTCTGTGTATTTAGAAAATAGAACATAAACATAGAACGTTACAGCGCAGTACAGGCCCTTCAGCACTCGATGTTGGGTCGACCTGTCATACCAATCTGAAGCCCATGTACTATTCCATGTACGTCCATATACTTGTAGAATGACGACTTAAATATACTTAAAATGTGCAAATCTACTTCCTTTGCCGCCAAGCATTCCATACCCTTACTAATCTCAGAGTAAAGAAACTACCTCTGACATCTGTCCTATATCTATCACCCATCAATTTAAAGCTCTGCCCCCTCGTGCTCACCGTCACGATACTTGGAAAAAGGCTCTGCCTGAAGACCCAATCTAACCCTCTGATTATCTTATATAAAGAACAGTACAAGACAGCATTAGGGATGCAACCCACCATCGCTGCACAGAACACATTGCTTCTACTGATGTTATTATTATTATTATTATTATTATTATTATTATTATTATTATTATTTTATTATTATTATTACTGGCAGACGTTGCAACTCCCTGCACTTCCTGTCTTCAAGCGATCAATAAATCCTTCGTCTACTTTATATGATTCTAATCTATTATTACCTTCTTGAATATGGTTCACATTCGTCCATTGTCTTCCTGTTGATTTAGTTTTCTGAATGGCATTTCAAACACTTGGTAATATTTGCACTTCTATAATCTCCGTTGGCATCTTCCACTCTTCTAGTAAAACATTCTACGACGCAAGTCTAGTTTAAAATTCGTCCCTCTCATCTTAAACCTCTGAAACCAACTATATGACAATTCCAAATTGAAAATTCGATTCCGATGATGCACACGATCCAAGCCTCTGCTAATATTTTATACGTGAACCAGGTCAGCCCTCAGCCTCCGACACCCCAACCTCTCATTATCGCTAACAAATCCTCATCCTGGCAACGTTCTCGTATATCTCGTTTGCATCCTCTCCAAAGCCTCCACACCCTTTCTGTAGTGTGCTGACAAGAAGTGGATGCATTATGCCAACTTTGGCGGAGCATGCGGTTTGCATAGCAAAATCATGAATTGCAGACTGTTACTTGTATTCTCATGTTGTGACCAGTAAAGGCAAACATACAATTCACTTTCATTGCCGTCTTATTCACTTGCATTGCTATTTTCAGGGAGCTATGGATTTACACACAAGTTCTCTCCGTATATCAATGCAGCTCAGTTCTCCGTCCGTTATAGTGCATTTCCCTTTTGCATTTGTAATCCCAGAAGGCAGCAGCTCACAAGTGTCTGGATTAGTTCAATTTATCATTTCTCTCCTGATTTTTCAAGCTTATCTTCATCCCGCTGCATCATTTCATATCCTTCCTCGTTATCCACAACTCCACCGAAATTGGCGTCATCTATTCGCACTACTGACATTTTCTGTGCAATTCACTGATATAAATAACAACTCGGCGTTTCAGCACTGACCCTTGCAATACACCACTTTTAGATTAGGTTAGATTACTTACAGTGTGGAAACAGGCCCTTCGGCCCAACAAGTCCACACCGACCCGCCGAAGCACAACCCACCCCACTACATTTCACCTCTTCACCTAACACTACGAGCAACTTAGCATGGCCAATTCACCGAACCTACACATTTTAGGACTGTGGGAGGAAACCAGAGCACCCGGAGGAAAGCCACGCAGACACGGGGAGAATGTGCAAACTCCACAGAGTCGGTTGCCTGAGTTGGGAATTGAATCCGTGTCTCTGGCGCTGTAAGGCAGCAGTAGCGAACCACAGTGCCCAAAGGGAATCATCTCACACTTGTCCGCATTAAGCTCCATTTGCCACCTCTCAGTCCATCTCTGCAGCTTATCTCGATCTCTCTGAAACGTACTACATCCTTCGTCACTATCCACAACTCCACCGACCTTAGTGTCGTCTGCAAATTTACTAACCCACCCTTTTACACCCTCATCCAGGTTGTTTATAAAAATGACGAACAGCAGTGGACCCAACACCGAGCTTTGCGGTACACCATTGGTAACTGGACTCCAGGATGAACATTTCCCATCAAGCACCACACTCTTTCAGCCAGCCAATTACTGATCCAAACTGCAATATCTTCCACAATCCCATTCCTCCGCATTTGTACAATAGCCTACTGTGGTGAACGTTATCGAACGGGGAGAAAGTGAGGTCTGCAGATGCTGGAGATCAAAGTTGAAACTTTATTGCTGGAACAGCACAGCAGGTCAGGCAGCATCCAGGGAACAGGAGATTCGACGTTTCGGGCACAGGCCCTTCTTCAGGCGTTATCGAACGCCTTGCTGAAATCCATATACACCACAGCAACCGGTTTAGTATCATCTACCTGTACCTTCTCAAAGGACTCAATAACGTTTGTGAGGCACGAGCTACCCTTCACAGAACCGTGCTGACTATCACTAATCACATTATTCTTTTCGAGGTGATTATAAATCCTACCTCTTATTAACTTTTCCAGCACTTGGCCAACAACTGAAGTGAGGCTCAATTGTCTATAATTACCAGGCTTGTCTCTACTCTCATTCTTGAACAGGGAAACCACATTTGATGTCCTCCAGTCTTCTGGCATTATTCCTGTAGACCATGACAATCTAAATATCAATGCCAAAGGCTCGGAAATCTCCTCCGTCTTCCCAGAGAATCCTAGGATAAATCCCATTTGGACCAGGGACTTATCTATTTTCACACTCTGCAGGATTTCTAATACCTTCTCCTTGTGAACCTCAATCACACCTACTCTAGTAACCAGTGTCTCAGCAATCTCCTGGACAACATTGTCGCTTCCTAGAGGGAATGCTGTTGTAAAGTATTCGTTTAGTGCGTCCCCATCTCCTCTGACTCCACACACAACTTCCCACTACTATCCTTGATTGGCCCTAATCTTATTCTCGTCATTATTTTATTCCTTAAATACCTACAGAAAGCCTTAGTGCTTACCCTGATCCTATCCGCCAACAACTTCTCATGTCTCCTCCTGGCTCTTCTGAGCTCTCTCTTTAGGTCTTTCCTGGCTAACTTGTAACCCTCAAGCGCCCTAACTGAGCTTCACATCTCATCCTAACATAGGCCTTTTTCTTCCTCGTGACCAGAGATTCCACTTCCTTCGTAAACCACGGCTCCCGCGCTCTACAGCTTCCTCCCTGGCTGACAGGTACATACGTATCTAGGACACACAGTAGCTTTTCCTTGAATATGCTCCACATTTCTAATATGCCTATCCGTTCCAGTTTCCTTCTCTATTCGATTCTTCCTAAATCTTGCCGAATCGCATCGTAATTGCCTTTTCCCCAGCTGTAACTCTTGCCCAGTAGTATACACCTATCCCTTTCCATCACTAAAGTAAACATAACAGAATTGTGACCTAAGTGCTCACCTACTTCCAAGTCTAACACCTGGCCGGGCTCATTACCCAGTACCAAATCTAATGTGGCCTCGCCCCTTGTTGGCCTGTCTGCATACTGAGTCAGGAAGCCCTCCTGCACACATTGGACAAAAACGGACCCATCTATCGTACTCGTACTATAGTGTTTCCAGTCAATATTAGGAAAGATGAAGTACCCCATGACAACTACCCTGTCTCTCGCACTCCTATCGAGAATAATCTTTGCAATCCTTTCCTCTACATCTCTGGAACTATTCGGAGCCCGAAAGAAAACTCCCAACAGGGTGACGTGTCCTTTCCTGTTTCTAACTTCAGCCCAAACTATCTCAGTTGACGAGTCCCCAAACATCTTTTCTGCAACTGTAATACTGTCCTTGACCAACAATGCCACACCTCCCCCTCTTTTACCATCTTCTCCGTTGTTACTGAAACATCTAAATCCTGGAACCTGCAACAACCATTCCTGTCCCTGCTCTAAACATGTCTCTGCAACGGCCACAATATCAAAGTCCCAGGTACCAACCCAGAATGCTCATGGCGTTAAAATAGGCACACTTCAAACAAACATCTTGCTTGCCGATGCCACCTTGTGTCCCTGAATCTTGATTTTGGGCCTCCCTACGCTGAACCTTTTCTATACCTGAACTATAATTTTGGTTCCCATCCCCCTGCTGGATTAATTTAAACCCAATAGCCTTCGCGAATTTCCCCCCAGGATATTGGTACCCCTCTGGTTCAGATGAAGACCATCATGCTTGTAGCGGGCCCACCTAGCCAAGAAAGAGCCCCAATTATCCAAGATTCCAAAACCTTCCCTCCTACACCATCTCTGTAGCCATGTGTTCAACTCCCCTCTTTCCCTATTCATTGCCTCACCAGCACATGCCACGGGCAACAAACCAGAGAAAATGACACTGTTCGTCGTAGCTCTAAGCTTCCATCCTAGCTGCCTTAATTTCTGCCTTAAATCCCCATCTCTCTTCCTACCTGTGATGTTGCGCCTTAAGGATCCCAAAAACACGATCAGAGACATCACGAACCCTGACTCCTGGGAGCCAACACCACAACCGCGAGTCTCTCTCGTCCCCTTTTTATCCCCGTAACTATGGAGTCCCCAAAGACTGCTGCTCTGCTCCTCTTCCCGTTTCTCTTATGAGTAGCAGGGACAGACTCTGTGCCAGAGCCCTGTACCACACTGCTTTCCCCTGGTAAGTCATCCCCCCGCCCCCAACTTTATCCAAAATGGCATACTTATTGTTGAGGGGAATGGTCACAGGGGATCCCTGCACTGTCAGCTGGTTCCCTTTCCGTCCCCTGACTGCAACCAATTTGCCTTTTTCTTGTACCTGAGGAGTGACTACCGCCCTGTAATTCCTCTCAATAACCGCGCTGCCTCCTGAATAATCTTTAGTTCATCCAGCTCCATCTCCAGTTCCCTAACGTGGTTTTCGATGCGCTGAAGTTGGGTGCACTTCCCGCAGATGTAGTCAGCAGGGACACTAGTGGTGACCCTTACCTCCCACATTCTGCAGTAGGAAAACCTCGTTACCTTACCAATCTGGCGCACAGGTCCATGATTTTGGTTAGAGGAGGAGGATGGGTGGGAGACACTACCCGAGTAGTGATTCGGGTGAAGCAAACACACAAATATATGTCTTCCCAGAAGTCCTTCGCTCGTCTGGCAAAATGGAAGCCCAACTCCCGATGTAAGTCCCTTTTAATGCGGGAAAACTCAACCTTCCCGGGAGCCCTCGCTTAACCTCTCCCTCTCTCCTCGCCGCTCTGGCAAAATGGAGGACGCACTGCGTCCAGACATTAATGGGTTACGAGGTGAGGACCTGGGAGTAGTATTCTTGTTGCACTTGAACGGGTGGGGTTCTAGGCCAGAAATGCGGGAAGTTCATGAAATTCACTGGAGGATGTTGTTGACCATGTTGGAGGGGAAATTACGGTCCTGAAAATAAGAGGCCTTCTGCGATGTCCTGGATTGAAATTGATCCTCTTGTGAGCAGATATGGGGGATGGGATGAGTTGTAGTCCAGGCAGCTGTCGGAGTCGGTGGGTTTGAAATAGATGTCCATGTTGAGTTGTTCCTCGGAGACATAGAGGTCCAATAGTGGGAGGGAGATGTCAGAGATGGTCCAGGTTAACTTGTGGTCAGAGTGGAAAGTTTTGCTAAAGTTGTTGATCATTTCAAAATCCTTGTGGATAAAAGAGATGGTGCCGATGCAGCCATAAATACACTGGAGGAAAAGGTGGGTTGTTGTGCCTGCGAAACAGTGGAAAATAGACTGTTCCATGTCTCATCTGATCCAAACTACCATGAGGAGACTTAACAAATGCACCGGTAAATTTCATGTCAACAATATGTATTGCCTGAGCCTCAACAACCATCATTGTCAGTTTTTTGGTTTCCGTTGCGTCAGAAAGTGTAAACGGGCAGACAGTCCCAGCAATGGCTCTCATTCAAGATGGAGTTGAGGAGGAATTTCTTCCCTCTGGGTGGTAGTGAATCTTTGGGATTTCTTACTGCAGAGGACTTTTGAGATTGTGTCATTAAGAATATTTATATAGAGCCGACATTGTCACATTTTAATTAATCAGTGAAACAAGGCTGACGAGGGAAAGGTGGGAAAGTACAGTGGAGGATTACCGGATCAGCCATGATCTCAAACAACAGCAGGGCATACTCAGTGGACCAAATGGCCTAATTCCACTCCCAAGTATCATGATTTTAACTCAATCTGATTCGAACTCAGAAAATATTCCATAATATTGTGTTTCACTGCTTACAAATAGGAGATAGGATACTTGCATTGATTGAAATTACAAAGATCGAGGGGACTGGACGAGATCCAAGACATATGTATGGATGTAGGCTAGTGGTCATTAGAGACTACATTGAGCAGAATGTGGAGACTTTTGGGGGAATCAAGGTTGCAGAAATATTAATGCCATGTTGTGACGTCTGTAGAACTTTCCAGCGACATAGAGCATGTTATGAACGGCAGAATATTATACGAACAGGAAGAGTGGTATGGAACAGAGTATGTTAGATGGCAGGGAGGGAGATATCGACTGGAAAATGTTACATGGACAGTGAGGATGGTATGCACTGAAGAATACTACAAGGATAAGGAGAATAGTATGGGCTGATGAACGTCATAGGGCTGGAAGGTATAGAATGGATTGGAGAATATTATAGGCAAAGGGATGATGCATGACGTGGAGAATGTTACAGGGACAGGCTTGGTTATATCTGACTGGAGAACTTTACAGGGATAAGCAGCACCGTATGGAATGGAGAATGTCACAATGCTGGGAAGGATTGTTTGAACTGGAGAATGTTGCAGGGATAGGAGATGATATGGACTGGAAAATATTACAGGGCTCGTGAGGAATGTATGCACCGGAGAATATTACAGAGATGCGGAATAAGGTTTGGATTGGAGAAGGATACAAGATAAGGAGGATGGTAATGGACTAGAGAATGGTTCAGGAATGGGAGGTGATATATACTGGAGAACGGTGCAGGGGTAGGAAGGATGGTCCGAAGTGGAGACTATTACAGCAATAGGCAAGATGGAAAGGACTAAAGACCATTACTGGGAGAGGGAAATGCTATGGTGTGGAAAATGTTACATGGATAAAACGAGTGGTTTGCACTGTAGAATTTACAGGGATTAGGTGGATGGTATGGAGTGGAAACTAAGACAGAAATAGGGAGGATGGCACGGGCTGAAGACAATTACAGGTGCAGGGAGGATTGTATTAACTGGCGAATATGACAGGAACGTGGAGTACCGTATGGTTTGGAGAAATTTACAGGGGTAGGCAGGATGGTACAGACTGGTGAACATAGTAGTGACAGAGATGATGGTAGGGACCGAAGAATTCTACAGGGATCGAGAGCGTGGTATGGACCCGAGAATGTTCCCAGTGTAGGGACGATGGTATGAACTGGAGAATTTTACAGGGATAGAGAAGCGGAATGGACTGGAAAATATTACACCTCAGGGAGTGTGGTATGGACGAGTGAACATAAAAGTGACAGGGAGGATGGCATATACTGCAGGAATGGGGAGATGATATGGACTGTGGAATACTCGATGGATAGCGAGAATGGTATGTGCAGTAGAATATTACCAGGATAGAGAGGATTTTGTTGGACTGGAAAATGTTGCAGGAATAGGGAGGATATTATCGACTGGAGAATCTTACAAGGATAGGGAGGGTGATATGGGATGGAGAATAACACAACACTGAAGTGTGGTAGGGACTGGTGTTTGTTAAAGGGATATGGAGGATGGTTTGGACTGGAGAACATTATAGGAATAGCAAGGATGGAATGGAAAGGAGAACATTACAGAGATAGGGAGGTTGATATGGACTGGGGTATGTTACAGGGATAAGGAGGATCGTGTCGAGTGGAGAATAATACAGGGATAGGAGGATGGTATAAACTGGAGAGTGGTATGGCCTGGAGAATTTTACAATTATCGGGAAAATTTTATGGACTGGCATATGTTACATGGATAGTGAGGGTAGCATGATCTGGAGAATGTTACAGGATAGCGAGGGAGGTATAAACTTGAGAGTGTTGCATGGACGCGGAGACTGGCATTGATTGGAGAATATTACAGATTTGAAGGATAGTATGGATTGGAAAATGCTACAGGGACAGGGAGGGTGGTATGAACTTGTGATTGTTAGAGAGTGAAATGAATGTATGCACTGGAAGATTTTACTGAGAGAGTGAGTCTTTTTCATGCTGGAAGATGTGACAGGGATAGGAAAGCTTATTATAATTGGGAGAGGCTGCATTCAGAGAGAATGTTGTGAGGGAATAGAGTCCCTTGCGGTATTTTGATGGGCCACAGTGAGAGGAGCTGTTTAAGGACATAAGGAGGATACAACTGTCCAAAGTCGTCACACCGCTAGGGAGGCATATCACATCTGTTGGAGGTTACACAGGATGGACATTGTCAGTGTTTGAAGAGGTTACACAGATTGCGATCATTATAAGGGCTGAACTAGATTACACTGATCGGGATGGGTTTAGAGACTGAAGAATGTCAAGAAAAATTGAGCGTTGCAATGGTGAGAGAAGGCGTCAGCAATGTTGAGATATGACAATGAAGGAAGTTACCCTGTAGGGTCTGGTGGGGATGACGTAGAGAAGGAGTTGCAGTGACTGTGGGCATTTGCACAGACAGGGAGAGTACAAGTGTAAGGCAGAGTTTACATGGAAAGGTAGAATTGACGAGGCTGCAAGAGATTACAGAAGTGAGGAAGGTTGCATCAATCGAATGATGTTCACAGGCAGAGACTGAGCAGCTCACCATTGTAGACAGTCATAGAGAGCGAGAAAAGTGTAAGGCCTGATGGAGCTTCCACAAATCTGGAGAGTTGTAGGGACATAATAAAGCATAAGTAGCGTTGACGAAGGGGAAGTTTGTTAGAGAGATAGTGAGGGCTATAGGAGTTAGTAGGCATTGCGAGGGTCCAGAGGATATTCAGCAGATAAGAATGGTTATTTGGAGTTGCAGTACCTTCCGGAGAAAGAGAGTTCACGGGAACAGGGAGAACTGTAGCGATTGGAGGACACAAAGATGGCAATGGCTGTAGGAGAAACTAAAAACGGGGAGCACTGTCGAAGCTGGATGTTTCACAGCGATGAGGCGGATTGTACGAGTGTGTGACGTTTACAGAATTAAGGAGGTGTGTAACATTCCCAGTAATTAGTGACTTGGAGTACGGTCCAGAATGTAGCAGGTTTCAGAATGTAGGAGGAATAGAGCAACAGGAAGTTGTTGAAGAAACATAGAAGGATATCGACTTCTAATCTGAGGTCCTGTGTCACCTGAGTGTCATCAGGATGAGAGCTGACCTCGTTGAACTATATGGATTCGCAGGGGAAATTAACGGGTGGATGCTGAAAGGATGTTTTCTTCCTCCTATGGGAGAGGCAAACAAGCACACTCAGTTGGACGAAGAGATTTCTCACATAAAATGGAGAAGGGGACATTTTATTATTCAGTGACCTAAAGCTACTTCAAGTTTGTTTCTCCACAGCACCTAGGAATTTGACAGGATAACAAAGAACAAGTTCATTACGGACTGCAGAATATAACAGACGAAGGCCAGGCTTGAAGGACTGGTCGTGGTTCGAAAGAGGGAAGACGTTCAGCAGCAGAAAGGGGTTACAGTGATGGTGTCCTGTCGGGACTGGAGAACAGAACAGAGTCAATTAAAGAGAGGGTGGATAACTATATAGAACAAGGCCAGAGAAAAGAGGAAAGCCCGAAGCTCTCTGTCTGTCATTTACTCAGTGAGCTACTCTCACCCGTTCTGGTGTCAAGCCCCACATACAATCAGCATGAGTTTTCCAACCTCAGGTCGCAGTGCACTAACCTCTGACCCAGTCGGTGAGATACCATCGGATATGTATTTACACTGGTACAGACTGCCCACAAACACACCATTTCTGTTATAATCACCATTCATACTCTACCAGGCAAAGAAAATGAGCAATCACATTCATTGGTTATATAATCCTCTGAATGACAGCCCACAGAAAAGAACAGAAACTACAAAACCTCTCTGCATTGTTCAAGGTGAATGAGAAAGGTTTCATTCTCTCCACTAGGAAACACATTCCTGCAACTCACGAAACTGGCACTTAAAAATAATGAAAAGAAAGAATATTCCAGTCGAAATCTTGATGAGGTGAGCTCTGGTCAGTCATGCAGATTGGAAGGTTACATGAGCAGCACCAGGTCAGTATCAGGTGCACATTCAGAATGGGCAAATAGATTCATATCTGAACTCACATCTCTGAGCCTGAATCTAAAGCTTTGCTCACCGATTCGAGTAAAGATTTCCAGACGCAACTCAATAAGATCCCAGTCTTGTGCATTTACAGCCACAAACTATATTGTTGTTTAAACCCAAGATCCAATCTAAAAAAACTTATCATTCAGGTTGCAACATCCTTCAGATTCCACAACCCATTCTTGGTCCCATTCAGCAGGTTCTATGAATCCCGCTACATCTAACCTCCTGCAGGATCCATAACCCTTCTTACATTTGTGCCATCCTTAGTTTCTGAAGCCTTTCGTACCTCCGTAGCTTGTTCTGGACGCTACAACTTTTACTTAATCTGCAGATTTCCCCAGAGGAGTACTTGAAGTTGGAGGAGATTACAGAGATAGGGAGGGATATCAGGAGAGGAGGGCATTTCAGGCATTAGGAAGACTGCTCTGGTAAAAGGAGGCTTTTGGAATTGTGAAGCTTCATGTTGATTAAGGTGTTTCTTGTGGTAGGGAGGGTTTTAGAGGAGGATGACATTTACACTGATGTGGTGTAGGTGATGGACTGATTATGAGATGAGTAGATGGATGGAGAAGCTGGTGGAGTTCATTGAAAGGCTGAGTGAAAGCGACTGGAGGAAGTTTCATAGATAGTGTGTATTCCAGAAACTGGATTGCGAGATTCACAGGCATTAGAGTGCGTTCTAAAGATGGGGAGTGTTGCATGATCCTGAGAGGATTGCACAGATAGGGAGGATTGTAGGGTCTACACACATGGATATGTTTGTTGAGACTAGAAGATATTACATTGATTGGTCACGTTTTATAAGCTGCAGGAGTCCAGGGAAACAGGGAGGCTTGAATTGATACGAGGAATTTACAGAGAGAGGGAGCTATTTCGGACAGTAGCATGTTGCAGGTAGAACATAGAACAATACAGTGCAGAAAGGGCCCTTCCGCCCTCGATGCTGCGCCGTCCAGCGAACGAATCTAAGCCCATTCCCCAAACTATCCCACGACATCCATATGCTTTTCCATGGACTGTCTAATAGTCCTTAAATGTAGCTGAGTTAACCACATTGGCAGTCAAGGCATTCCACGCCATTCTCCCTCTCTGAGTAAAGAACCTGCATCTGACATCAGTCTTAAATTCTATCACACCTCATTTTGCAGCTGTGCCCCTCGTACAAGCCGACGTAATCATCCGAGAGAAAAGATTCTCACTGTCCACCCTATCTAATCCTCTGATCTTCTTATATGTGTCTATTAATTCCCCGATTAGCCTGCGTATTTCAATGACAACATACCCAAGTCGCTCAGCCTTTCCTTATAAGACCTTCTCTCCAGACCAGCCAACATCCTGGTAAATCTCCTCCGCACCTTTTCCAATGCTTCCACATCCTTCCTGCAATGAGGCGACCAGAACTGTACACAATAATCCAAGTGAGGCTGCACTAGCATTTTGTACATTGGCAGCAAAACATCACGGTTCTGGAACTCAGTGCCTCTATCAATAAGAAATAATACACCGTATGCCTTCTTAACAGCACTATCAATCTGAGTGGCAGCTTTCAGGGATTTATATACATGGACAGCAAGATCCCTCTGCACATCCACACGATCAAGAATCTTTCCATTGACCCAGTATTCTGCCTTCCTGTTATTCTTCCCTAAGTGAATCACCTCACGTTATCTGCAATGAACTCCATTTGCTAACTCACAGCTCAATTCGGCAGTTTATACCTGCAACATTCTTCCACCCTGACCAGACCTCCACAGACTTTAGTGTCAGCTGCAAGCTTACTAAATCATCCACTGCCTGCGTCCAAGACAGTTATAAAACTGACACACAACCAAATTAGATCCTTGTGGCACACCGCTAGAACCGGACTCCAGTCTGAGTACTTTCAATCAACCGCCACTCGTTGCCCTCTTACAGAAAATCAGTTTCTACTCCAAATTGCTCAATCACCTCAATCCTATCCCTCCACGTTTTCTCCAATATTCAACCATGTGGAACCTTATCAAAGACTTTCTTGCAATCCATGCACACCACGTCAACTGCCATACCCTCATTCACATGCTGGGTCACCTTCTCAAAAAGATCAATGAGGATGGTTAGGCACACTTGCCCGTGCCGAAGCCATGTTGACTACCTCCAATCAAATTGTAGCTTGCTCGATATTATAAATCCTATCTCTTATAATCACTTCCAAAACATTTCTGAGAACAGACGTAAGGCTCACTGGTCGATAATTACCTGGGTAAACTCTGCTGCCCTTCTTGACCAAGGGCACAACCTCTGCAATCCTCCAGTCCTCTTGTACTCAACCTGTAGACAACGACGACTCGATGATCAAGGTCTAAGTCTCCGCTTTCGCCTTCCCAGCTTCCCGGAGAATCCAGGGATAAATTCCATCCGGCCTAGAGTATGTAGCTACTTTCACATATTCCAAAACTGATAACACCTCCTCCTTACTGACCTCAGGCCTAAGTCTCCGCTTTCGCCTTCCCAGCTTCCCGGAGAATCCATGGATAAATTCCATCCGGCCGAGAGTATGTAGCTACTTTCACATATTCCAAAACTGATAACAACTCCTCCTTACTGACCTCAATCTTTACAAGTCTAATAACTCGCATTTCCGCCTTCTCCTCCACAATATTCTCCTTTTCCTGAGTTAAAACAGGTGTGCCCTTTTTGCTCTTCTTAACTCTCTCTTTAAACCCTTCTCGCTATTTTGTAACTCTCCAACGCCTCATCTGAAGTGTCTTGTCTCAATGTCACATAAGCCTCCCCCTTCCGCTTAACAAGAGATACAATTTCTTCAGTTTGCCACGGTTCTCTCCCCTTATCACTACCTCCCTGCCTGACAGGTATATACCTATCAACGACGCGCAATATCGGTTCCTTAAACCAGCTCCACGTTTCGACTGTCCCCATCCCCTGCATTTTGTTAACCCATTCTATGCCTCCTCTGTTCTGCCTCAACCGCATTATAATTGCCCTTCCCCCATTTATAACACTTGCCTTGTGGCATGTACATGACCCTTTCCATGGCAAACCCAATCGTAAGCGAATTATGGTCACTCTCACCAAAGTGCTCACCTGCAACTATATCAAAGGTCCAGCCTGGTTCATTACCAAGTACCAGATCCACCGTGGCCTCCCCTCTTGTCAGCCCTTCGACATACTGTGTCCGGAAACCCTCCTGCACATATTTTACAAAAAAACAACTGATCCATCTAATGCTATTATAGCATTTCCAGTCTATGTTGGAGAATTTAAATCTCCTATAATGACCACCCTGTTCCTCTCAGTCCTGC
Source organism: Chiloscyllium plagiosum (assembly GCF_004010195.1). Taxonomy (NCBI): domain Eukaryota; kingdom Metazoa; phylum Chordata; class Chondrichthyes; order Orectolobiformes; family Hemiscylliidae; genus Chiloscyllium; species Chiloscyllium plagiosum. The sequence continues at coordinate 77,590,646 of NC_057717.1, read as the reverse complement.
GAAGAATCGTTTCGCCAATCCTCTCCTCCACATCCCTGTAAATTTCCAGAGGCCTATGAAACTTTCCCAGCAGTGATAACTCTCCTCTTCTGTTTCTAACTTCAGTCCATAACACCTCAGTCGTCGAGTCCTCGTGAAAGATTCTTTCAACCACCATTATACTGTCCTTGACTAACAAAGCCACATCTACCCCACCTTTATCGCCTTGACTGATGTTAATGAAATATCTCAACACTGGAACCTACAATATCCATTACTGACCTTGCTCTATCCGTGTACCCGCAAAGACCACAAAACCGAATTCCCAGGTACATATCCATGGTGCAAGCTCACCTACCCTTTTCCGGATCCACCTGCCGTTAAAGTAGACACACTTGAAACCAGCTTGCTGTCTGCCAGCACACTCGTGGAACCGTGAAATCCTCCCCTCTCAGATGAGAAAACACTCACTTTCATCGCTGAGAGGAAAAGAAGTTTTCCTTTCCCAGACACTTCTGCTCTCCAATGTTAGCATTTAAAGATCTTAATTAGTGACTCACCTCTCCTGACAGTCCCCTGGTCCAAGCTCTCATTCTTCCTGCTGCTGAAAACAAAAAAAAACTGATATGGAGGGTTGTGCGGGATGAGAAAGTTAAGGGGATAGTTTTTGTGTCTGAAAGAGATTTTACAGATTCGGACCACTGAGGGGACTGCGATATTTTCATGGATAAGGTAATTTCAAGGCTTCGGAGAAGATATGCAGATAATGAAAGATGCCGGATTGAAGGCAAACACACAGGCATGGACAATTTTTTGGGAGAGGCAAATTCCAGTGATTGGGGCTACTCTCCGGAGTTTTCGTTGATAAGGAAGGTTGTATATATTGGAGAAGTTTACACTGATGTAGACAGTGTTTGGAATTCAAAAATTGACGGAGGTAGATATTGTTACAAACGGGATTATAGGAACTGGAGAGGACTACCGCCATATGGAGGGCTGTAAATTTGCGAAGACGACGAGATCATCAGTTTCAGGCTTGGGTTTGGCGAAGTTGGAGTGATCATCAAATTTGTCCCATCTCAACGACTTTCTTGCTATCGAGAGGGACGGAACAATGACAGTAAAAGAGAAGTTTATACAATCCAGATCACTTTACACAGTTTTATGGCATGCTGTAGAGCATGCCAATGTGACCTTTTTTCTTCATTATTCTATTCTGTTATTAAGGATTGTACTGAGGTACTCAGTACCTAAGATGACACCGTGTGTTGCTGACATTGTTGCACTGCATCTGATCTTGAAACTGAAGAGCCAATACCTAGTCACCTGTGCAAATTAGATGGCGCTGTAAGTTGGAAGTTAAAAACTTTTCTCGCCAATCAATTGAATGCATGTTGCAATAAAGCTAATTCATTCATATGAAGATTACACTCCAAGGAAGAATCCTAAGGGCAGGAATAAGTGTCAGTCATATGGTGTGTTGTAAGGACTAGATAAGACTACATAGGCAATGAATGTATTACTGGCTGTTTACAGAATTCCGGATAACAGTGGGAAACAGGAACGGTTCAAGGTATAAGGATTGTTCACAGGAGGATGATACAGTAATACAGAGTATTGCAAAGATAGGCGAGTTCACAAAGTTGACAAGGATTATAGGAACAGGATGAGGATACAGTCACAGTCCAGTATAAAAAAACAGGAGCAGGCTATATTGCCATTGATTATTAGAGGTACTGGAGGAGGTCACAGCATTAGGAGGGAGGTTATAGCTCTAGCCGATTACAGAGGTAGTGTCAGATGTCGAGACTGGATGAAGTTAGCAAGACTGAGGATTGCAGAGTTTGCAAGCAGTTTTCAGACTGACCAAGGTTACAAGCAGAGAGACTACGATGTTGTGGGTTTCTCAGAAGCAGGAATAGTTGCTTAATGTTCCAGGGTTTAGAGCATTTAAAAAGAACAGGGAGGGTGCATGAAGAGTATGGGGTGTAGCATTGCTAATCAGAGGGTGTATCACAGCAACAGAAACGAAGGTTTTTGATGGCTTGTTTACTGAGTCAGTATGGGTCGAAGTTAGGAACAGCAAGGGAACAGCCACCATATTGGGGGTTTTCTACAGATCACCTAATAGCGTTCGAGAGATTGAAGAACTCATACGCGGGCGGATTCTGGAAAAATACAGATGTAGCAGGATTGCTGTTATGGGCGATTTTAACTTTTTCAATATCGGCTGGAAACTCCCAAATGCAGATGGATTCGATGGACACGTTTTTGTAAGGTATGTTCAGGAGGGTTACCTTACTCAGTATGTGGTCAGGCCGACGAAGGAAGAGGCCATTTTGGATTTGGTGGTCCACAATAAGCCAGGACAGGTGTGAGATCTCGCGGTGGGAGAGCACTTTGGTGACAGTGATCACAACTGTCTCACATTTGCCAAAGCCTTGGAGAGGGAAAGGAGCAGTTACCGAGGGAACATATTTAATTGGAGAAAAGGAAATTATGACGCCAGCGAGCAGGAGTTGGGAAGTACAGACTGGGAGCAATTGTTCCAAAGAAAGGGCACAGCAAATATGTGGAAACCATTTAAGGAGCAATTGTTGCCTGTGATGTACGAATTCATTCCTCTGTTACAGATAAGAAGGGATAAGATTAAGAAAACTTGAATGAAGAGAACAGAGGAGTTTCTCGTCCAAAGGAATAAGGCACCTTATGTAAGTTGGAGGAGGCATTGATCGAGCACAGCATTAGAGGATTGCAGGCTTGCAAGAAAGAAGCTCAGAAATGGACTGAGAAGAGCCAGGAGGGAGCACGACTAAGGCTTGCCATGAAGGATTGGGGGAACACAAAGGCATTTTACTCATAAATAAGGCATAAGAGAATGACCAGGGAGAATGTAGGGCCAATTAGGGAATTTGTGTGTAGAATCTGAGCAGATAGTGGAGACCTTAAATAAGGTTTTTGCTTCGGTTTTCACAAAGGAAAGGGACCTTGTTGCGAATGAGAAATTTGAGGAGCTGGGACCAGATCAAGATTGATGAAGTTGATGTGATGGAATTTTTGGAAAACCTTTAAGATTAATTAACCCCTAGGGCTAGACCAGATTTATCCCAGGTTGCTCCGGGAAGCGAGAAAGGATGTCGTTAAGCTGCTGGCGAGGATATTTGCCTCCTCACTGTCCACGCGTTTCATACCGGATGATTGGAACGAGGCGAATGTTGTTCTTTTCAAGAAGGGTAAAAGGGAAATCCCTGCCAATTACAGACCAGTCAGTCTTACCTTTGTGTTCAGCAAACTTTTGGGAAGATTTCTGAGGGATATGATTTATTACTATTTGGCAATAGTATTATTTAAGCAGTCAGCTTGGCTTTTTAAAGGACAGGTCCTGCCTCACAAACCTTATTGAGTTTATGAGAAGGTGACAAGACAAGTCGACGAAGGTCGAGCATTGTATGTGGTGTATATGCACTTCAGCAAGGCAATTGATAAGGTTTCCCATGGTGGGCTCATTTATAAAGTAAGGAAGTATGGGATTCAGGGAGATTTGGCTATCTGGATTCAGAATTGGTTGGCTGACAGAAGGAAGAGTGGCTGTAGATGGGAAGTATTCTGCCTGGAGATCAGTGATGAGTGGGGTTCCGCAGGGCTCCGTTTTGGGCCTCTGCTCTTTGTAGTTTTTATAAATTACTTGGAACAGGAGGTTGAGGGGTGGGTTAGTAAATTTGCACATGACACAAACGTTGGAGATGCCGTTGATAGAATCGACGGCTATTGCAGGCTGCAGCGCGACATAGACAGGATGCAGAGCGAGGCTGAGAAATGGCAGTTGGAGTTCAACCTGGACAAATGCGAAATGATGCATTTTGGTACGTCGAACTCGGATGCCGAATGTAGAAATAAAGACAGGATTCTTGGAAGTGTGGAGGAGCGGAGGCATCTGGGTATACAAGTAGATAGTTCCCTCAAAGTTGCCACCCAAGTTACAACCATTTAAGAAAGCATATGGTGTTTTTGCTTTTATTAACAGGTGGATCGAGTTTAAGAGTCGAGAGGTTTTGCTACAGCTCTACAATCCCTGGTGAGACCACACTTGGAATATTGTGTCCAGTTCTTGTTGGCCTTCTATAGGGAAGATACCGAGGTTTTGGAAAAGGTGCAAAGAAGGTTTACCAGGATGCTGCCTGGAGTGGAGGGCTTGCCTTATGAAGAAAGTTTGAATAGCCTCGAACTTTTTTCTTTGGTGATCAGGAGGAAGAGTGGAGATCTGATCGAGGTATGCAAGATAATGAGAGGAGCAGATAGACTCAATCGCCAGAAACATATCCCCCGGGCAGTATTGACTGGTACAAGGGGTCATAGTTTTAAGATATTAGGAAAAAGGTATAGAGGGGACGTCAGAGGTAGGTTCTTTACGCAGAGAGTTGTGAATGCATGGAGTGCGTTGCCAGCGGTGTTGGTGCAATTAAAGTCATTAGGGGCATTTAAGAGACTGCTGGACATGCACATGGATAGCAGTGAGCTGTGGGGTGCGTAGGTTAAGTTATTATATTTTGAATTAGGATGAAACCTCGGCACAACATTGTGGGCCTAAGGCCCTGTTCTGTGCTGTGCGTTTCTAAGTTCTATGTTCTAATTACTCTGGACCGGAATAGGTGACAGTGATCAGTAGGAATTTACGGATTCACGGATGGTTTCAGTGACTACAGGCGGTTACAGAGTCAAGAAGTCTTAGTAGTGACGGAAGGAGGTCACAGAGATAGAAAAGATTTCCGATACTGGGCGAGGTTTCAGATAAACGGAAGGGTTAAGTCGCTTCATAATGTTATACAAAGGGCGTATTGGCAGGAAAGGTTACAGGGTTACATACAGATAAGGGGAGTTATTGTGATGGTAGAAGTTTAGAGGGAAAGAGGTGCTGCAGTACAGTGTGGAGGAGTGCTGAATGGACAGGAGAAAATAATAGTGATATCATGTGCTAGAGAGGCTGGGGAAAGATACACAGTTCGGGAGGTTTGCTAAGAGCTGCAGGGTGTTACAGAGACACAGTGGACTGAAGATAGTTGACAAGATGACAGGAGTAACTATTAGGTAGATGTTTTGGGAATAATCATCATGATTCTGTAAGTTTCAAAGTCCTGATGGAAAGCGACAAAGCCTGTGCAAAATTTAAGTGTTTAAATTTGCACTTTGGCGAAGTGACCACAATTCCATTAGCTTGAAAAAAAAACTATGGAAAAGTACAGGCTTGGTTCACAAGTGAACGTTATAAACTGGGGCAAGACAAATCTTGAAAGTATTAGAAATAAATTGCTAAAAGTTGATTGGGGAGTCTATTTGCAGGGAAAAGGAAGTCTGGCAAGTGTGAATATTTTAAAACTGAGATGAAATGAGCGTTCAGCGCCAGCATGATTCTGTTCGTGGGCAGATCAATGCTGACAGATTTCGGAAACACTGGCTGACTATTGAGAAACAACATGGATGAGTTGGACCGAAAGTGTTATTTCCGTGCTCTACATCTCTATGACTCAATGTTTTCAAATGAGTCCACGTCATAGAAGAGGACATGCTGGAGTTTTTAAAATAAAAAGGTAGGTAAATCCCGAGGACCTGACCAAGGGTCTCTCATGACATTGTGGGAAGCCAGGGAAGAAATTTACGGGCCCTAGCCGAGATATTTGACAGCCAGGTGTGGTGTGATGGAAGACTGGAGGGAGGCATAGTGGACAGTGAAGGAGGTTTTCTTTGATGACAACGGTGTCTTGATGAAATGCGTGAATGGGCTGAAAAACCGTAAATATAGTTCTATCTTGGCTGACTATTGAGAAACAACATGGATGAGTTGGACCGAAAGTGTTATTTCCGTGCTCTACATCTCTATGACTCAATGTTTTCAAATGAGTCCACGTCATAGAAGAGGACATGCTGGAGTTTTTAAAATACAAAGGTAGGTAAATCCCGAGGACCTGACCAAGGGTCTCTCATGACATTGTGGGAAGCCAGGGAAGAAATTGACGGGCCCTAGCCGAGATATTTGACAGCCAGGTGTGGAGTGATGGAAGACTGGAGGGAGGCATAGTGGACAGTGAAGGAGGTTTTCTTTGATGACAACGGTGTCTTGGTGAAATGCGTGAATGTGCTGAAAAACCGTAAATATAGTTCTATCTGAAAAAATGCGAGGTCATGCATTTTGGTACAGCAAACAAGTGTCGGGAATATACAATTAATGGAAGGCCTTCAGTAGTGTCCTAGAACATAGGGATATAATGGTACAGGTAGATCATTATTTGAATTTTGGTAACATGGAAAGACAGATTGGTTAATAAAAAAGTACTTGACACACTTCACATCACTATACAGTTCCTTCGAGAAGAAGAGTTGGGAGGTCGTGTTGAGTTTGTACTGGACATTGTTGAAACCTCTTCTGTAATACTGTGTGCAGTTCTGTTCGGCCAGTTACAGGATGGATTTTCTTTTAAGCTGGAGAATGTTCAGATGAGATTTACCGGGATGTTGATGTATATGGAAGGTTTTAGTTACAAAGAAATTCTGGATAAGTTAGAACTTTTTCATTTGAGTTTGGTGGTTAATAGGCGAGCTTACAGATGTTCATAAAGTAATGAGGGGGTATAGATAGAATTAATGGCAGTTGTCTTTTCCCAAGGACAGGGGAACAACAAGACGAGGAGCTCCATATTTAAAGTTAGTGAGAGATTTAAATAAAAAGACACGTGGGACAAATCTTTACATAGAGGGTGGTTTGTGTGTAGAATGAACTTTCCAAGGAAGGCGTGAATGTATGGCCAATTACAACGTTTAAAAGGAATTGGGAAAGTTTGAAGGGATATGATCCAGGAACAGTCAGCTGTGTCAAGACTAGTTTTAAATTATGATGTACGGAACAGTTAGTTACCGGGCTGTATGACTATGACTGTGAATATAGATTTTTACCAATATTTAAGAAGGACTGCAAGGGAACTACAGACCGATGAGCCAGACTGCAGCATGGGTACGTTGTTGGAAATCATTCTGATAGATGGGATTTACATGCATTTGGAAACACAAGGACTTATTACTGAGAGTCAGCAAGGTTTTGTGTGTGGGAAGAATTATCTTACAACCTTGAGTGAGTTTGTTAAAGATCTGACCAAGAAGATAGATGAAGGCAGAGCAATAGACGTAGATTTTGGATTCAGCAAGATCTTGGACAGGTTTTGACATGGTACACTCGTGAATAAGTTTCGACCACATGGGATCAGGGAGAGGTAGCCAATTGGATACAAAATTGGCTTGACGGTCGGAGACAGAGGGTGACTGTAGAGTATTGTTGTTCGGACTGGAGGCCTCTGATCAATGGAGTGTCGTACAGGTTTGTGCTGGGGCACTGTTGTTCACCATGTACATAAACGATTTGGGTGGTTATATCGGAGTCATAGTTAGTACGTTAGTGTCCAGTGAATATAGTTATCGAAGGGGATCTTGATAAACTGGGCCACTGGGCCAAGAAATGAAAGATGGAGTTTCATTCAGGTGCTGGATTTTGTTAAGGTAATCCAGGGAGGACTAATACAGAAAATGTTTGGGCCCAAGGCAGTGTTGTCGAACAGAAAGAGACCAAGGGATGCAGTTATACTGTTCCTTGGAAGAACCAGCACAGGTATTCAGGGTGGGGGAAGTAGAATTTGGCGCACTTGCCATCATTGTCAAGAACACTCAGTACACGAGTTGGACATACCTCTAACATTGTCCTCAATATTTTCCTCGGGCCTAGAAGGCCACGGGGCAACTTATGAATATTTATAAAACCATGCGGGATTTAAGTAAGGTGAATACCAAGTGGTGGATGAGTCCAAATCTAAAGAGTATAAACACGAGGTGAGATAGCAAAGAGTTAAAGAGAGACCGACGTGTCTAACATTTTCCACAGAGGATGGTGAATATACAGAACGGACTGGCAGATAAAATGGAAGAAACAAATGCAATTATTTTTGTACAACATGCAAAATACATTTGAGCTGGAACATGGAAACGAATAGGTTTGAAAGGATATGAGTCAAACGCAGGCAAATACAACCCGTTCTCCACACAGTCAGTCGCCTGAGGTGGGAAATGAACCCGGGTCTCTGGCTGTGCTAACCACTGTGCCACAGTGCCGCCCATACCGTCCACACGGAGATCCGGGGCCTTCAATAAATCCTGCAGCGAGGTAAGATGATTCACACTGCACAGAGCAGAGAGCAATGAGGGGACTCCAAACAGCAGCTGACTGCAGAAGAAATGCTCAGAAAAGAATATTGAATTAAAAACCTGCAAATTAATATTAAACAATTGCTGACGATAGGAAAAATGTATCCGCTGCATTCATGCCTTCGGGGATGGACGTCTGCAATTCTCACCTGGTGTGCACATCAGAGTGTGTCTCCACACCCACAGCAATGTAGTTGCCTCTAAATTGTCCTCTGGAATTACCCAGCAAGCCACTCAGTTGAAGGGCAGCTCGGACTGGGCAAGATATGCTGACCAGCCAGAGATCTCCATATTCCACGAGTGAATTTAAAAAAAAATCCCATTGCAGTGAACCCCAATGATTCCGGGCTGTGATCAGTGTCCTGGCCAATAATGTTGGTCGGCCTATCAACAGGGTTTTCAACGGTCAGAGAGGATGAAGGGACAGCATTCAGTTGAAAGCAGCTTTCCAAATCCAAAGAGGAAACCTGAAGCATCGGAACAGTCATGGGGATGTGGCTGAAGACAGGCAGAACGGAACTGGAGTGGACAGTGTTTAACTAAAGCTGTACATCAGTGAGTCGGATTGCAAAAGGAAATTGTGGGAGACAATACATCAAACTGTTCTTTTTTTAAATACACAAAGGATTTTCAATGGGATAGAAGGAAATTAATGAGATTTAGTAACCAGAGAGACGTGGTTACAGGGTGAATAAAATGTGGGGTGAATATGTAACTGTGCACAAATTGTCGGGTATCAGGCAGAAGCAGAAAGTACGATGAATAAGCCCGGCATTAATGGATAACAATCCCATTACGGAGAAAGCATATAGCCTCAGATAATGCAGCTGAATCAGTGTGAATGCAAATTCTGGGCAACAGGTGTCAAAAAGTCAAAGGAGAACTGTTTTCCGCTACCTTCCAGTATTTCGTTGTTCATCACTTCATTAAACAGGAATTTATTGGAATTTATAACAAAGGCGATGTGAGAATTTTGGGGAGACTTCAATCTTCATATCATCTTGGACAGTTACACTGGTAACAATGATATTCGAAGAGAAACTTAAGGAATGTTTCTGTAAGTGTTCCATTTAGCAGAACATTATGCAAACGATTTGTGTCCTAATTATTTCAGATCAACGAGTAGGTGATGAAACTAAGTGAATGAGTAATGTCAGAGAAAGAGATCCTCGGGGAAATTGTGATAAAGTGATATTCAAAGGAATTTTGAAATTTTGAAGTGACGAAAGAAAAGTCAAGCCCCATTTGCTATTGGAATCAAAGCCAACTCCATTTTGACAGAACTGCCAGGAGAGAAGGTGGAGTGAAGCCAGTTCTTCCGGGAAGGATAAGTTTTCCCACTTAAAAAGGGACTTACCTCGTGAGTCGGGCCTCCATTTGACAGCGCGGCGAGGAGAGAAGGTAGAGTGAAGCCATGGTTGTCTGGAGTTTGAAGGGAGTTTCTCAAAAGGGAGAAAGGTGAACTTTGGTGTTCCACAGGGGTCAGTGTTGGGGTCACTGTTGTTTGTAATATACATAAATGATCTGGACGAGGGTACTGTTGGTATGATCAGTAAGTTTGCAGATGGCACGAAGATTGGTGGTACAGCAGAAAGCATAAGCGACTGTCAGAGAATACAGGAGGACTGGAAAGTTGGGCGGAAATGTGGCAGACGGATTCAATCCAGACGAATGTGAGGTGATATATTTAGGCAAGACTAATTCTAGAGCGAATTATACAATGAAAGGAAGAGCCTTGGGAAAAGTTGATAGACAGAGAGATCTGGGAGTGTAAGTCCATTGTAACCTGAAGGATGCTGCATAGGTGGATAGAGTGGTCAAGAAGTCAAATCGTATGTTTACCTTCATTGTTCGGGGTCTTGAGGAGAAGAACTGGCAAATCATGTTAACATTGTACGAGACATTGGTTCGGCCGCATTTAGAATACTGTGTCCAGTTCTGGTCGCTACAATTACCCAAAGCATGTCGACGTTTTGAAGAGGGTGCAGAGAAGGTTTATGAGGGTAGTGCTTGATATGGAAGGTGCTAGCTATGAAGAAAAGGTGGGTACCTTATTTATGTTTACATTAGAAAAAAGGAGATTGAGGGTGGACCTGATTGAGGTTTATAAAATCATGAAGTGTATAGATAGGGGGGATAGAAATAAGGGTTTTCCCATGGTGAATGATTCAATAACGAGAGTTCACGCTTTCAAGGTGTGAGGTGGAAGGTTTAAGGGGGATACATGCGGCAAGTACTTCACGCAGAGGGTGGTGGGCGTTTGGAACGCATTGCCAGCAGAGGTGTTAGAGCAGTCACGGTAGATTTATTTAAGATGAGTTTGGATAAATGCATGAGTCGGGGGGAGTAGAGGGATTCGCATGCTCAGGAATTGCCTGACAGGTTTAGACAGTACATTTTGATTGGCTCAGGCTTGGAGGGCCAACGGACCTGTTCCTGGGCTGTAAATTTTCTTTCTTCTTCAGTGTTCTTTGTTCGACATGTGTTTAATAGGAGAACTGACCAAGGCAAACAAGTTAAACAGACTGAAATATGTGTCTGCAAATGAACGGTGGAAAACATTTGAAGGAACCATGTAAACACTCAGCAAAAGATCACTCCATCGAAACAGAGAAAACCTCCGGTCTCAGAATTGAACGATTCAGATTCAATTCAAAGAGGCGCAGATCAACTCTAGAAAAAAAATCCCTTGAAATAAGCAGTTTTTTTTAGGAACTGACAATGAGTCACAGAAATATATAAGCAGGTGTTAAATGGATTGCAACGGATCTCCGAGCAAGAGGGGTGCAGCCGGAAGAGGACGCAATATCAGGGTTTATTGAAATGATATGAACAGCGTGAGGTGAGGGTATTGGTGATTGCAAAGAGTGTGACAGAGAGGGGCAAGGGTCTCAGCAATGTTACAAAGACAGTACAAATTGTGTGGCTGGAGATGTTTGATGAGGTTGAGAGGGAAATGTTCACTCTTACTTATTCATTCTTTGGGTGAGTGTATTACTGGATGGACCAGCAAATGTTGCTTCCCACAAATTGACTGGAAGCGGCTCAAATTCATCCGTATTGTTGTGGGTCTGAAGTCACGTGTAGTGAAGAATGCCAGGTGTCGTTCCAGAAAGGGAATAAGAGAAGCAGTTCTACTTCTGACATGATCAATAATCTGTTAATGGTGGCTTCACCAATGTCCTGTACAGCCCCAAAATAACATCCCAACTCACCTTCTTAATGCTATGATGACTGAAGGCAAGCATGCCAAATTCCTTCATCACCGCCCTGTCCAACCGCGAAGCCACCGTTAACGAACTATGTAACTGCATCTCTGACCCTCTGTGTCTGATAACAATAAGCATCAAGGATTTCAGTCCAGCGATGGTTTTTTGAATCGAAATGCAATACCTCAAATTTATCTCAGTTAAACTCCAGCTAATATTGCTCAGCCCCACTGGCCCAGCTGATCAACAGCCTGTTGAAACCTGAGACAACGTTCTCCCATGTCCACTGTTCCACCTATTTCAAGTCACCCACAAACGTACTAACCATGCCTCCTATATTCTCATCCAAACCATTTATAGAAATGACAAACGACAGTGAAACCACCAATTATCCTTGTGACACACCGCTGGTCGCAGGCCTCCAGTCAGAACAACAAACCTCTCCCACCACCCTCTGCCCCGCATAGACCATCCAATTGTGTATCCAATTGGTGAGCTCCCCGTGGATCCTATGTGATCTAACCTTATTACTCAGTCGACCATGCAGTCTTTTCAAAGGCCTTGGCGAACTTGGCTAGGCCGTTTATCAGTAGATTATCTCTGCCCTGAGACATTTTCATTACACTGGCAAGCATAGACTGGAAGGAACTGCACTCAGCTATGTCTTTATTTGCGAAGTGGGAGTATTTTAAAGTTCAGGGCCAGTGTGTTTCACGAGGAGTAAATGGCAAAGGCAGCACATCCAGTGAATGCTGATCAAGCGATGTCATGAGTTTAATAAAGTAAATAAAAGTGTAGTAAAAACAGGTGTAGACGTTCAAAGGTACACAGAATGCAAAGAGATCTTTAACAAAGAAAGGTAAACAATGTTTGCAAAATATCCTAGACAAGTACTATTAAGGAAAAGCCACAAGATACTATTTTAACTAAAGTTTTAATAATAGGATTCCCAGCTAAAATGTAGAGCACTTTCGAAACCAAATAACAACCTGTGCACGGAGCCAGAGGAAGTAGGTGTGATACTTCTTATCTTCATTCACACTGGAGAAAGACATTGTAGCTGGGAATGCTGCTGTGGGAGTTAAGGGAGAAGATTGCTGGGCTCCTGGTGGACGTACTTAATACTTTTCAGGCCACAGGTGAAGTGCTGAATGGCTGGAGGATAACGAATGTGGTTCATTTGCTCGAGAAGGCCAGCAGGGATAGGCCAAGTAACTACAATGGAGATGGTCTGACATCAGTGGGAAGGAAATTATTGAACACAATCCTGAGCGACAGAATAAATCAACATTTGGAATAGTGGGGATTAATGAATAGTTAGCATGGATATGGTGGAAGAATCAATCTGAACATCAGGTCATATACAGAGAACACAGGGGGCTAACACCTTCAACATATTGTCTAGCTATCACCATTGTTAACAGCTAACCCGAGAATGCAACTTTTAAAAAATGGATTTTGTGAAAGAAGTGAAACTATCACGGTATTCTAACAGATGAAAGACTTAACAAACAATCAATTTTTCAATGTATAATTTCAGTTACATCACACTGCAAATTTTTGCTATAAATTTTGTGTTACGATCGAGCCCTCCACTATCACCTGATGAAGGAGCATCTCTCCGAAAGCTAGTGTGCTTCCAATTAAACCTGTTGGACTATAACCTGGAGTTGTGTGATTTTTAACTAATGTTAATAAAGATACCTACAGTCTGTAACTCGATGGCGAGACTAAATATAGACTCAACAATAGCCAGGATGGGTTAAAAAGTAAGGGATGATAAAAATCAAAATTTGCATCCAATATGCTGACCAAGGCACTGAAGAAAATGCGAAAAGAAACCAGGATAAATCCCTTTCCATTGTTGCTGAATTGCAGTCTCTTCTTTCCAGATACAGATCCATTGATTGGACATTCCGATATCTTCTTCCCATATTCGGAACTCTCCTCTCCCTCTCTCTGAAGCTGACGATCCCCGTTCCTGCTAGAGATGAGGCTCCAGCTAAACGCTGAAACCAGTCCATATCATGGGGAGAGACAAAGCCTCCAGTAACAGAAATATGATCCACGGAGACTGACATTAATTAAAGTCAGTAATCACGAGGAGTTTGCATTCAGACCACTCCACAGATTAGGCCTGTATGTACGCCACAGAAGCATGGCAGTTCTTATTCATTCATTTAAAGACTTTCACAACTTACAAGCAGAGCATTTATGTCGTCTGCTTCTCAACAGTAAACAGAATTTCCTCAGTCTATTTTCTAGATTTTGGATCATCGCTGGGGTTTACTACAAATAAATATCTAATTCCTCCACAATGTAACGAGGTTTGTTCCAAAGCAGTGTGTTGCAAACTTTATTTATCCTCTGGGTCAAAGCAGTATTCAAACATCACATCGTAGATTTTCTACCTTTAATGGTTAATCTATGCTACACACCACTGTTCCCTCAACAAAATGAACCAGTGCCTTCATACGCACTGTCTTTGCGACCTTTACAACTTTCTGAATCTCAGTCATGTCCCTGTTAGTTTCCTCTGAACAGAAGTTAAAGAAATGATCGAATTCACAAACACCGCCGCCACTGCGTCCAACACCAACACCAACCCGTTGGCATGTTCTAGCATTTGCTGGTTGCAATGATTTGCTTTTAGCTATTGATAACAAATGGACACAAATCAAGGGCAAAATCGATAATGAAGCAGACAAAAACATTTAGTAGCAGAGAAGGTAAGGAATTTAACAAAGATTTGTGCTGGAATAACAGTTGCAATGTTTCAACTGGAAGTGACCAACATGATACAAACCACAACCTTTCTCATGTGTGATACGGTTTGAGAGGCCACGTTGCCAGCTATTCATGATGAATATTAACATCGAGATAACTGAAGCTAAACGAACCTCACCAGGAAATTAATTATCAATACCTAGTGCAAATCAGCTTCTCATATCTAAATGCAAAGCCATTGAATTGTAGGAGTTGATGTGAAAAGAATTGGGATCAGTTTATGGAGGATCATTTCATGACCATGTTTACGGATTAACATTGACAGAGAGCTAATGGTAGCTTAGCTAACTTGGTTCGTACAGTATCTCAAAATGCGTGGAATTCAACATATTAACTTGTGTCATCACAAAACGGCCATGGATAGCTCACTGGAGCACTTCCTCTGCAATTGTTCTTCACTGTCTCTGAGTTGGGTTTGCCGTAAATTAACGTCCATCCATTAAGAAAAGACTTGTCGATTACTTGTTCTCTAATTATATCCGCTTATTAACTAATAAAGGGAAAGGCAGCATCACAGTCACAATGGCATAGAAAACTTGCTTTAATGGCCCGTCATGGCCCTACAGTGATAAACAAGCTCAAACAATGCATTGAAGAAATTAACACCAGTCTGGCTCCTTCAATTTCTTCGACACTCTGTCAACATTGCCTCCGCTACAATCAGACTCCCCCGCCTCTCCCCACCCTCTGTCTGTCCAGTCTCTCCCCACAATCAATCGGTGTCTCAGAATCGTTCGCCCATATTCTGTCTCCCCCAGTCTCCAACCGAAATATTTCTCCCCGTGTACGTCACCTCAATCTGTCGCGCATTGTGTTCCCCCAAATGTGCTACCTCCAATCCAGCTCGCCCATTCTTTTCCAACAATCTGTCTCCCCGTGTCTCCCCCCCATATTCTGTGTCCTCCCAATCCTTTTAACCCAGTCCCTCCCTATCGTTTTCATCAAGGTCTCTATTTCTGCAACTACCTTTCTCTGTCTTTCTCTTTTTCTCTCTAGGTATTTGCCCATCTCGCGGTCGATTGCTCAGTGCATTTTCTCCTTTACAATCCTTTACTCAACAATCATACTCTGGCGGATAACCGCACAATCTTTCTCAAGATCATTTTGTTTAATTTACACTCTGTGTCAATTTATTCGTGCTCTGCGTTCTGCAGCCAGAGAATATCAACTGTCATTCACTGTTCACTTCACCTTTGACAGATTTATGACAACTTATTGTCAATGCCTAAGGCACAATATTGCACTGACGCAACTGTAGCGTTAGTTTAAAAAATAACCGCCGTTTTCTTCTAATTATAAGACATACCTCAGTACTTTGTATAGGAAGGTGAATCTATAAAAGACAATATTCTGCTCTGTTAAGCCAAACAAATTAAATTGATCCTGGATGAGTGTTGTTTGATTATTTTGATACATTTTAAACCCATTGCTCCCATTTGCTTTAATATTTTGACTAATAGAAACATGATCGTGAGGAATCAGAGCCTGAGAGGTCATCCTATCAAAGTTAATGCTAATGACGCAGTTTGTCTGAGTTTTAGTCGGTATTCTGGAAAAGAATACTGAATACAGTGAAACTGCTATATTGAAAATAGATTACCATTCTTCAACAGATGTTTCTGGCTTGACTCTATTCTGTGAAATCTCCCCTGACTGCATGATCATGTGTTTGCATTTACCATTTGCCAAGGGCTGTGTTGATGGGATGTTGCGGTAATTAGAACACATTTGTAAAGCTTTCATACCGGATCATTTGGCTTTCCCAATACTTCAATTATTCTAAATTCTGTTTTCTATCGTTTGGGATTCATTGTCGTGATTAAATAAGTTATGTTTTTTTTCTTCAAGCCGAGTGGTTTAAAAAGCTGCTTCATTCCTGGAGTATACACGCTACACTGAAAAAAAAGTAACGGTCTGGACTGTCTTATTCGAAAGTTTTGGCTTGGCCCGTCCTATAATATGTTTGTCAGGCAGCTGAACTTCATTAGAATGGAATCCTCCAAGTCGGTGTTTCCCTTCAGATTTAGTGCATTATGAAGATTAAGAGTTTATTGATACTGGAAATCTGGATACGTCGGACATAAATTCCACCTACCTCAGCGAGATTGACCAATCAGCTGCACAGCAGTCTCACTAATTTTCTCTCAGTCAATGTTTTCTGTAATAGTGTTTTCCAAATATGATGTATTCAGCACGTATTGACACTGAGCCCGAACTACGAAGCAAATGCATGAACTTTCGGATTTACGTGATCATGGTTCATCTGCACAGTACATCTGTTCAGCGACTGTGGGAAAACTGAGTGCAGGTCTGCCCTTCCTGCTCTTGGACGGATGTTATGAAATATGACAGTGTCCTGAAAAGATAAATAAGAATGTTGCAGGTTTGGAGAGCTTGAGCTATACAGAGAGACTGAAGACAATTAGTTTGCATTCCTTGGAGTGGTAGAGGCTGAGTGCGACCTTGTAGAGATTTTGAGAAATCAGGAGGGTCATGGATACAGTTAATAGTCAAGGCAATTCCCCTGAGGTGAGACAGCCCGAAACTCAAGGGTGTAGCTTTAAGATGAAAGGGCAACGAATCAAAAGGGATCTAAGTAGCAACAATTTCATGCAAAGGGTTGTGTGTGAATGGAATGGGCTGCCAGATAAAGTCGTGGATACTCGTATAAATACAGCATTTAATACACATCTGGATGGGGACAGTAACTGGATGGAGGGATACGG